>NC_136533.1:2402992-2895554 GCF_910591455.1 Pholis gunnellus
ATTTTAACACTGATTCAGTGAACATATGGTCCCTATCTACAGAGTGTTAAAGTAACACTGGACATAGTGTTACATTTTTAGAGTCAATTTAACACTGGTTAGAGTTAATATTTTACACTACACTACACTGAGAAGTGTTACTCAAATTTGACACTATGATGTAAATAACACTCTTAGTGTTATTGCAATTTGACACTAGGTCTTTTTGAGTGTTAATCAAAATTAACTCTAAATAAGTTACTCTTCATGAGTGTTAAACCTACTTGACACTAAGTGTTGATTAAGAAATTACTCCAAATACAGTGTTGATTTTGAACTGACTCCTGCCAGTGTTAAAACATATTTCCTCTTGTATTTACTCCCTTAGCGTAATTCTTACCCAACACCTTATTTTCAATTTACTCTGTTTTAATTCTTCAACAGAACACTTTAAGAGTTTTACATGTTCTACTTGACCATGTCCAGCTAACACTTCAAACAATAAAACAAAAAATGTTTGCAGGAGAAAAAACAACAAACACCATTATATCATATCTTAATAACAATTTATTAAAAATAAAAACATTTAGTTTGCATACAATTTTTCATTAACAGTATAACTCCCATTTGTGCTACATTGTGCAACAATTAATTAAACCTCACTTTCAGTTTCAAAGATGGAAAAAAAACATTGTTCTTAAAAGACACGGTATATTTAGAATAGTACAATCTTAACAATGTCTGTAAACATTGAAATATGTGTGTTTACAGTGCATTTAGAGGATATACAGAGAACAATTCAAGCTATTTTCACCCTATAGAACAAACTTCGCTATCATCTGCAATCTACCAGCAGGTGTTCGAATTACATTTTTAAAGGAGAGATTCACAGATTTCTACCTTTTATTTCAATTTCTCTGCTCATGGTGTGAAAAACAGTGTGTAAATCTAACTGCACTCAAATTTGGTATTAAAACATATAGTTACAGATACAATATTTTAAAGTGACAGCCCTCATGGCTCTATTGTAAAGGTCTTGGTTGGAATCTATTGGTATCTTGGCAGATGATAGAAAGATGTGTATAAGTTGAATAACAATAACTATTTTAACCACAGTAAATGCAGACAAATCATCCTTCGGAAAATACGAATGACTCAAGTCTTGCTGGCAAAAATTGTACAAACAAACAATTCTTCGTATTGAACAGCCAAATCCAATTTGACAGACAAAGTTCTGAGTTGAGTACAGCCCTAAAATAAATATATATATATATTTTTCCCACAAGCGTAGAAGAACAGATGTGCATGAAGAAGAGACATCTAAATTACCTCAGAGTTTCAGTCACCTTTCGTCCGGTTGTGTTCCTTGACAATATCGTCTCCACCAGGTTTCTTGGCCAACGCAGATTTTTCCAACTGTGAAACGATGATTTTTGTTTTAATCACATGGCATCTGTAAAAACAGAAAAAGTGAAATGGCATTATGACCCACATCACAATTCATTCTGAGACAACACTGAAGTTAAATTTAACACTAACTAGCTTTTGTCAAACACATTAAAAACGACTGAATGTAATTAGACAGCAATAGACAGAAAATAAACTATTAATTTAATCTAATTGGCTTTAAAGTGAATCCTTGTAGGAGTGCCCATGCACTCAAAAGGGAAGGTTTGTCACGGATAATATCACAACTCCCCACACACGCAGTATTTGCTATTTACTGTCATCTATGGACATTGAAAACAATACAACACTGTCAATCCTTCACATTGACCTCTCTTGCCCACATTGTGGAGTTTGATGTTAGCTAGTTAGCCTAGCTAACTTAATGTGCGAGCACATTTGAGCTAACGTTAGCTTTCAACTCGGTCAGGTTAGCCCTCTGCTATTCGGTATTTCAAGACACAAAAACAACTGGAGTCTATGTTGAACAACAATATTAAGTTATTCTAATTATTCTTTTTTGCTGAAATGCCAAAATTTGGTTTCTTAAGTGATTTAGAGAAACTTACCACAGTCTGTCGAGAAGTGCAAAATGGCGGGGCGAAGCTCATGATCCGTTTGAAAGGAGAAGGAGGTGGGAGGAGCTTTCCAGAGTTCAGAGTTCTTTCCAGAGTACACTACAGCAGTGAACAATGACATCAACACTGGGGAGCGATTTACTCTTGCTGTTGTTGTAATAACTCTGAAATAGTCAATGTACATTGACACTGTATATTTGACACTGAGAAGTTTAACTCTGATTATTTTCACCAACACTGGCCGATAAATTGGTAGTAATTACTCTTGCCATTGTTGTAATAACTCTGAAAGAGTCAATGTACTATGACACTGCATATTTGACACTGGGGAATTTGCTGTGTATGATTGACTTGGCTGAGATCAACAGTCACGTGACCAAAATCCTGTGAAACTTGGACTTAACTGCTGCACACAGAGCAGAGCGGAGAGGCTGGAAGTAGAGGTTGTTATTAAAATGTAAATGATATATATATACATATATGTGTAGCGTGGAGCCTCCTTCACCCCAACATTGGTAACACTTGTGGGCACTTGCAACATGTTGTATGTTTGTTTAATTAAATTGAACACACTGCACTGAAGACATGTTCTAGTTCTCTCTACTTCTACCCACGGCGGTTTGTTTCCATAGAGAATCATTTATATTACTGTGAACAACTGCTTAAGGCTCAGAGGGTTAAGTAAAAGTATTTCAGTATTATAAGGAAAAGCAGAAAGATCTAAAGAAAATAAAAACAATAAAATGGATGAATACATTTAAATAACAAGAAAAAAGAAAAGCAGCAAATCCTCACATTCAACTAAGGTGGAACATAAGTGCAGACAATTATCATTTCTGCATTAAACATTTGATTAAACAATTATTCCAAATGTATTAATTTATTTGATTAATTTATTATATCACATGAAAATCCCTCCAGTCAGGCTTCATTTAATGCCTTTGTGTTCAACAGCCAGCGACGGCTGTTTGCTCCCCGAGTGACCAGAGAAGTCAATAACGACACTTCTGTGGTTATTCTGACCCAACTCAGTCGCTGTGCTGCCTCAACTTATTTAAGTTGTTTTCTGTGAAGACGGAAGTTTATTTTGAAAGGATCGTATTTATTTGGCGAGCGGATGTTAATTAACAGGTGTTGCGGGACTTTCGTAGGAAAACACAAGAAAAATGAGGAGTAACTTTTGGTAAGATATCCTACGAACCTTCACATGACGGGACGTTGATCAGTTATATCAGAACTGGCTTCTGTAAGACTTTGATCGGTTCATCCGAATTAAACTGAAACATTTAGTCTCAAAATGTCAGCCTCTAAACCCCAAGATATGTATTTGTAAAACATAAAACTCTCCAAAGGTTTTAGTAAAAGAAAACAATATAAATCTGTTTTAGTACTCACCTCCAAAGGCTCTCCGTGGTCCCAGGTAAAGCTTTCTATCACTAAACTATTACCACGCAAAGCATTGAGGTAGTTTTTAATAAAATGACAAACAGCCCGAACGAACGTGTACGTTACTGACCATTTGTAATCACCTTTGATGATCCTGAAGAGTTGAACCAGCCAATTGAACAACTTTGTTTGCGTTATTGAAAAGATATTAACAAGTTAAATACTTTATAAATCAATTTAGACGGAGCTTGCAGGCGAATATCCCGCCCACTGCGGGACTAATAAAGGATTATCTTGTCTTATCTTATCTTAACTATCTCCTTCTTTTCATTTCAGCTCATCAACCAAACAAACAGCTCAGCTTTCATATTGCAGTCACTGTGTTCATTGGAGGATAATCCCCCAAAATGCTTTGTTTACTAAGATAGATATAGTCGTGTTTTACAACCTTTTTCCCGTCTTTCATTGGGCTCGGCACTGATCAGCTTTCTGGGAGCATCGAGGGAGGAGAGTATACTACACACACTTCATATTGTTTTCTCCCAGAGACACCACAAAGGAAAAGACCTCCGTGTGTGTGTGTGTGTGTGTGTGTGTGTGTGTGCATTGATAGCACAGCCTTTAAAAGTGATGGTGCGCCTCACATAAAACGCACAAAGACATTTACTACAAATGTTTACAGGGTTAGAATTGCAGTCTTGTTTCCTGCCTCTTCAGATCAGTAATGTTTGTCTCCTTCTTTATTCAAATTCGTATTTTTGGACACCTCAGTGAGCTGAATTTAATTTTCCGTTTGTTGATTGTTTTGGCAGCGTCCACCCTGGAGCTGATTACTTCCTGGCAGTCACTTCATAAATACGACCGGTGTCTTCTGCCAACCTGCTCGGCTGATTCCTTCCTCTGTGGGAACAGACTCGGACCCGTCTGTCCCTTTTCTGTTTCAGCCCTCAGTGTGGACGGAGAGAGCTGATGGTTATTGCTACAGGATGCGTTTTAAGGCCGTCTGACACACACTCTGTCTGTCTGTCTGTCTGTCTGTTTTAACAAAACCAGCTGCTGAAGAAAGTATCGGGTCGTGCGTTTTGTGCATGATTTGGTTATTATTTGACTCCTGCAGGAGGAAACAGATCATCTGCAGGTGAATGTGAGAGTCAGTTTGTTATGGAGCATTGTTGAATGCTGAAGTCTAAAGCGTAGAATATTCTCTCCGTAGGGAAGCCGGCGGCAGGCCGTGGTGCACGTATATAGGCTCCTCGCTGCGTTTGGTCGTGCACCTCTGAATCTTTGTAACTTGGCGTGCGCGATCACGTGACTGTCACAAATAGTTCACTGATAAAAGCACAATTTACATGTCTGAGGATTACACACAGACGGTTTGCTTTTAAATGATTTCGAAACAGATGGACTTATAAATCTTTATTTGAGTAAATATTTTGCAGCCAAATGAAATTGTTTACAGGATATTCTACCTTTGTTTCTTCATAATGCATTTAATACTTGACTTCTTTACAGGGTTTGTACAAAGGTAATAAAGTAGCCCATGAATATGAGTTTACAGAGATTACAATCCTTCCTCAGCATTGTGGAGGTTAGTTTATGGCTTTTTGCCGGTTACACCTACAGTCTGGTCACATCTATGAGTTACACTTGTCTTTTTGATTCTTCACAGCTCATTGGTTGAAGGAGAATGGATAATGCGCTCGCTCCTTCGCTAGCTGTGGCCGACATGAAACCATCACGACATGAGATATGACTCCTCCCCTCCCTCTCACTCACTCCGTAGCTCTCTTACAGCTCAAAGGCTAACTAGCTAGCTAGCCCAACCACATGTACCGGCATCAAAACAGGAAGTCAGAGGTAAAGTTAAGCTCGCCTGTTGACTAATTTGATTGGCTGCCCGGCGGGCCAAGTGTGACATAGAAGAGTGGTGCGACTCCAAAAAATGTAGAATATTTTTATACTTTTTTAGCGCGCCTAAAAATAGCAAAAGAAAAAGGCTTCCATATGAAAACAGTGGTTTTGATGCTTCTAAGCAACGCGTCTGGGTGATATGTAAATGTTTTAAAGCTGCATTCTCTCTAATGCCACCAGGGGGCGACTCCTCTGGTTGTATAGAAGTCTATGAGAAAATGACTCTACTTCTCTCTTGATTTATTACCTCAGTAAACATTGTAAACATGAGTTTATGGTCTCAATCTCTAGTTTCAAGTCTTCTTCAAGACAGCATGATGTTCATATAGTACATGATGGTCCATTTAGAGTCACACAGACCATAAAGCAGGGGATGCTTTAGGGGCGGGGCTACTATGATTGATGGGTCGCTGTCATACACAAGTCTGGGAGTTGCTTTGAGTCAGTTTGGGACCATTACGTGACCTGAACAAATAACCTCAAAACCATTTTTTAAAAGACGAAAAGTTTGTGCTCCACGTCTTGTGTTCCAATAAATGTGCAAATACAGAATTCAAACAATAAATCAGTAAATGTGGTTTTGTTACGCACCTTATCAGAAGACACAGTGTGCACACCATCACAAAAAAAAACAGAAACATTAAACAGTTGTCAAATAAAGAGAAATATAACAGACTGAGATATATAAATACAAACTCTTACCCGAAGGCTTTAAAGCATTAAACAGCTGAAGCCCGAGGACAGCAAACACCTGATCAAACA
Organism: Pholis gunnellus; assembly: GCF_910591455.1. Classification (NCBI taxonomy): domain Eukaryota; kingdom Metazoa; phylum Chordata; class Actinopteri; order Perciformes; family Pholidae; genus Pholis; species Pholis gunnellus. Next base: position 2,409,055 of record NC_136533.1, read on the forward strand.
GAGAGAAAACGGGAGAGAAATTCAGATGAAGTCGTCTCATCTTCTGCGTTTGTTTCAGTGTGAAGACGAAGCGTCTTTTCTTTCGGTTGGCTGCGAGAGCGAGAAATGAGAGCTGCGTCCGGGGAAATAAAAGCAGGACGCCCGCAAGGCTTCACCACTCAGACTCCACCTGTCCTCCTCCTCCTCCTCCTCCTCTTCTTCTTCTTCCTCTTCTTCTCTGCCAGGAGATGCAGATATATTCATTACATGCATGGGGAGTTCTCTCTGGCATCTCGTATTGATCGGGTCGCTCCTGTTCCACAGCACGTATTGATCACATTGACTGGCTTTTTCTACTTTTTTCTACAGGACGTAATGAGGTGCACACAGAGTTTCCTGCCAGGTTTGTATCACATTAAAAGGACAAATGTAGTCTGGATGGAGTTTATGTTCATTTCTCTGCCGCTTCATCATAATGGGATGTGTTTAGGCGGTGGAAGAAGTGCTCGGATCTTTGATTGTCTAATCGTCACGACGATCGATGAATCACTGTGGAGCGAGCGAATTCAAAGGTCTGCCACGCCTTAATGTTGCAGCTGGTAAAGGTGGAGCTGATTTTAATAACTTTATATACTGCTGAGTGGCTTCACCTATAATGATATGACATTAGTGGATTTATATTTGTCTTAATAATCTAAATATGCAGTGTAGTTGCAGGAGTTCATGGATATCAAGAGCCACACATACCTGGTGTCAAGAAGAGTCTCACACTGAAGAATCAACAACCGATTTCACCGAGATGAAGTCTGACTGGAAAATCAAGAAGTCGCCAAAACCCCAACCAATCGTCCCAAAACCACAATAACGTACATTTCTTCTTCTGCTCTCTCATCCAAACTGTTCCCCGTCAGACAGAACCAAACATGGCGGCAACTTGTGAAACATTCCTTTATTATAAATAGATCATTTGTATAAAAAAACGGGCATGCTTCAATTCAACCATGGCATTTAGACATTTCACAACCAAAAGCTACCGTTCAGTTAGCCGAAAACAGCGACGGATGCGTCTCAATATGCAGGTCGACGGACGGACGACATGAGACAAGATTCAGAAATGTTCACGACCACAAGTTTTTTTTTTTTTCAGTTTTTTCAAACACACAATTAGAACAACAACAAATAAGGTTGGTCCCCAAAATGACTTTTCTTTTGACATATTTTAATCTTTTTTTTTAAATGTATCTTTCAGGTTACCGTTCTCCTGCTTTCTCGCGGACTCTCTGATTTTTTCAGCCGGGATCCGTTCAGGTTTCTGGCGCCGTTCGGGCCCGTTTCCCTGCTGTCTGTAAACATAAAAACACCACAGATGCGTTGGTTCCGTTTGTTCAGATCCTTCAGATTGCTCAGAGCACCTTGTGGTGACGTCTGACAGAAATCTGCTCCTTTAAATGTCTCTGGACGTCCTCGTGTCGAAGGAGTCGTTGCTTCACATGGCGTGGTTGGTGTAGCTGACGTAGGTGGTTTTTGTTGGCGGCACTGAGGAGAGAAAAGGAAACAGCAGGTTGGTAAAGTGACACCTTACTTTCACTAACAACACTCATCTCAGGGCAGTTCCTGAAATAGTCACAAAATGCAATCTATTGGTTTCATGCACAGGGACACAAGTCTTCTTTTCATGGCATTCAGAACTACTTTATTTCGGGACGACATTACGTTACAAAACCAAGGTTTACTTAGTTAGGTCTAGAAAAACATCATAGCTGGGCTTAAAATAACTAATTACACGAAGGTTTAGGCAACAAAACCACGTAGTTCGGTATAGAAAAATTGCTACGAACGTTAGGTTTAGGCAACGAAACCACGTTGTTAGGTTTAGAAAAATTGCCACAAAAATTGGGTATAGTTATATATATATATATATATATATATATATATATATATATATATATATATATATATATATATAGTACATATATATTATTAAAACTGTAAAGTTTGGAGGAGTTGGATGAATCTTCTGGGAATCATGAATATTCCCACTAAATGTACAGGTAATCTATCCAGCACGACCAAATAAACCTCACAAGAGTTTTCGTCTCACGGAGACTCTTCCTCCACGCTGCAGGATGAAAGAGGTTCATCACTTATGTGAGTTTGAGCCGCCGCTTGTTAGATTAAGCAGATCAGTTCAGTCAGCACATCTCTGATGAGTAAACAATCCGACGTCTCCCACTTTTTCTGCTGATGGACCGAAAAAAGCAGCTTTGAAGTGTAACTCTGAGCTGTAAACAATTTCATCAGATCTGGTCTCAGGTGACGTCTAAACAAACTCCAAGTCAACTTCCTGTTAAATCCTCATTAGAGAGGCTGAACTCTGACTTCACCTCCACACGGTCGACTTTACAGAGAAGTTGACAGACTTCTTCTTACAGCACCTCTGTTCAGAGAATCACTAACAGTAGTCACTATAAACTTTCCCTTGTTTATCAGTATGTGCTGCCTGATTGCAAATGCTTCCCACAGAAAAGGGAAATCCACTTGTTCGCCATAGTCAGATAGGAGGATCTCTGTGCATCCAGTACAGAAAGGTATGGCCAAATCTCCACCACCGTTTTAAAACGTAACGTAATCTCCTGACACAACAGCTTGATTGTGTCCAGTCAGCTGTCTGGGAAGACAACGCTATGTGTTGGAGTGGTCTCTTATGCTTTTAGATCGGACACAGTCCTCTTTCTTTTGTTCTGTCCTCTTCAATGCATCGCCACCTTAACGCGGTGGAGAGGTTTGTAGGGAAGTGCCAATGAGCTGTGGTATCAGGGGCCATAGCTCCTGGTAGGGTCTCCCAAGGCAAAGTGGTCCTAAGGGAAGGTGCCAGACCAATGACCCTATGAACCAGCCAGGTAGGAGTTGTAGTACCTCGCCCAGAAAAGGGAAACGGGGACCCCCTAACGGAGCCAGACCTGGGAGGGGAACTCGCCGGCGAGGGTCCGGTGGCCGGGCCTTGACACGTGGGACTCTGCTGGGCCGTTGACCTTTGGGCCCACCACTTGCAGTGATAGGCTATTTGGGTTGGGGGCATTGTTAGCCAAGCAGCAGACAAAATGAAAAAACTCACAATATTTAATTTTATAAATATCGACAAACTTGTTGTTTAAATCGTTGCCGGTGCTGAAGCTTTACACTTTGATGCCACACAGGGTTCGGCCCACTCACCGCTGGCCTCCACACCCTCGCACAGCTCCGTCTTCACCTCGCCGTTGGGCCGCTCGGCCGCCAGATGTGACAGCTTGCTGGTCATGGTGGCGACGGTGACGATGGCCTTGAAGCTGCGCTTGCGTTTGGGGACGTTCTGCTCGGGGTGTAAGATGATGATGTAGACCTTCGGCATGTAGAGCATTCCCAGAGAGACGGAGGCGCTGAGGCTGAGGGACACGGTCAGCGTGGCCGTCTGGATGTACATCTGAGGAGGAAACGGAGAGGAGGAGGTTACCGAGAGGCGTCGATGAGATTCAGAAAAGCAGCAGGAAGCCATCTTTTACTATCATGAGACCTGTCTACTGTTTACTTCCTGTTAACGGTGATGTCAAAGAAACATCCAAACTCCACCTATTTCCTGTTTTCACTTAACAAATACAACATTTGAACACACGGACTGACTAAATGATTTCATCAAATCAAACTGCTCTCAACGATCATGGACATTTTGACCACTAGTGTTGATATCCAGTAGTATTTTGATGAGTTGGCGTCTGTTTAATACGATCGTTTTACACTTCTCTGCTGAGCAACAGTTGGTGATGCAAGCAATGTGTCAACAAATGCAAGAAAGAAGAAGACTGCAAGCATTCAACCTGAGAGAAAAAGAACAAGTTGTCTTTGCAAATGTTCTCTGAGGAAGGAAAGGCATTCAAGGCGTGTGTTGGAAAGGATGCACGGAATGTAAACAGAACTGTTTATAAGAAAACTGCACGAGGTCGCTACCTTTAATTAGTGTCAGTCAACTGATTACATCCCTCAAATATTGGCCTCCTTCAATTGCTAATTCAAGCTGTTTAATTCATCATTCATTCCCTCCAACACTTGAATCAAATAGTCGTTTCCTTAAATTGCTAATTCTATAAAAGGTTTGGCATTCAAAATATGAGTTAAGTAAAAGTATTAGCATCAAAATATACTTAAAGAAGCAAAAATAAAGATACTCATTATGCAGAATGGCCCATTTTAGAATCATACAGATGTTTAGTCGATCATAATTATTCATGTATTCATTTGTCAAACACTTTAATTTTGCAGCTGGTAAAGGTTGAGCTCATTTAAATGACTTTATAAACTATGTAGCCTAGAAAATATATAAAATATATAAATATTTATGAGTGAATTTATAATTTGTCTTTGCAAAGTAACTAGTAACTAAAGGCAGGGGAGTAAATAGTATAATATTTGGTAGAAGTAGTACCTCAAAATAGTACAAAATAGTACACAATAGTACGTGAGTAAATGTTCCAACCCGGCTACGGTCTCTTGACTAAATAATGTCCTGAACTCAGCAGGAAGAACTCCATAAGTTTCCATTAAAACGAACAGATGGTCGACTGCTCGGTTCATTTAATGGAATCAATCGAGTGACTCGTGTTTGTGGCTGATAACTTCGTCTCCTCTCGCAGATACTTTGGCACATAACCAGCCGACGTTTACAGCGGGAAAGTCAGAGTGGTTAATATGTTGGGCTGCAGTTTTCACTTTGCTGTTCGGGAGAGATTACGCACTTTGAGCAATTGCAAGACTTTTAATGTGACACATCTGCAGGAAGTGATAAGTTTCTCTGACAGGAGCTTCACAGTGAGTCACAAAAAATTGCAAAGTGGAAATAATGAGAGATTAAAAACTGTCTCAGTTAAAGAAGTGTTTTCAGCAGAGTGGAGAGTATGATGTGACTGCCAGGGAAAATGTACTTCCTACAAACAAAGACAACAGGGAAACATGGCCGGTCTCTAGGCCTGTTTTAAGAGGTCACTGCTTTCTTATCTGAGCCTCTGGATACTTCATTTAAAGCAAACTTTACATGGTGGACAAACGGGGGAATTACAATTTCTGGGTCAAGCGATGCCGGCCCAACAAAACGTTTCCCCCATAGACTTGAATTGGGAAAGAGACGTCAGTAACTCAGCGGTAACATACTTGGAGGTGAATCAACTTCCCAGTACGAACACTTTAATAGCCCTTATTTAAATCATTAGGTCCTAAAAGCTGTGAAATGCAATAGCAGAATCCAGAGTTATTGTCCTTTTAGTTATTGTCTAATTTAACAATTAGCAATCTTTCAGGAAGGCGACTTTAGTTTATTTGTCACGTAACTTGCATACTTCGGTAACGGCACTTCCGTAGTTATTTTAACCCAAACGACAATCTTTTCCTGAACCTAACTAAGTAGTTGTGTGGCCTAAACACAACTAAGTTGTTTCCTGTGAAGATGGAAGTTTATCTTGAAGAGACTGTAAACAAGTAACAAGCTGAAATTGACGCATGTTGCAGGACTTTTGAAGGAAAACAAATGTAAAAAGAGGAGCAACTTTTGCAAACTATTGTAGGATACATTAAAAAAACACTGGGAAATAGAAGCATTCAATAATGAACAACGAGTTTCACCTCCTCTCACCCCATTAACTGAGCTGTGTGATGGTTCTCAGTGGTGGACTGGTTTACTGGTGGAGCTCCATCATGTGAGCAGCTGGACCATCATTAACTCCTAATAATCCTAAAAGTCTTCAAACAGCTCAACAACAACAGAGTAGAGAAGCTCCAGGACTCTCTCTCCACATCTCAGCTTGACAGATGACCCTGAACGCATCATTAGGCTCGGCGCTGCGTTTACGAGCCAGTACGAGACTATTGATTCTCCGTGTTGTTGTCTTTGCCTTCAGTGTAACGATGAGTATTTACCGGTAGAAGGAGGTATTTAGAGACCTGGTACACAGTCAGAACTATTTACTTTATGTACATTTACTCAAGTACTGTACTTAAAGACCATTTTGAGGTACTTGTACTTTACATTTTATGCTACATAATACCTCAACTCCACCACATTTTGGTACTTTTTACTGTGAATGTAAAAACATGAAAGCTCTCTCTGCTGAGCCAGCGTTTGGTTTGTCCACTCTGGGCTCCTGTAGAAACATGACGGCATGGCGGACTGAAGAGGACCTGTTCACTATATGAAGAGCTCATTCTAAGCTAACGAAAACCATTCTCAGTTTCAGGTGATTGTACCTCAATGAATACATAGTAAACAATGATATTCCATTTCTGCCAATAGATCCCCTGAAATCCAACACGCTGGCCCTTTAAGAGAGTATTTCTACTCTGTGGTCTTGATACTTTTACTGAAGTAAAACTTCTGTAGTATGTGGTTATCATTAATTACATTATTTAAATTCTCTCAATAAACCTGAGAAATCTAGAAAAAAAATAATCACAAAAGTAAATATACTATACTAATTCTGATGTTTGTATGTAAAAACTAAGTCAATAATTAATACATATGCAGCAATAAATATTTATTTCATGTCAGTAATATTTAATAAAATTATCCAAAGTCGAGACACACACACACACACACACACACACACACACACACACACACACACACACACACACACACACACACACACACACACACACACACACACACACAGAGCTCAACCAGGCAGCACAAACCTGTTTTCCCTCTCTCCGCCCCTCCAGCATCTCTCACAAACACACCTGTGCACACGCTCCCGACACACAACGACACCAACATGCCGGTGCTGCTGCTGCTCAGAGAAAACCGCCTGCGTCGCCACGGCAACCACCTCACAAAAAAATGTGGAGGTCCGGGTTAATGGCCCCGGTGTCAAACTGTCAGCGGGGAATCCTCGGTGGGGCTCTGCTCAGCCACCAGGACGACGAGGAAGGAAAGGGGAAACGTTGGCGACAGATGGCGAGTCCCCCCGTCCCCCCCTTCCCCCCCCCCCCCGAGAGCCCAAAACGACGATTCTAGCGATGCATCAAGGATTCATTATGAAAATGTATGACAGACAGCGAAGCATAAACTCATTTGTGGGCCTGAGAGAGGGGAAACAAACTAGCTCTGAAATGATTTATGTGGCCTCTCCCACACAAGCTGTTGTCACAAACCCAAACGGCACGAAACAGCGTGAAGGTCACAGGAGGATGATGAACAAGAGCTGGGGGGCCGACTCACGGACAACCGCTCCGTATCACAGCGTCACATGTAGGGACCTCCCTCTCCGGCTGCTTTTGGCCCCCGATCCCGATCCTTTTATATCCGGGTGTGCTCTTCAGCACCCTGACGTAGAGCCCTGGGAACCAGACGAATCTGCGAGCTTTATTTGCTTCGGACAGATATTATCCGGTCACTTGAGATCTGACTGGCCAATCACAACCGTTTATCCAATATGGTGGCGTGTTTGAGACGATGACTGGTAAGAGGAGCACCGTTGAGGCATTATTCAAAGAGAATAAAAGTCGATCAAAAAAGGTTTTCCCTTTCCTATATTTAGTAAAATCAAACTTTTATCTGTAAATTCTGAGGTTAAAAAAACGCACGTTCACACCTCATCTCTGTCGTCTGTTTATTTGTCCGTTGCTCACAAACGGCAATCTCCGGTTGTGCCGAGTGAACTCGATGCCGAAGTGTCTTAAAGCTGCATTCTCTCTAATGTCCACCAGGGGGCGACTCCTCTGGTTGTATAGAAGTCTATGAGAAAATGACTCTACTTCTCTCTTGATTTATTACCTCAGTAAACATTGTAAACATGAGTTTATGGTCTCAATCTCTAGTTTCAAGTCTTCTTCAATACAGCATGATGTTCATTTAGTAAATGATGGTCCATTTAGAGTCAAACAGACCATAAAGCAGGGGATGCTTTAGGGGCGGGGCTACACAGTGATTGACAGGTCTCTACCGGATGTATACTGCGTCTCTACTTCACTCCTCCAAATATGGTCACTTCTGCTGATTGGCGACCTTATTCCAACATGGTTCAGCATTGGCTTCACTCGGCAGAAGGTTCGTTCGTAAAATATCAGTGTGAACAGGAACCGGACCAGAACTAAAATGCATCACTGTGTCATTTTGGTTCGGACCAAATGAACCAAACCTAACCTGTGTTACAGCACCCCGAGAAGAGCGAGTGTGTGTGTGTGTGCATCTGCATCTTGACAATCCCCCTGACTGATTTCCTCCAGCGCCACCATCAGGTTGATATCTGTGTTTTCTATTGGATTGATTGCTATGACCTTTGATAATAACTTTGGTGATGAGCGATACGTTGGTTTATGATCAAATACCTGCAAAACATCCCATCAGCCTCAGCTGTAGTTTGTGTTTATAGTGCTCAACATGTTTATTTAGCTGGGACAATATTTAAAGTCTTTGCTGTGGTGTTAGTGGTGGATTCCAGTGTGGGGGACAATTCTTTTTTGGCAAAATCTGCATGGAATAATAATAATAATAAGTATGCAGGGTGTGTAGTAAGTAAACACTGCATATGTATGTTGATAAATCCCTAACTGGCATCATCAGAACGGCTCCAAACTTCACCCTCGGGAATCAGTAAGCGGAACTGAAATGCATTTTAATAAATTTCTCCAAACAGGAAAGATAGTTCCAAGAAAGTTATTTTCCAATTTTTAAAGTTTGTTTCAAACCTACTGAGCAAACATGGCTCAGTGGAGCGCAGGGTCAGCGTTTCCATCCCCGGCTCCGCTAGTCGCATCTCGATGTGTCCTTGAGTAAAGACACTTAACCCCAAAAATTGCTTGTGCCTACGATGTATGAATGTGATAGAATATGATAGGCAGGTGTCACTCAGCCCCGGCCATCAGTGTGTGAATGGGTGAATGATGACAAGTAGTGCGAAAGCGCTTTGAGTGGTCGGAAAGACAAGAAGAGTGCTACACAAGTACAGTCCATTTACCATTACATGGGCAGCAAAGAGGTGGATTATTATTATTTAATTTTAGAGGGAAATGGTTCCTAAAATGACACAACAGCTAGAATATTTCCTTTCTGATACGATAGTGCAGCTTTAAAAGAAAAGTCTTAGTCATCAAACTTTAAATCTCCTTAACGGGGAAGTTTAAGGTGGAAATGAAGGTTCTGGAGGTTAATGGAGGGCTGAATCCTGTGACTGTGCGTCTCTCTGTGTCCGTGACCTGGATGCCGACTTCCTGCCCGATCAAAGCGGAGCTGGTTTAAAGCTCAGGACTGTGGAAGTCTGATCTGAGAGCAGCTGAGGTCTGAGCAGCAGATCTTTAAAGTGAGCAGGACGAAATTCAGTAGAATTAGTTTGTTTTCCATCAGTTTGGAAGAAATCAAATTGATTGATAAACAAACCAAAACTAACTGCAACATTTACAGCTCTGCTGAGGTTTCATGGATGAACATTAGCAATGACTCTCTGCTATGTCCCTGCAAAACCAACGCACACACACACTGCACCTCGAGCAGAAATAACGTTCTGCTTTGGCATTTCTGAAATCCAACACACAGAACGTGCCGTACTTCAGAGAAACATCCAGTGCCGACAAATCCAATTAAATAACAGAAAAGGAATCTGAATGTTTCTGCAGCTTGAATGTCACTCGTCTGTTATTTGCTGGGGTGAAGCTTAAAGTGCAAAAAATTACTTCAGCTGTTTTTTTTAGAGCAAAAATAAATGGACATTTGTTGGAAAACAAAGCACTGTATTTATCACAAATCTCTCTATTCAAACGTCTTTCAGATATTTACGAAAATCACGAGTACAGAATGTTTTTATACCTCGATGCTTCATTAGCTTCCCACTCTCAAACATGTTGTGTTAAATGTTAGTGGTATTATCGTCGGTGCCGCCGTCACAGAGACAACCGTTCGTTTTCCACATTTACTCCAGTTGTTCCACCCATAGACTGTATATTAGAAGTGGAAGTAGTCGTTGTGACATCACCCATTGGTTTGTGGACTGATGTTTTGAAGCCTGGAGTTTGGCGATTTGGCCGTCGCCATCTTGGCTTTTGGCCCCGCCCTAAAGCATCCCCTGCTTTATGGTCTGTTTGACTCTAAATGGACCATCATTTACTAAATGAACATCATGCTGTATTGAAGAAGACTTGAAACTAGAGATTGAGACCATAAACTCATGTTTACAATGTTTACTGAGGTAATAAATCAAGAGAGAAGTAGAGTCATTTTCTCATAGACTTCTATACAACCAGAGGAGTCGCCCCCTGGTGGACATTAGAGAGAATGCAGCTTTAAGACACGGCAGCATTGGCTTCGGCAGAACCGGAGGTTGCCGCTTGGTTCCACCGTCTGTCGGTTCCACCGTCTGTCGGTTCCACTACTGGGGATAGTAACTGCAAATAATTCACATTGACACTCTTTGGTAACTGGGCATAGCTACCGATAGCTACCGGGGAAAACAAAAGCATTATTTTCTTCCTGTTGGTTGAGCAATGGTTAACGGACTTCCTGTGTGCCTTAATTTTTCCTGGCTGATCGTTCCCTCTGGTGTCATTATTCCAGCCTTTACACTCTGCAATTAATATGTACTTCAAAATGATAAGTTCAAGCATAAAAAACTGTCTATTACCACTTTAATTGCGATTCATGACCAAGCTGGAGGTGCTGCTACTAGATACTGCCATGTATAAAAAAGCTTTATGGAAAGATCACTTTATATTCATTTATACAACATCATGCTACTAATACTGCTCGTACACATAATATTACTATGTATGCTCTTACATACCAATGCATATTTATACTACTGCCAACATATTTAGTCGATAGTATACACCGTATTCATATCATACCTCCGGTTGTTTATTCTTTTTCTGACTGTATTTTGTTCTTTACCAGCATTACTTACAGCTGCACTATATATTCTATGCTTAGTGCCTTCTGTAACTTCTGCACATGTTCGTACTGTAGTGTATTCATTACGCACTGTTACTAGTCTTTTGTCGTATAGTACTTACTGTCTACAATATGTATTATGTATATTACAACAAGACATGTGTGTTCATTACTCTGCACTTTACTGCTTTTTACTTTTGTACTTCTGGTCAGACTCTAAACTTCATTTCGTTGGCTGAATACTTGAACTTCACAGTAAAGTTTAATCTAAAACAATGTTCTGCAACACACGAGCGATAAGTGTGCAAGAGAGTTGTTTTCTAAAGAGACTTTTTTTAAAGTTGCACGTTGCCTATATGGATGGAATGAAACTACAGATCCGTAGATGTACATGTTGTTGTGTTGTCATAATTAAACTTAATGTTAACCTTCATGTTCATATGACACACTGATCGACAAGTCAATTTATAAATGTCACTTCATATTTAAAAAGTTGCCGAGCCCAAATAAAAGTGAATAAAAAAAACAGCTGTAATGATTGATTCTACAAAGCTCTGATGTTGATGATGATGAGAAGATGGTTGAATACAGCAACTCTTCATTGGCCACAGTAGGAACTCGACTCACAACCCTGGTAGCGTTCGGCCCAGAGAGATGGTTTGATTTATATTTCCTGCAGAAGTTTCAGTTTTTGGGGACATTATGTTTCATATCTCTCTCTCTCTGCTGTAAACTAGTAACAGCTTTCCTTCATTTGGCCCGGAGCAATCTTTCCCCCTCACACATCCCTTAAACGACAGCAATGGATGGTGGGTAATAACACTGTGGTTGGTATTGACTTTCTCTCCACAAGTCTGAGGCTCATGAGGAAGATAAGCAGCGGAGCGAAGCTAATCGCTGCCAACACACTGGTTGTTGTTTTTTTTGGTAGGAGAAACAGAATACATTAGTGAGGCATCAACAGCAGGTTATCACGTTGTCGGGTGTCAGAGTCGACCGCTGTTTAGGGTTGAGACCTGTGGAGGCAAACAGTCCTTACAGCTGCTTGTTTCTGTTACTTTGAAGGAAATGTTTTTTTGGCTTGTTTCGTTAGTCGAGACACTTATAGAAGTGAATATCTCTAAAACAGATGAAGACTTGAGCCTTCGCTAAGCCCCGCCCCCCCGCTCTCAGAGCTACGTTACCATGGAGCCCACACTGTCACTAACTGCACTCCTTGAAGAAATATCAAGATTTCAGAAATAAAACGAAAAAGTGACAACAGAAGGTTTTACAATGTGAGTTAACAGGATGTCAAACTGATTCATCAGAGAAAACAGGTTAAAAAGATGAAGATAGAAGCTAAAGTGAACCATCACATCACCTAGAGATCCAGACTTCACAAGCTAGCGTAGCATAGAAGTGCTAACGCTAGCCAGCTCAGAATTTATGTTTCGAATGAATCAAAATGATCAACTGCACAAAAATAGTCCATTTGTTTTATTTTGTTTCCCGTCAGAGACGCTTCAAGCACAACGACTGGAAGCAGGGGAAACTGCTAGCAATAGCGCCATCAAAAGATAAAACAAATATACTTTCTAACTCCAAAGCAGTTTAATTTACATCTCTGTGGTCTCTACACGTCATCGAGTGTGCTTTGTAAAATATGGAGATGTGAATCAGTAGAGGAGAGAATCGTATGTTTTTGTTCTGGCATCGTGAAGTAGCTGTAGATGCTGATAATAACAGTAATAATAGCAGCATTAGCATATTGATATGATAAAGTAGCTCATCAGCTGAGGTCAGAGGAGCCGGATTCCCGGGAGGAGCCGATGTGGGTGGAAGCTGCATGCTAATCGTCTCTGGGATCCTCCGGCTGAGTATCAAAGCCTGGTTCATTATGTATGGAGGCAGCGCAAAGTCTCTCCCAGCGGACCCTCACTCCTCTCCGTCTACCTTCCCCGTGCATGCAAACGCCTCCCTGGGCAGCCGGTGCTGCGTTCAGGAACCCAGCCCCCTCTGAAGTGCTTATTAGTGATTCTGTGGCTTCTCCATGTCGGTCCCAGCTGTGGCCGGCACACAGCCGACATGCTGCTGCTACTGTAAATGTCAGCCAGTGAGCCTCCTGCTCCAGATCCACAGGCTGACCTTAAAAGATCAGCTGATCAGTTTCAGGTCCACCACGTTTGCGATGGAGTCTAATTATAAACTGGGTGTATTTCGGAAGGGGCCTGGCTTTCTTTTCAGATCTACTTCAATTTATTCAATTAATTTCTGATGGAAAAGACCTGTAACATAAATCACAAATCTGCCTCAGAGGGATTTTACAATCTGCTCAGCATACGACATCCTCTGACCCAGGACCCTCGCATCCTCCCCCCAAGAAGTAGAAGTCATGTGCACAACCTGAACAACATAATACAATTACAACATAGTCAATCAATATGACAGAAATTATGCATATAATGAGTAGCAGTGTGTGCAGATCCTACATATATATCTGGCCGCGACCTGTCAATCACTGTGTAGCCCCGCCCCTAAAGCATCCCCTGCTTTATGGTCTGTCTGACTCTAAATGGATCATAATGTACTAAATGAACATCATGCTGTATTGAAGAAGACTTGAAACTAGAGATTGAGACCATAAACTCATGTTTACAATGTTTACTGAGGTAATAAATCAAGAGAGAAGTAGAGTCATTTTCTCATAGACTTCTATACAACCAGAGGAGTCGCCCCCTGGTGGACATTAGAAAGAATGCACGTTTTAAGACATTGGCTTCATTAGGCAGATCTGAAGGTTGCAGTTTGTCACAGCAGCAGGCTCTATAATTCCAATAAACAATGGAACGACGCAGCACTGATGAAATATTCTGTTACTGCGTTGCCTATTTCTCGCCGCTCGAGCTGCCACATTTTGCTGGCCAAAATTGGTGCACCTCCACTTTTAGTTTTCCACAGCCCAGTCTTTGATTAGACCTCTATTTTATGGTCAGAGACACATTTGTAACTGTCACATTAAAAAAGACACAATAAAACGTCTTCATTGTGTTGTCGAGTAATTTGTGTGCTCTGGTAATTTCAGATGACACAGTGAATATCTGACTGCACACTGAATCTCTCAGCTTGATAAATAACGTGGTGAGAGTCTGACAAAGGGCGACAGACGAGCGCGTGATGAGTTAATTATACAGCACAGGACGACAGAAACCCTCTGCCGTCATCTTCATCAACCAAGAAGGCCCCGCGGTCACGCAAGTACAAGCGCCTGAAAACTTCAAGTACAAATGAGGATCTGCGGCAGGGGATCAATACACGCTCTGTTTCAGAGAGAGTATTAATAAGACGCTTTAAAGGAGACATTTAATAAGTCACCACTCGACATGACAGAGAGGTTTACAGCAGTAACAGGACGCTTACATATATTAACAGACGCCTCACCACAGAACACATCATGGAAATGGCTGCAGATGAATCCGTCGCAGTGCAACGAATGTTATGTTAAAGTCACTCCTCATTTTGTGCGAGTTTACCAACGAACGCCAGCAACATTTGTCAATTTCCGCTCTTTATATGCATACAGCCTTTTCAAAATAAACTTCCGTCTTCACTGGAAACAACAAGGTTTTAGATTGAGGAAAAGATTGTGGAATAATAATAATAAAACAATATTAATAAAATAATAATAAGAACTTAACTTTTTTACACAAGAGATGAAGCTCAAAGTGCTTTACGATATTAAAAATACAAATTCAACAGATGAAAGCGAAGAGACAATAACAAAAGACCAAAAAATAAACACTTTAATCATAAGCCAAATTAAATTAGTTTTTAAGATGTCAAATGTTAACCTGTGTCTCTTATCGCTCTTCGTACGGTATTATTACATTATTTTTTAGCAAAAAAATACATTTTGTCAAATCTTTATCTGCAAACTAATCATAAATTCCAGCTGTCAGATAAATGTAGTACAAATCTAAATCTAAATTGTAGTATGTCAAGAATTTCACTGGCCGGTCCGTGTCAATGATTTCATCCATTGCAATAAATAACCTTTTTAATATAAATAAAAATCTCAATCAGTGATCAAAAGGTTTGCAATTCACTAAACCTGTGTTTTTTCGTCCTTGATGTGATCAAAAGGGAGAAGATCTCGACTCAACGTCGATCATCCGTTAAACACTGATTAACTTTATTTATCGTTGATTTATCGTATTTGTCTGTACATTTTTAGGAAAGCTGTGAAAACCAGAACAGATGAGTAACTTAAGTCCATGTTGACAAAATTATACCATTTTGTTCAACCTCCACCTTAACGGGCACAATGTGTAAAAGAAATGATGATGAAACTCCAGGAAAATATTTGTCTCACAAGTGAATATTTATGTAGTTAAACTCTGTCGATGTCTGAATAAATCTGGAGTCTGGCAGAGAGACGAGGAGCTCTGGATGCTGAGAGGACAGTAAGAAAAATCTGAATAAATCAACAGATTCTAAAAAGTTTGGAACTACTCAGAGTTTCCCACAGTTTGTTTTCCAAGAGGCAGAACAAGATGATCGACATGTAACCAAGTACAACGGTATACATTTGACTACAAATTTGGGGTATTTGTACTCTACTTGAGTATTTTCCTTTCATGCCACTTTTTACTTTTATTTGGGAACTTTAAATGCTTTAAAAAAAATTTAAAAACAGTTTATTAAATACAATGGGATTTTTTTAACTACCCAACAGAATATGAAAGTATGGCTGAAATGATTAGTTGATGAATCAATTAGCTGAGAAGTCGAGAGAAAATTAATAAGCATCTATGTTGATAATCGCCTGTAGTGACGAAGATATTCTGTTCCACCTTCTCAAATGTGTAATAAATGATTCTCGTAAAAATTTAAAAAAATGTTGATGTTTCTGCATTTACATGTTTATAGTGTGGTATTAGTACTTTTACTTCAGTAACACATTTGAATACTTCCTCCACCACTTTAGAAACGACTACGGCCCATTGACCACCTTGTGTTAACATTTGGTTTCACCTGGATCTACAAAAACACTGCCGGCGTGATTACATTTCTGTGTGTTTTCTTCTTCTTTTGTTTGAGTGCAGCAGCTGCAGATTTTCTTTTAAGATGATAAACTGAACCTGACTGAGACTCTTGAGCAGCTCCGACCTTCAGAGTTACAGCGACTGAAAAGGCCAAACTGGAGAGTCGATCAACGGCGCTGACCCCTCACTAAATGAGCACTCTGACCTCTGACCCCTCACTAAATGATCACTCTGACTTCTGACCTCCTGAATGCAGTCTGTTTCATGACTGTTGACATTTGGCTTCGAGAGCAACATGACTTAAAGTGTTTTCTTACCTTTGATTTCTACTTGAGAGCAAACTGAGCTATCATGAGGATATCCGGACCTAAACTGCTCTGTGATAAAGAACTGGGTCAGGTTCAGATAGAGGAGGCTTAGCAGGTGGAAAGATGGACCAAATTTTCTTCTCCTTACCCAATGAGACAGAAGGGTTTTTTAGCAGTTTGCTGCATCTTTTTGTATATTGTTGAGTTCTAACGTTAGCTTAAGACAAACCAAGAACTGTACGCTACGCTAAAGAGTTGAATTAATTTCAACGCGAGGCGTTCAGGGCTCCTCTGCAAAAACACGAGGCGCAGAAGCAGTGCCCAAAACGCTTCACTTTCCTTAAAAACAATTACAAAAAGCCGCTGTTGAACGTATTGTTTTCTGAACCACAGTACAAGCACATGTTTATACACAATTTACTCCAACTGCCTTCAGTTCTGGCACTTCATCTGACATCTTTAATTTTTTGCACTTGAACAAACAGTTCATCTCATGCACTTCAACTGACACTTCAACTCCTTTTAGTGTAGAATCTTTGCTCCTTTCAGAACTTTCACTTCAACTTCCTTCAACTTGAAATGTTTACCAGACGTGCAGCTGTTTCATCGATTCACCTGTTGTGATTATATGAAACCCGTCACATTATTCATGAGGCTTTGAGCTGCTGCAGCAGGTTGATAACGAGCCCAAACAGCAGACACAACAGTGTTCATTGAATAATGAATAAGAAGGCCTGAGGTGTTGTGCTTATTTCAAACAGTCTGTCTCTGGAGTGATTACAGAAAAAGAAAGTTTTATTTGGCTGCAGCGTTTCAGTAAGAAAACTGAGATTTCCTGCAGAAGAAGAGGATTCTGTGTGCAGACTTTTCTGCACTCTGAAGCTGAGGCTGCTTGATGTGACACCTCATCTCTGTTCGGGGGGACGGTGATGTAATCTTCATGCGAGCGTGTCTGAACATTCAGTCTGAATCTGCTGCATCAGCCATTTCTATGGGTAAAAATAACCCACGGTAGAACTGAAACCTAGTTCTTATCAGACCAGGGTATCAGGAGGAACCTGGACACTGTAGTTACTGTGACAAAATAACAAAATATCCGAAAGCTCAATCTCAAAGTCCCCTTACTACGCTTTCAACGCACACCTGCTTCCTCTCCCCATCTTTTTAATCAGCGAATGTAACGGGCTCAGGGGTCTCATGGGACCAAAGTATGCGACTGCAGTCACACGTTAACAGGATATGGGTTGGCGATTGTTAAAAGAAGGTGTGTGGTGTCAGATCTTGCTTTCCTTCATCTTTAATGAGGTCATTTGTGTTCGTTCAGCAGGTTGCTAAATGCAAAGTAAGTTGTGGAGATGGCACTATAGCATACAAAGCCACTGGAGAGACGTGGTTAGACACATTTCTTCCAGGGCAACATCCAGTCAGTTGAAAATGTTTGAGCTCGTTTCAGGATGTGTATTTATTTGACAGGAATGTGCCCGGCGAGGAGCTGAAAGGATGGGATCCTCCCTCACAGAGCGTCCGTCCCTGACGGTATCACATGGTCCTGCTGGACTCAAAGGGGTTGGATTGAGATCATTCTTTGGTCAAAAATAAACTTTCAAGCACCACCTTTTAGTCATTATGGACAAGAAGTCCTATAGGTGCTCAGAATCATGGAAAGTTTGAACATTTACACCTCAACATGCAACAGAACCAACTCCATCTCGTCTGTGCAACATTTAATTGCCCTACATCTAATAGATATTTCACGAAAACCGCGTGTTGATGCTACACGGTAAAGTATTTGACTGTACGGCTACAGCAAACTGACTACTCGTATTAAATTATAGTCAATTATAGTTAAATGACAGCTATATACTGTGACTTCACAGTCAGTTATGGCATCAAATTACTGTGATGTAGCATTATGTTGCTGCAGTAATACAGCATTGAACTGTGATTTTACAGTAAAATTCCCATCAGATTATTACAGCAGTGTGCTGTTGTAGAATTATAACATAGTAATCCCACAATGCCTTGCACATTTCAACCTAACATTCCCTTTGTGTCCCTGCATTGATTTCACAATACAATCAGTACAGTATTGTGAATTATCACAGTTAAAGCCTGTGAAGTGATAATAGTGTAAACTAATTGTGAAACATTACAGTTAAATCATTTACAGTGTATAAAGGAAAAGTCAGGGGATCACCACAGTGAGAACAATTCTTCCTCTGAGCTCCACAAACGTCTTTCAATTTCATGGCAATCTGTTAAATAAGTGTTGAAATATTTCAGTCTGGAACAAAAGGTGGAACGCCCAACCGACTGACCTACAGACGGCCTTTGGCTTTTACATTTCAACAGTTAGTTGTTAATTTATCACTTTGACAGGATTTTCAAGGGATGACTTTGGTAACTTTGGGGAGACTTTTGAAGACCTGTCCAGAACACTTCAGGTGAGCTTCAAAGTGCCATGTTGCCTTTACTGATTGGAAATCAGATGCGATTAGGGTCGCTTGTGTCCTGGTTTATGTCTACAACAACAAATCATTAGTAACTGAACTGTAGCAGCGAGAAAAAAAGACTGATAAACTCGGTTTAGAAGAAATGATAGTGAATCGCTCCACCTGTCCTCCTGATCTCCCCACAGACACGATAATGAGCAAAATCCTCCATCTGGCATCACATACAGCACACTCAACCCAAAAAAACAGTCGTCTGAATGAGCTAAATTTAATTTTGCTCTAATTAGTTTTGTGCGCTGAGGCTGCAGAGCAGACTGGACTGTGCCTGTGGTGATCAGAAACTAATCAATGATCAATCAGTCAGTCAGAACGGAGCATTAATTCTGGTTTGTGAAGACGGTACTGTGGCTGATAACAAATGAACCTCTTTATTTAACATGTGCAGAGAGAGAGAGCTTATGATTAGCAGATAATATTTAGCCTCTTTGCTCGCTCCCGTCTTTTTAAGTGCTGCAGGGATAAAGTCATTTTGGTAGGCCAACCCAAAACTTAGCGTCGCACTGGTTCCCTCGACAAAAAGCAAATTGGAATTTTCCATCGTTTATACACGAGGCTGGAAGAGCGGGCTAGTCCGCGTGATTAGTAATCTCATTTAGCCACTTCTTAGCAACTGCCCGAAAAGCCAAAAAAATTGTAGTATAAAATATTTAATGACGTTATTAGCTCCGCCCTAAAGCATACTATTTGAAATGGGCACTGAGGTCATGCACACAGACTGTATATAAGAAGTAGACGTAGTCACTGTGACATCATCCATTGGTTTGTGGGACTACCTTTTCAAAGCCTCGAGTTTAGCATTTTGGCCGTCGCCATCTTGGTTCATGGCATCACCATCTCGTTTTTTTGCAACCAGTAGTGACACGAGAGGGTGGAGCCAAGTACTGACAACTCCCAGAACGGACAACACCGCGGCAGAGACCTGTCAATCACTGTGTAGCCCCGTCCTAAAGCATACCCTGCTTTATGGTCTGTTTGACTCTAAATGGACCACATTTAGGTTAAAATGCGCATTGCATTTGTCTGGAAACCTATTAACTAGCTCTACCCTGCAATAAAAGACCAATCTTCATTTCTTTCTTTTGTCTCCTACAAAGATCATGGTGCTTAGCTTCCAGTCTGTTACCGTGATATAGTAGCCATCAAGTGCATGTTTAAGACATTTTTAAAGTGTTATAGTCTTAAAATGAGTCAACTAAAGTTTAGGACGAACTCATGAAACTAATGTTAATGTTCTCGCTAGCTAGAGCTGAATAACTCTGCCAGAAACACTTCAAAATCAACGGTCCCCAGGAGACAAAAAGAAGCTGTTTTTGTCTTTTTCTATCTGAAATAAGACAGGTTTCCCCTGCTCAAAAAATCTCACAAAAAAGAGTTTGAAGCCTTTTGCCCAATTAGTAAACGCAATGCCCCAGTGTTTTCTGTTATTTCTGCATATCAGGATTAATGGCTCGTTGTGTAATATTTGAAAAACACTTTGGGATTTGGGAATTGAAGTTTTCACCGAAATTCCCCGAAAAAATAGAAAGTAAAATAAAGAAAAAGACTTCACAAATTACAAGATCTCAATATGCTGTCACCTGTGTCAGACAGAAAACATACAGTATGTGAGTGAGTACATGTTGATGCTGGAGGGCTGAACATTACATAAAACATGACATGTACATCATTTATCAGAGAGGCACACTCACCCGCTCCGCCGACTGCGCCGTACCGAAGAAGATGGGGATGAAGGCGAGCCAGATGATGCAGGTCGTGTACATAGTAAATCCAATGGGTTTGGCCTCGTTGAAGGTCTCTGGCACGCCACGCGTCTTGATGGCATAAACAGTGCATGTGACCATCAAGAGGATGCTGTATCCCAGCGAGCAGATGAGCGACAGGTCGGAGATGTCACACTTGAGGACGCCGCGAGCGTTTCCGGGATCCTGCGTGCGCTGCTCGCCGTAGTCCACAAAGGTGTGCGGCGGGTCGGCGGCGAACCACACGAGGACACCCAGCAGCTGGACCGAGATGAGCGAGAAGGTGATGACCAGCTGGGAGGCTGGTGAGATGAAGCGCGGTGCCGTCACCGCCGTCTTTCCCTGCTCGAAGATGCGGTGGATGCGGTTGGTCTTGGTGAGCAGCGCGGCGTAGCTGAAGCACATGCCGAGGCCCAGGAATATTCGGCGGAAGGAGCAGACGACCACGTCGGGTGCTGCGATCATGGGGAAGGTGATGACGTAACACAGGAAGATGCCCGTCAACAGCACGTAGCTCATTTCCCGCCCTGAGGCACGAACAATGGGGGTGTCGTTGTAGCGCACGAAGGTGACAATGGCAAAGGTGGTGGCGATGATTCCCAGGACGGAGATAAAGACGGGCAACAGCGCCCACGGCGAGTGCCACTCCAGCTTGATGATGGGGATGGCCTGGCAGCTGGTGCGGTTCTGGTCGGGTCTCTTCTCGTAGGGGCAGAGCTCACAGGTGAACTCGCTGGCCTGGATGTGGTATCCCTCGCAGCGCTCGCAGTGCCAGCAGCACGGGACGCCCTTCACCACCTTCTTCCTCTCGCCGGTCCGGCAGGGCAGGCTGCACACCGAGGCCGGCAGCGAGGAGTCGCCGGTGGTCCACTGCAGGGTCTCCATCTGAAGGAGGAGGGACGAGGAACCAGGCTGGTCAACATTTCTCATCTAACAGATAAACTGACCAAACAGCTCAGCAACATCAGAATTATCATTTAATCACATCTTAGTTTAACCCATAGACTGTATATAAGAAGTGGACATAGTCATCGTGATGTCACACATTGGTTTGTCGACTGTCGTTTTGAAGCCTCGAGTTCGGTATTTTGACGGTCGCCATCTTGACTTTTTGCAACCAGTGAATGGAAGGAAGATGTGTCCTTGTGCAAGACACTAAACCCTAAATTGCTCCCAAAGGCAGTACCTACGGTGTGAATGGTTAGTTAGTCCTGATGGTCAAGCTGGCACCTTGCATGGTAGCCCCTACCGTCAGTGTATGAATGGATGTGAATGGGTGAATGACATGTAGTGTTAAAGCGCTTTGAGTGGTCCGTAGCCTAGAAAGGCGCTTTATAAGTAATCCATTTACTATTTACCATTTTCATCTTGCATAGAATTGGCATTATGACCATCTACATTATTGGACTGTTGAACTCTAACTTTATGTGCCAGATGGTTTGTTACACAGAACCATCTGAGAAGCCGTCATTGGAAAGTGTTTTGGAAAAAGGGCAGGCCCTTTCAATTAATACTTTGCAGGTGATTGGATGAACCATATGTCAATCAAATTCTTAACAAAGTCAGTCAGGAGAAGATCAACACCTTTTCCATCGAGCAAAGCCTTTAATACTCCCCAGTTCTGATATATCTGATGCTATGGCAGGAGCGTCGTTGATTGGCCCACTGCGGTTGGGACAGAGTGGTTTGGCCGCATTACTTGACAAGATGGGTTTCACGAGAATCCAGCTGCCGTGCAAGGTTAGTTAAAATGATCACCATCATCACTTTAATGATGACTTGTTTCCCTCTGGTTGACAGATGCTGACAATGTAAGACAGATTGAGCTCATTGGTCCTTACATCTAGATGCAGCTGATTGGTCCAGTGTCCGATGACCTTGTACTCTGCTGTCGACCTGTTGTTGATCTGATACTGGAAGATGTCGTAGCGTCCGGGAGCGTCGCCGTTCTCGTTGAAGGTGACGGGAGTCCCTGCACTTCCTGCCAAAAACACAAAGACAAGAACAGATTCTTGGCTCAGACGTAGTTGACAAACATTTATTTTAGGCGTCTCTGCTCGCTGGGACAGCCATTTTACACAATTGTGTTGTAATCATGTGATCAAGCTTGTGAGCATTAGTTTGTTGATGCTAGACTGCTCGTCTGCTGCTCTTACATTAATCTTAGATCACTCGTTGAGAAATGTAACTTTGGGTCACTTGTCTGAATCTCAGCTTACTGATTGTCTCCTGGTCATGGCACTCAAAGTGCTCCTTCTAAAGTTTCAAGAAAACACGAGATGCAAGACAAACAGTTATCCTCAACAATGGAGGTTGGGGATGAAATGTGCCAAGGTGTGGTGATTGAATCAAACCTCCAACTCTGAGATTAACAGCTGACCTGCTTTACCACGTAAGATAAATTCACCCTTGCTTGATTTTTCTCATCATGACTGAATCTGTTCTTATAACATGAAACCAAACTGACCACAGTCACTGCTTTCAGTTCAGGACAGATGAGGCCGGTGTGGTTTTGAACATCATATTGGTTTTGTTGCCGTCTGTTTTGTCTTTTAAAGCAGTCAGCTGTTATTTTCTCTCAGGTTTTTTCTGCAGGTTTGAGTCATCTTATCACAATTTCCTCGCCAGCTCGTCACCAGAGCAACCAGACAAACGTCTTGTTGCAATATTGTCTAAATCCTTCCTGCCAAGTTAAAAGCTCATGTTGACTAACGCTGTTCACACTACGCCTGCCGATTATTTTTATTTTAATCATCTGAAACTTCAGACCGACTCAAATGTTCTGCTTTCCATTGTAATTTCTCCTGAGCAGTGATGTAAAAGCTGCCACATACTGTGTACAATAATATTCTGAGCTTGTATACAATTATATTATCCTGTAAAGTGATTTGTCACATCTTCACTGCCTTTACGATGCATTATGCTTTTATTCTGTTTAATTCACGAGTCTACAAGTGATAACAAACGCTCAAGTGTTAACAAACATAATTTTCATTCTTTACAGATTTTGATTGATACATGTATGGACTTTTAAGATTGTTGACATGAATTCACATGAATTTTGTGTGATAATTTTAGTTTAATGTATAAATTGAAGAGCTCAGCACAGATATGAGAGAAAAATGAATTTCCCTCATAGTATTCAATATAATAATCTGGAATGGTTAAACTACTTTGGGGCAAATTCACGAGGAAATGAATGCGGACATGGATGGCACCATGAATAGCGGATCATTGAAAAACTTCTATCTACCCCGTCTCAAGGTACGATTCACAAAATAAAATCATGCAAATGTATAGTCCAAAAACCGCCACAAATGTTTGCAGCTGAATGAAATTCACACTTTCCATCTAATTGCTATTATCCATGTGACAAAGTATAAATGTGCTCGAGGCCATACACTCCTCTGCACCGCAGAGCACACATATTCTGTTGGGTGAAAGAAATACATCAATGCAGACAACATCAATTACATTCTCTTATTTCAAGGTTTTTTAAGAAACTTGAGATTTCTTTTTTGGATTATTTAATACCTGCCAACATCCCACGGCAGCAGAAACAGTGGAAGTGTTTCTTCCCTTAAAGAGAAGCACAGCAGCATAACTTCATTGATTCGATCAATCTTGTTTATTTTCTCATGTATTTTCAAAAATGACGTGTAGAGGATCCTAATTCATTTATTTTTCATGGCACAGCTGTCATCACGTCCTGACGCTGCATCCCAAAATAAACGACAGCCTTTACAAATGTGCTGCAGTTACCCTCAACTCTCAGAATACGCTTATCATTTCACTGTAACTGCATCTGGCAATTAGAGCTGATCTTTGTGAATTGGACTGTTTTTGCAATTTGCACAGAAAGGGTCCAATTTTGCTTCAAATGTCTGCATATTATTTTATTTATACGTATAAATAGCAAAGGAGCACCAAGACAATTTGCTCCGCAAGATTTTAACAGAAATAAATGAATTAGGATTTTCTTTTAAATAAAAGATGAAAATAATGAGCATCAGTGAGACTGACAGTCTAAAATGTACATTTCATGCAAATCTAGATGGGAATCAGATTTTTCTTTAGACAAGTTTTAGAAAACACAAAGATGTACAAAAACTGATTTTTGCAAAAAAATGTTTTTGTGTTAAATCAGATTCAAATTGAAGCTGCAGAGACGTGCAGAACCCTGTAACTAACCTGAACCAAACTGTTTAAATAACTTTTGAAGAGACATGTAAGTGCTCAGAACATTTCACATATACATCAAAAACCAAAAAACTGAATGTATCTGCTAAATCTTTCTTGAAGACATTTGTGCGTCTTCGCAAGAGCTCAAAAAAGCGAAATAACAAAAGTGTAATACAGTACATCCGAGAAGCATTTAAGACGGCTTGAAATCCGATTGTTAAGCCCTTATTCTTTTTTAGAGGGGGACAGGAAACCTGAAGATTAGAGATTGTGATTGATGGAGAGGATTGAGATGCAGCTCAGCAACATGTGTCAAGTTGTTCAAGTCATGAATCATAAATGATAATTAATTAATTAGGGCTTGGAACATCGTGAATGATGTATACGATGGTCTTTCCCATGCTCCGTTACGTCTCATAAACTGTTGCAGCAATTTTTGGGTCGATGCCATTTGTATCACAGATATGGTGCTAAATTGAACAATGTTTGACCACGAGAGAATTGATGAAAGGACCTTGGGGAAGACTATAGAAGAACCCATGCTCTAAAAACTTTTGACATTTTGAGATTTCTGCAAGAATTGCATTTTTTGCCAAACGGTTGGCGAGCACTTCTGTTCTGGAAACTGTTCAGGAATCCCTTTTATTTTCAATATTCTTAGAGAAGCCACTCACAAAGTTTCATGAGGCTGTGATTATCCTAGAGGTCACAACAGGTCATTTTAGACAGGGACTACACACATGAATACAAATGGACTCATTGGATCCACGAGAGCCTCAGCTTTCCATTCATACCCAAGTTATGCAACTCCAACACCGTTTAGGGACCCTAGTATGCAGAAATATTTAAATATGCCATTTTAAGAAGAGGCAAAAATAACAGCATGCAAAAAAAACTGCATGGGATTAGCATAAAGTGGGCATGTGTGTAAAAAGGAGACTCATGGGAACTTTCACTTTAGCTTGAAGACCGAGTCTGCTGCAACATTTTAAAGACGGATCCTGCAGGTCTCAGGGTTGAGGAGATGGTTTGAAACGCATTATATGATCTGTTTATCGTCTGTTTCTTCATTCAGTAGTGTTTTCACTTGTTTCACGTTGCAAAGAACACAGACGTTCACTTAATCCTCCTAAACTTGATGTTTTGTTTTCAGATTCAGCCTCGGTTTTAATTTTTCTTCCAGCTGCTGTTGTTTCACGGTATTGTGTTGTTCTGGTACAGTAGTGCTGCGCTCCTCCCTGCGGGGCGAATTCAACAGCGGGGACGGCAGAGTCTCGAACTGGAAGCGGATTAGTTTTGGAGTCGTTGAAGCCGAGAGGAAGAGAAGCAGATTGAAGCTAAAGAGCCGAACAACAACTAAAGGGAAACAGATTTATAATGAAGTGAGTGGGCGCCGGTTTGATTCTTTCCTGCCCTGATTTAGTTCTTTAACACGAATCAAAGCATCACAAATCACGTAAGCGTGGCGATGAGTCACCAAAACTCGCCTCAGGATGGTGAACTCCCCCCCCCATCCATCCTCAACACCACCTCGTCCTCTCTATTCCCCCCACTTCACTTCCCTTCATTTCACTCCAGAGAATCTGTGTTGATGCAAAATGAACGTCCTCGCTCTACATGATTTCCACACACAGTAATCATGGTAACTCTGCGGTGACACATGGTTCAGCTTTGAGACACAAACAAACAGTCTGTTGTGTAGAATGAACTAGAATTAAAGCTGGTTGTTTACAGTTTACATTAATGTCTCTCCAAAATGTCATCACTTCATCATTTTATCTTATTAGTTATTTCTGTGAAATTGTCATATTTGGCTCATTAATTCTTGAGTTATGTTAAAAAACGTGTTTTTAGACCCACCGGTTCACCTCGACCTCCTTCTTAAGCGGAGTTTGCCGCCCTTTATACTTCCTGGTTTACCATTACGTAGATTTCATACGAATTGATTTTGTGGGATATACATAGCGTTTTTGTAGCTAGAGCTACTAACCAGGTGGCAATCTACTGTTCTGTAGAGTGAAGCCAATGCTGAAGTCTTAAAGCTGCATTCTCTCTAATGTCCACCAGGGGGCGACTCCTCTGGTTGTATAGAAGTCTATGAGAAAATGACTCTACTTCTCTCTTGATTTATTACCTCAGTAAACATTGTAAACATGAGTTTATGGTCTCAATCTCTAGTTTCAAGACTATGTCCACTTCTTATATACGGTTTATGGTAAAACAGTGTATGAGAACAGCCTCGATAGTGACAGTATGTTCCAATATCTCAAAGCACTTAAAAGAATGTCGTCTTCTGTTACAGACAAATACTTGTTTTCGACCATCCCTTGAGATTTAAACCACCGTGATTTAAACCGTGTTGAGGGAAGTTCTGACTGGCTGTGAACTTTATTTTCCAGACTGTCGATACATGCTTTGTCACAGCTGCAGTCTGTCATCAAGTCAGTGCAGAAAGAGACGTGACGCTCCATTAATCCACCTATTTTCGACCCGAATGGATCCGACAGCAGCAGCAACAGCTCTTCCTCACCGCGCTGACAGGAAGTGTGTGTCGCCCAGAAACACAGCGAAGCGAGAGCCTCAGAGTTTCATTGAACCGATCCTTTCGGTATCGATTGTTTCCGGGAGACCTTGGCGGGTGGCGTGGGCGGTCAGAGCTGCAGCTCGTCCATTCATCCGTGTGATAATACGCTCTCGCTCTGCATCCTCAGCTTATTCAGGTTCCTTCATTCAGCTGTTTTGTTTGATTTCAGCCCCACTAAAGTTTTGATCATTTTTGATTCAACACCCTGATGTTATTGTGCGCCATTCCCTTCAGATGTCTTGATCTCTCACATGAATAAAAGACAGATTTATTTATTTATTCATTCGAGCTCGCAAATCTGAAGAAATATCTGCTCTTTACCAAGTTGTTGCCATGGCAGAATTCTAATCATGTCACAACACAGTCGGTGGCTGCTGATTTTGTGATATCTAATACCTTGAAATCATGTTTCAGCTTTTCAGAAAGAGTGATGAAATGAACCCTCCTAAAGAAACAGAGAACTGAAAGCTTTGCAAACAGACGGTAACCTGGAGGTTTTGTGGGTTTTTTGCAAAAAAAATCCCTAGAAGTCGTTAGAAGTCACTAAAAGTCATGATAGATGAATGACTTCATGTAATGATTTGCATATATATATATATATATATATATATATATATATATATATATATATATATATCAAACAAAATGCAGCTAAGCTTAAAGAACTTTCTTTGTACGATTAATTCGCACGTTGTTTGATGAGTAGTTTCACAGAAAGTAATTTCTTTTTGGAACGAGGTCGATCTTCCTGAGGTTTGATATCAACCAATCACGTTTTGTTGAACGGACATAATCGAAACTATGATGTACAGCAACACTGAGGCTCCGCAGTCTGAACCGTACGGCATCGCATCCACTCCTTGCATTCTCACCTTTCACATTAACAGCCCTGGACATAATAGCCGAGGCTGTACAACAGTTTACCTCATAAGGTTTTAACGAAGCCTGAGAAACCGAACCACACTGAATATAGAAAACACTTGAATAAACCTGTAAACTCCGAGCAACAGTCTTTAGAAAGCAAGATATTTCATTTAGAACAAAAAGGAAAGGAGAGGGAGAACTACTCCTTTAATCTCGAGGTGCAGAAACAAAACCGCTGAGCTCTCTCTGGTTGTTTCCTCTTCCGGCTTTGTTCAGCGGTTTGTGAAAAAGCTGCATATTTGAAGTGAAGTCCTAGCGGGAGATGAGCTCTTCTCATATTCATCACTTCACTCACCTACAGTATCTGCCCCCCCTCCTCCCCCCTCCTCCCCCCACCACTGATCCGACTGTAAAGGGTTTCTCCTCCTGCAGCTCCACAGGGTCAGTCACGCTGCATCCCTGTTAAAAACGGCAACAACAAGCTTTTATCGCCTCTTAGTAAGCATCTGCTGTCCAAATGAATCAGGGGGGAATCTCTCCGACGTCCCCCCCCCCCCCCCCCCCCATGCCTCGCTCTGCCGATCGTATTCAACCAGGACATTACAATGGGGGCCGGCTTTAGAGCAGGCGAGCGCTAACATTAGCACAAGCGTCTCGATTGGCCTCCCGACGCTCCTCTAAAAATAAGCACACGGGCGAGGAGAGCATGGGTGAGTTGGTGATCAGCCCCCGGGCCCGCCGCCGCTTCGTCCTGGATTTCGTCCGTTGCTTTTCATACATGGAATTATGGGTAACCCCGCTGCACCCGCGTTCAGAGAAGTGAAGCATAAAAAAGACAGAGAAGCAGCTCGAGTTTGATTTATGTCAGCGTTTGATGTATGTGAAGGGTCAACCGAGCATGCTGTTCACAGATTCAAGCAGGAGAAAGCCCCAAAAGCAGCGTGACGCATGTGTGTGTGTGTGTGTGTGAGGGGAGGGGGGGGGGGGGGGGGGGGGCCTTAATAGGCTCAATCAGGCACAAACCACATGAGCCACATGCTGCTGAGCCAGGATTTGGTCGTGATGCACGTGTGCTGCTGCAGAAGCTGCGACCTGGAGCTTCACAGAGGAGATGTTCTCCGAGGCTGCAGTTCAACTCGCTAACACGTCTTCAGTTCAGAGTCGAGTCCTTAGAATTAAAGAATGAAGCTGATCTTTGGTACCCAGAGTGAAGATGAGAACTCTTGGCACCTTATGGAGTAGTAGTTCCTCAAAGAAACCGATAATAGGAAGGTTTATGTACTTAATAAATTGATGTTTCAGCAATAAGCTCTTGCTCCTCCCTCATTACCACCACTGAGGTGCCCTTGAGCAAGGCACTTAACCCCGATATGCTCCAGTGGAGGTAAGATTTGCCGTTGTTATTTCTACCTCAGCAAATGTGTAATTTTCAGATAAGATAATCTTTTGTAGTCCTACAGCGGGGACATTTGCAGGATTACAGCAGCAAAGTGGAAAATATCGGATTGAGTGGTTGGATGCACATTATTATAAAGTGTTTATATTGCAAATACATACATTGATATTAATACTGATATTGCACATGAATGAATGAATGAGTAATTTGCCGGATTTTTGTATGGTAAGTTTAAGTTTTTATAAATTCCTAATCTAGAATGATTTATTTCTGTGATTTGTACATTGGGATATTAAATATAGGTTTATAATTATGTAGGCTATAATAAAGAGTGTTATTGCCTGTCAGTTACTTATGTCAATTTTGAAAATAGGTTGGAGGCATGGACGGATTAGTGAACGGGCCTCCGGGGCACAGACCCAAGGGCCAACAGTGTCAGGGGCCTTCACCTCCAAAATATCATTTAAAGAGAAACATGACTCAATAAGAAACTACAGCAATACAACACTCCAAACGAACTACAGACATCACAAAGAGACTTGCAAAGACTAGGAAAAGGTCCCAAACAATCACAAAGAGACACGAGGGAGAGATGACACAAACAACTAGAAAGAGATGCAAAACAACAAAAAGGGGTAAACCAACCACAAAGGGGCACACATATACTAAAAAGAGACACAAAACAACTGCAAAAAGATCCAAAATGACCACAATTAGACACAAACCAATGACAAAGAGGTGCAACAATGACAATGACAAAAAACAACCATAAACAGACACACAATGCCTACAAAAGACCAAAACAACGACAAAGACACAAAACGACAACAAAAAAGTGGCTAAACAACTATAACGTCTGTGTGTCTTGCTCCAATGTAGGAGAGGCTTTTGCATGTGCGTGTCGAGAGGCCCATTGTCTCATAAGCCAGGAAGTAAAACATTAAGACAGTTTTACAGACAAGCAACATGTCACAGAGCCTGTTCACTGATGTACGGAGCAGGTGAGGACATTTTCATCAGGAAACAGTGAATCAATCTGATGTTTGCTTGTTCGCATCGTGAGAAGCCTTCCAGTTAATAGGTGTACCTCCTCCTTACCGGAATAATTAATGTTACTATATTTGCAACACATACTACACATCACATACTTGTTTGCAGTTTTATTTTTGTTTCCATTTCACCTACAGTTTCTTGGAAGCCATTGATTTCCATTAACTTCTGTAAGTGTTACCAAGCAACAGTGATGCAACTTTGAACTTCTCTGTCTTTGAGACCGCATTAGTTCTGTCAAAGTGATATATTACACAACTAAAGCAAGTTCTGTGTCTAAAACCGGTAGAAGACAACTGGGAGATAAGAGACCCGGAAGTTCCCACTGGTCCTCACAAAGACACAAGAACAGGAACACACACACACACACACATCATTTCCTGAATGTGCTTTATTGTCCTGAATTCCTTCTTAATAAGATTCCTCCTCTGGGCTTTAATCTGAAAGATGACTGACTAATCTTCGCCTCTGTGACAGGTTTCCTGTCTCTGCCTCCGTTTGCCTTTAATTCACAGAACGAGGCGACTAACTGTTTAATGTCTAAAAAACACGGCGTGCGGCGCCTCAACGCTGACTTTAACTGTGCACAGATTTACAGTTTCAGGCCGGTGGGTGAAACCCACCACGGATTCAATGTTTAATGTGTCTCTTCCTCCTCCTGCAGAAATAACATCCAGCAACTCCTCACATCCATCAGAGAGATGAATCCCTGAGAGCTCAACACATCAGCCACAGAATCGGCTCAATCTCCTCTTTCTTCGTTTTGTCCGTGTCCTAGAACTCTCTGTGCTGAGCAGGTGGAAAGAAAAATTATTCAAATGTTTCAATTTATCCCCCGTGTGCAGGTAGGAGGCTGGGAGGAGGAAGAGGAGTTGTAGACATACGGGGCTATAAGGAGGAGAAGATCTCCAATCTCAAGTATTATAATTTAGGGGAATTCACGGTGGAGTGGAAGCTACCGGAAAAGATTTCACCAGAACTGATGTGTGCAGACACGCAGTGACGCGGTGACGTCTTCAAATGTCTCGTTTTGTTCGACCAACAGTCCAAAAGCTCAAAATATTGTGTTTGAAAATGATTTTAAAGACGGATAAAAGTGGTGGGAAAAAAAATCACATTTAAGAAGCTGCAAATGTTTGAAAAGTGTCTCGAAATGATTCAGCGATCATCAAAATAGTTGCAGATTAAATTTCTGCTAATCAACGAGTATCAAATAAGTACCTTACATAAGTATAAACTGAAGGTACTTTATTTGAGTTTATCCATTTATGCTACTTTATACTTCTCCTCCACTACATCTCAGAGGTACATATTGTACTTTTTACTGCACTACATCTCAGAGGTACATATTGTACTTTTTACTGCACTACATCTCAGAAGTACATATTGTACTTTTTACTTTACTACATCTCAGAGGTACATATTGTACTTTTTACTGCACTACATCTCAGAGGTACATATTGTACTTTTTACTGCACTACATCTCAGAGGTACATATTGTACTTTTTACTGCACTACATCTCAGAAGTACATATTGTACTTTTTACTTTACTACATCTCAGAGGTACATATTGTACTTTTTACTGCACTACATCTCAGAAGTACATATTGTACTTTTTACTGCACTACATCTCAGAGGTACATATTGTACTTTTTACTTTACTACATCTCAGAGGTACATATTGTACTTTTTACTGCACTACATCTCAGAAGTACATATTGTACTTTTTACTTTACTACATCTCAGAGGTACATATTGTACTTTTTACTACAGTTGTCTGACAGCTTTAGTTTCCTCTCAAATGACAGTTTTTCATCTCCTTCCTGTTCAGGTAAAACCACGTAACTCCAGATGTGTTGATGTTGAATGTTTGTGATAAACTACTTTTCATACATTTTTCCGATAATACTTAAATACTTTTACTCAAGTAATATATGTATTGTTCATAAATGAGCCATTCTGCTAATAACAATGTACTTTAACTTCAGTAAGACTTTTGAATACAGGACTTTAACTTCGTCTACTTTTACTTAAAGTGGAAAGCTGGAAAAAGAATTCTGAAGAAAAAAAACAAATTAGAAAAGAGTTAAAAATGTTTGTTCCAGTTTAAGTCTCAGCTGCTGAATCCATCATGATTTAGTTTCCTTTGACGGTTATTTGCCTTTTACTTTTTGATATTTCTCTATGCGTCATTTGTTATGAATTATTCACTGACTTTATGCTCTTTTGTGAGGGAGTCGACGGTTATATTATGTGATCGTGTTGATAAATTAAATGGTATTAACGAACACACTCACCTTGAAAAAGAAAAGAAAAAGTCACATTTCATCTTTGTCTGAAACGTGTTTTTTTGTTGTCTTTATCACTTTAAATGAGAAAAATTCTCCGACCAACGTCGTCAAAAGAAAGAAGACGTCCTTGGCGATGAATGCCACCGTTCAGAAGCCAGAGTGGGAAGATGAGCTCCAGCAAAGCTTTTGTGAAACCTGCAGACGGCGTTGATTCAACCAGAGAGGGAAGATTCACCTCACATGTTCGAACATAGACAAACCAATGAAATCATGAATTATCCTTTTTATTCTATATTCCAATGAATCCAACGTATCCTCGTGCAACGTGTTCTCTTGTTTCGTAGGAAATTGCGGTAAGATATCATACGACTCGTTGTATAACGGATAATGTTGATCAGGAATGAGTGATGGAATATCGTGAGAGTAATTAAGGAAACTGAACTTGCAGGAACCGCACCCCCTCCCAAAAAAGAAAAGTGACCGTAAACCAGAGATGAGTCTTGCAGGCTTGTTGATAGACCTACAGCAGGTAAGTGACAATTTGTGATTATTAAAGTTGTGAAAGCAACGAATCATCAGACTGCAGCAGCTCCCACTGAGCTGAGAATAATGGAGGGGAAAAAAACTAAAACAGGAGGACATAAAAACCCGGCGACCATATTTGGTGTTTAATAACGAGCGGGAGGATTCCCTGATGAGGGCGTCAGCATTCACACGTCCTGCTGACGAGAGCCTTCAATCCGCTAGGAGATCGGCCGCAATGATGAGGAAGAAAGATGGCGAGGAATGAAGGAAATGAACAACAGAAGGAGGGAAGTCTTCCTGACGAAGTTCGGGACAACTAATAATGTTTTTTCTCGTCTTCTCTCACATCTTCCTCCTGCGATTGCTGGTCTTTTTATCTCTCGTGCTTCAGCGTCACACTGTTCCATCAGAGAAACCTCATGACCGAAGTAAACCGCTTCCTCGTTCCCGGGTTGATTATATAACATCGGCAATCTTGGACTTTCGAGTCTCGACTCACGAAAATGCGGAAATATTTGTCAGAAAAGTGCTGAGACGCAGAGAACTTGTTTGAGGTGTCGACTGTGGAGGCGGTGATGATTCAAACTCACAGCAAACCAAATGGCTCCATCACAAGTTACACAGACTTGCTTTAAGAAATGTACCAACATCAAAATGTTCTTAATTCAACTCTGATTTGGCAATTTAGGTGATGCATCACATATTTGTGTGGTTGGGGGGGATTGAAACAGCTTCTTTATATAGAATGTAAAAGTTTTGTTCATCCAGGGAGACTTCACTGAGAGCACTGTTGATGGTTTTGGTTTTCCTGAAAGTGTTGATCACACTTGAAGCTGTCTGGTACAAACAGTTGATCTGTTGGCCACTGAGCTGCTCCACATGTAGTCTTTATCTCTAACGATGTTGTTTGTTTGTGAAAATAACAGTCCTGATGCATTTTACACCGGACCTATGAGTGGGGAAGTTTTCAGAATGCGTAAAGTTACTGTGAGGAGCTTTTAACTGGTTATGAAACAACGTAATGCTGATGCCTCGATATGACTTTCAGAAGTAAATAAGACCATCAGAGAGAAGGTTGTCTGTTTCTATATAGTTATTCAGAAAGTTTGAGAAAAATAAACTATTTTTTTCTACATTGAAGCATTAAATATAATCTAGTAGAAACCTGAAGTACGAACCTGAAGATGTCGCCTTTAAAATAGCTTAAGTTCAGAGTTTGAAGACGTTGGAAACTGTGGGATTATGAAGTCTGTTGTGTTCATTTTTAAAGTTGGAGAAGCGCCCCGGCCCAACGGTCGCATTAAAATAAATGTTAATGAGTTGAGAAACACGACACATGGTGAATGAATAATGACACAGCTCCTACCGTTGAAGCCGACGGCGCGGATGTGGGCCAGCAGCTCCTTGCCGTCGATGTTGGCCATGCGGGGGCAGAGGCCCGGGTATCCGGCGCAGAGCTCGCGGTGCATGTGGTGCAGAGCGTGGGCCATGGCGTACACAGCGTCCATCACAAACTGAACCTTCCCTTCCTGCTCGTAGGTGGAGTCACGGCCGACTTTCTCCAACCCTGGAACAGAGACAAGAGAGGCGTCAGCTGATCGGTCACTGAAATGATCAAACGCAATAAAAAACCACACGAAGGGATCGTCGAGCGATACGACGGCAAACTCCAGAACATGTGCTTTGTACTGTTTCAAATGTCAAGAATGCAGATGATGAAGATCATGTGATACGATAGAAAGACACCAGTAAGGTCTTTATAAAAAGAAAAAAAGGTTCAGTTTTTAGATTAATGCATTTTATTCCGTTTTCAGATACAACAATCAAAATCTGGAAAGAAAATGTGATTGTTAGCGAGAGTTATGAACAATTTAGGACCGACACAAAAATCGATACTCATCTAATTACCTTGTAGGTACTTTTAGCCCCGTCCCATTCCTGTTTGTTTAATTTCATCCAAACCTCAACATCATCATCATCATCATCATCATCATCATCATCATCATCATGTGTTACCCTCCACTCTGGGTTCCTCAGCACCTCCATCCATTAGCAATCCCCAGTGGACCTTCCATTCCTAGAAACTCATTTGTAGTCTAAAAATAAGTGGCGTCGTTAGCGATGTGCTGAAGAACACGAATGTTATTTTGAGGGGGTACATGAGGCTTCCAGCTGCTCAATAACACATCAAATACTTCTGTACAGATCTTGTAATTAAAAAAATATATTTTTTTTTTATGTTGAAATTATATATATTTTTTAATTACAGTTTTTTTCCCCCTTTGGTGAATTCAATGAGCTTCCATATAATATGCTTCTGTGAGTTTCCTCCTCTGGGGACCAAAGACATCACCGTGGATTTCATGACAATATTTGTTGACAAAGTGATCGACAGACTCATTAATCATCATCGTTAGGCTCCGCTTCTAATGAGGCACAGATATGACAGAAAACATCACTGAGAAGGTAAAGCTGAAAGAAACAGCGAGGCAAGTTAACAACTCAATTCTGTGTAAGCTCTTTTTTTAATCAAAGGTTTCCGAGTTCGTCCTTGCTGCCAGGCAGAAAGTAACTCACAAAGGATTGTGGGAAGGTGAACTAACCCATTCACATAAATAAATAAATGTGGCTCCATCTCATTAGCCATGATTGAATAACAGAGTGGAGAGGACGTTGTCATCTTCTATTTGAAAACTCTGTAAAGTCCGTCCAAAGATTTTCACTGACTAATTGGCGTTATTAGAGCCGTGGAGCTCTGCGATCACGCCGCCGGCCGGAAAGCAATAGAAGGCTGTGAAAGAGAGGAGGAGGAGGAAAACCAACTGCTGGACTGGACCCTCCATCAACAGACTTCTCTGAATTAATAGGAGCTTAGAAATGAAATCCAATTTAATTTTAATAGCAGAAAGGTGGCGGGGGATCTGTCCGATGGGAGACATTTGCTCCGGCAGTAAAGACTGATTACACGTCTGAACGGCGGCAATAGATGAGCCTTGAACGGCGAGCGGAGAGAGCCGAGGATGTCAACCAGCCGAGGCAGAGAAGAGATGTACGGCCAAGATGCAGATGATCGCTGCTCCCTGCAGAGTCTCTTCAATATTTAAAAAATACACATGTTTGATCCTGGAAATTCTAATGGTGCCTGAATGCATCGTTTTGAATTTACAAGAAGCTCTGTGTCTCCCAGTCTGACTCTGTGCTGGAGAACAGAGGAATTCAACAAACAAGCAGGTGTTCAGCGCGTCTTAATCTTATATTTAGATTTAAATCCAATCTGACTTGTTTACATCATGGATTGATTTAGCATTTCAGTTAAGTCCTGAGTCATGACCAACAAGTCTTCAGTGAAGACGAACACATAACAAGTCAAGACTAATAAGTCCTGCGTCATGACCAACAAGATCCAAGTCAAGATAAATAAGTTCTAAGTCATGTATAACAAGTCCTCAGTCAAGACTAACAAGTCTTAATTAAAGACCAACAAGTCAAGACAGATAAGTCCCAAGTCAAGTCCTGAGTTTGGCGCTAGAGGAGACATTAGGTTGTCATTCAAATCAAAAGAGTTCATTCTCTCACAAACGTGAGTATTTCCTGTAGATTTCATGGAAATGTGGACTCCAGCTATGGACGCAGTATTGCCCTGAAACAAACTGTTGCTGATTGACTGACATTGAACGCAGGACGAGAAGGAAACATTTTCTTTTTTAGAAAATGCAGAAACTGTCTCACACAGCAGCTGCATAAGTTATGTCCCATCGTCTCACTCTGAAGACGGTACTAAGTAAAAGCTTGTGAATTATCCACCAACCTCAGGAGCTTTAATGAACGAGCATGCTTTCTGACAGAAAGAGGGAAGTGAGCAGCATGTTTGGCCATGTGGCGACCTGAATGTCGTTGCTGATGATGATGATGGAGAAACAATAACACTGACTGAGGTGAGACAGACAGCTTTATCATAGCTGCTGGCATTTCAATTACACATCTCTTACAGGGTAAATGCAATTCCTTCGACGTGTTTCTGTTTTCACGTCCCTCTCTTTCTCTCTCACAGGCATCCGTCTGTTTCAATTAGATTTGTAAATTAGATAAACAGCAAACTAATTACAGAGGTTACCGGCGATGGGATGAGTTCAGGGGGAACCGGCGTAGCCGCGTCGTCCCACGCGCCTGAATATATTTACATTAATAGAGTTCTTGCATTTGTTCGGTTGTTTATCAGTAACGTTAGTCTGTGTCACATCAATAAAGATGTGACGACACAGATTCAAACATAACAGGTAAGCTGAGAGCTGCTCAAACATTCGTGAGTGCATCCTGCGTCCACGAAGACTATTTTTTACTTTATATTAAAACAAAGTTTTCTGATTATCTTTATGTTTAGAAAGCGACTTGAATAAAAAATAAAAAAACCACCACAGCACATCTGAACAGCAAAAACGGTAACGTCAAGACCAATAAAATCTGAGTCAAGACTAACAAGTCAACACCTGTAAGTCCCAAGTCATGTATCAAGTCAAGACCAACAAGATCCAAGTCAAGACCAACAAGTCAAGACCAACAAGATCCAAGTGAAGACCAACAAGTCAAGACAGGTCGATCCTGAGTCAGGCCAACAAGTCATGACTTGTAAGTCCCAAGTTAAGACCAATTAGATCCAAGTCTAGACTAACGAGTCCCGATAAATACATTTTCAAAAAAAAAGACCAGGACCAGTAAATCCAGAATCAACAATAAGTCCCAAGTCTAGACCAATGAGTCAAAACAGGTAAAGTCCCAAGTCAAGATTAACACGTCTCAAGTCAAGACAAACGAGTCATGTCAAGTAAGTCCCAAGTCAGGGCTAACAAGACTAAACTGATGACTAACAAGTCCCAAGTCAACTTCGGTAACTCCCAAGTCAATGCAGACCGTCCTATAAGGGTTTCATGTGATAAAACCCCAAACTGCTGGATAGTCCTTTAAAGCTCAGTGTTTCAGATGACTCGTGGTCTCGTGATTGTAACTTGTAGTTTTCAGGGGTTATAGGTCAGATAAAACCAGCAGCTCCGCATCCGAGACATTCTTACTAAAAGGTATCACGAAGAAGCAAATAGAAAGCTACAGACACTTTCTCCTTTTTTTAAAGTGCTGACAAAAAAACACACTTCGCAAAACGTTCCTGAGTGCTTCCGAGCTCCAAACAGCTGCTCGATCTCTGATACGGAAGAAGCTTTCCTCCCCCCAGAGATCATTGCTGCTCTCACAGAAGAAAGAAAGACTCCCGGCTTCTGTCGACATCACTTTTTCATCCGCTGAGTTTTCTAACCAA
This sequence comes from Pholis gunnellus, assembly GCF_910591455.1. Lineage (NCBI taxonomy): Eukaryota > Metazoa > Chordata > Actinopteri > Perciformes > Pholidae > Pholis > Pholis gunnellus. The sequence goes on from NC_136533.1 coordinate 2,447,719, forward strand.
ACAAACTGCGGCACAAAAGTAAGAGAAAAAAAAGAAGAAACTTACACAAGAAAGCACAAAGAGGCGTTTAAATGCAAATCTGGCTTTTATATCCACTCAGTGTATTTCAAGGGAATCTGAAAAAAAACAGGAATACAAAGGGAAAGAAACACTGTTGTAAAAAGGTGAGAAAACAATGAGGCTCCTAACACAGCAAACATATTGCTCAACGGAGCAGAAGAATAAGCATCAAATATTCATGTTCTCTGGTGAAACTGTGTTTGTGGAGTCTCCGGGTGGAAGAACTGAGTAAAAGATACTCGATATCCTCCACAACTCCATCGCTGCTGCAACAACGGAAGTGAAGGCAACCGAGAAACAACATCCTGATGATGTTTTAGCCGTTTGTTGGAGCTTTTCCAGAATGTTTCAGAGTGACGCTAGAAGAAATCTTTGAATATGCAAACAATTCGGAAGTATAACCAAGAAAGAACACTATGGTACTTATACTCAAGTAAAATATCTGTGTACTTCAACTGCTGCTTGGACTGCAGGATCCACAAATACACCACATGTTGTGTTAAACCACTTTGTCCGATTGCTGCAATTTGTGTCTAAAATCACACTCCTGCTCGGAGTCATAACTCAGTCTAATCTGAGCACAATGACATATTATCTTTAGATTAGGCTTGACTTACACTTCTGAGGAGATCGTTATCACCATCTATGATTGTACATAAATGTCTTTAGCTCTGCGTCGAGACAAAACAGATGTCCCTTATGAATCCAGAACTTTCCAAATGTTTATGTTTTCTTGAGCATCAAAGTAATCCAGAGACAGTTGTCTGTACTTCCATGGGCACAGCTCAAAACAGGAAATGCTAACAGCTAATTTGGCATACTTTTAATGGTGCAAACTTGCAAACATTTTGTGAAATATAGGCTCCAGAAAATATGCGGCTTAAGTTGAAGCCAACATCATCACTCAGAGACTCCATGGCAACGTTATACTTCCTGTTTACATCCTGCAAAGCATCGCCGTTTCAAAACTTAGCCTAAATATCCCCGAAATACAGGAAGGACAAGGAACAGTGGAGAAAAAAAATCCATCAATACTAACTTTTTATTTATGTTGCACTGTTATATTAAGGCTGCGGACATAAAACTATTGAAAACCAAATGAAACCGTTTTTCTTTCCCATAAAATCTGTCTTAAAAACATGTATACAACTAGCCCAACGACGTCCTGTGAAGAGAAACTAAACATCTCAGGGTTGAAATGAAACCAGGTTCATTTCTGAGCTCCCGATCAAGTGTAGGTTTAGTCCTGATTTGGGGCTGCAAGAAAGACTCGAGGGTCGCCAAAAGCATCAGTAGATTGTACGTAAATCTGTGCAGCAGTTTAAAGGATGTTTTGCTCTGAAAGTGGAGAACCTGCAGCATCTCCATCCTCAGACCTGAGACAATCATCCATGAAGGTTGGATGTGACAATAAACAACATTTCTTTTGTTTCCGCTGCAGCCGATCAACCGAGAACGACACGCTGTCACCAGGATCTCAGACACCCGGATCAGGTGTTCAAAAAGACAAACGTGTCTCCATTATCCAAACAAGCCTCTCTATCGCCGGCTGCTGCTGCTGCTGCTCGCACACAAACAAGCAGAACACTAATTATAGATCCAAATCAATGGAAGGCTGACAGGCGGCTGGAGGCTGCGGGGAGCGAGGACGGTCAGAGCCGCAGAGGTTCTTGACCTTCAGACAGGAAGGGGAGCTCGACTGTGAAAAGGTTTCCAGACTGATGCAGATTTATTTGTGCTAGAATGTCATTTAGCAGATAAAAATATTTCTGCAGCTTTAACATGAACCAACATCCCAACCTTCATTGATTACTACAACATTTGAATGTGCCAATTAAGTAATGTACGCTTTAAAATCTACATAAGTTAATTATAGGCTTTACAAATTCAGATGTTTTTGAAATGAATGAAGAAAAACTAAGAAGTCGAGACTTCATTTATTAAAGAGGTTAATTATGGGGATTATTATGGGATTGTTGCTTTACATTGTGAGGAGATTATGACATTAAACGTGTTAAAGATGGAGGACGGCGAGGAAGAAAGAAATGGATTTTCTAATGGTGGGGTGTAATTACAGTATTGGATTGCGTTTTAAAAGCACACTCTATCTGGCAGGAAATGAGGTGCTCAGAGGCGGCGGCTGTGAGCGTGGCGGGGGGGGCGGCGTGGCGGCACATCAACATTATCCCTGAGCGCAGGGGTGATGGATCGCCGCCCTTTAGACCTCGGGCCACCGTGTCTCATGGATATTTAATTATGCTAATTAATAACAATTAAGCAGCGGGCCTTCCCCTGTGCCGGCTGGAGGGATCACACTGAACGAGCTCTAATCTGAGACGCTGAGGCGGCTTCTTCTTCTTCTCTGCTGGAGGGTTTTGAAGCTGCAGAGTTACAGGACTGCTGTACAAATACCAAAGGGTTTACAACACACAGAGAGTCAGACATGTTGCCTGACATCCCAAAACTCATAGGAAACGATGAGGCCGCAGTTCATTCAGGGTCCAATATTATTTCATTTGGCGTTCATAGAGACTCTCTGTTGGTGATAAAACATACAATATAATATTTGATAATAACATGTTGGAAGGAGCCATTCCGCATACTGAGTACTTTTGATACTTTAGTGGAGGGGGAACCTTTTTGGATCTAAAATGCAGAAAAATCATTCAAGGGCAAAACAATAGCTAATGTGTAGTTTTCAATCAGTTACACTGCAAACAAATCAGTGATTCTAGACCAGATAACCCTGTGTAACATATAGCCCTCATGTTACGAAACACTGCTAAAATGTTTTGAATTTAATTTAAATTGATTCTATACTATTAAATCAAAACAACCTCTGGGTGTGAAAAGTGAAGACAATGTTGAAGTACCTGCATTCTCTCTAATGTCCACCAGGGGGCGACTCCTCTGGTTGTATAGAAGTCTATGAGAAAATGACTCTACTTCTCTCTTGATTTATTACCTCAGTAAACATTGTAAACATGAGTTTATGGTCTCAATCTCTAGTTTCAAGTCTTCTTCAATACAGCATGATGTTCATTTAGTAAATGATGATCCATTTAGAGTCACACAGACCATAAAGCAGGGGATGCTTTAGGGGCGGGGCTACACAGTGATTGACAGGTCTCTACCACGGTGTTGTCCGTTCTGGGAGTTGTCAGTGTTTACATCTTAGAACTTAAACCCTTTTGTCTATTTCAGGGTTCAGTTGTACTTGGCTCCACCCTCTCGTGTCACTACTGGTTGCAAAAAAACGAGATGGTGATGCCGTGAACCAATAGTATTATTATTAATAGTTTATGGCCTAAGAGCCCACTTAAAAGATGATAATGCAAAATGAAATGTATGATGTATAATTTTTGTGTCAAGAGGTTCAGAACATTTTAGTTAACTAAATTTAGTTGACATCTATGTTTAAACCAGGACGTGCAATGTCTATTTATATATATATATATACTAAATATTCTGAAATATTGACTCAAAAACAAATAATTCTGAAGGTCTCATCATTATTCAGTTTGCATTTTGCTCACAATTCTTTGACTTGAGTAACATGTTGACGACTTTTACTCTAAGTTCTTCTTCCACCGTCGCCGAGCTCACATCGCTCTTCACAGCTCTGAACAAAAGCTGCAACGACACAGAGTCTGCGCACACACACACACACACACACGCAGGTGAACGCTGACCTGCTGACTCAGCTGTTTGTCTGTTTGTGTGATGACTCTGCTGCAGATCTGGAGGCTGTATAACAGAATCAGTGGCAAGCTGCGTCCCGCCAACAGCCAGACCAGATCAAAGCCGCTCGGCATGCTGGGACGGAGCAGCTACTCTCTCGGAGTGCTGACGCCGTCGTTCTGCTCTTTCACTTCCTGTATTTAGCCAACAACTTCCTGCAAATCCCCTTTGGTGTGTCGGACATGTTTGTAGAGGATTCTGGCCCTCGTTGGCCCCCCCTGTTGCACAAAAGAAAGTCCTCCTGAATCGGGGAGGATTACATGCTGCTGCAGGGTCCCTGCAGTCAGCAACAAGAGACTCAGCAGGCAGCTGGATGTGGTGCGAGAGGGAGAATTGAGAAGAAATTCAGCAGATTCTGCCGCCAGTTGAGGCCTGAATAGTAGAAGAACCCCAGTTTATAAACGTATTCTCATTGCATGTGAGGCACAGAGTTCTGAAATATTTAATCAAAAACACTCAAATAATTCTGAAGTTCTCGTCATTATTCAGTCAGCTGCATGGAAAAAAAGGATTCTTTTCATCTGCCTCCAAAGTTGCACGTATCCTATAATATTGATGTAATTCACTCCGTCTCTTCACACACCGGGAATCAACTTGTTTTTTACTTGAGATTCAAACTAAAGTACAAAGATGGAGCATAATCTCCTGATCTTTGTTGATGAAGAATAGAGGAAACATGAGGCGGATAGTCGGGAAATCAAACCTTTTTTTGGGGAGGATTCGACACCGCAGATGCTAAAATGACGGACAAAAGTGAGGCTTTGAAATGCAGCTAACATGACGACAAACCTGAAGTACAATGTCAATTCTACAATGTACTTCATAATTAGGCTGCTGGTTTGGGTTCAAAATATTTTCAACAACTTAGACGATTATATTTGTTCTGGTCTCACCGAAGGAACCGAGCTGTTCTATAACAACTTTGTGCTAAAAGAAGTCAGACATGATGCACGAGTTTGAGTAACAGATCCATGACGTCGAAAATTCAACAGAAGCCAAAGCAGTGAACAGAGGTAGTTTCTTTTGTGTTTGGGTGTTTCTTCACTCAAGCTGAACCATTTTGAACTTTTGCGGACATGTGTGTCTCTGAGCCGCCGTGGGTTCATTTATGCATCTAATCTCTTTCCATTGACTTCGCATGCAATACAAGTTATTCTGCTCCCTTGTGGTACACATATTAAAACAGTTTTAAGAGTGTCTTAGTTACATTTCTAGGATTCCATCCGAAACTCCAGATACATCTGCACGATTCTTGTTTGTTTGCTGTTATGAGATCACGTGGATGCTTGTGAGTAAGGCGATACATCACCATCACATCCAGGCTTTAAAAGCGCCAGTGTGTAGCATTTGGCGGCATTTAGCGGTGATGCTGCAGATCGCAACCAACTGAAACTTCCCTCATGTGCAAAGTGCATGGGAGAGCTACAGCGGCCAATATCAATGTCTCTCAAGAGCCAAATAGATTTGTCCAGTCTGGGCTACTGTAGAAACATGGCGGACTCCGTATGTAGGTATGAACGGCTCATTTGAAGTTAACGCAAACACGTTTATTCCATTTCTGTCAATAGATGCCCCCTAAATGCTGCACACTGTACCTTTAAGTATCTTCTTGTAAATCCAACCAGATGACTCCAGAGCTCTCTGTCAGAAGGTTCAAGCTAAGAAAGCACCGCCAGCTGATTGCATTTTAACTCACAGCTCTCCTCTGACACTCAAACGTAACCTCCTGGATCTTCTGGGGGATGACAAACACTTCTTCATATTCATCGTTACGCTCGGCTGGATCAAGTGAATTCTGGATTAATTACCGACTGAGGATGTCAGAGACGCTCTGTGTTGCCGGGTCGAGAGCTCCGGCCCCCGAAAAATGATTATCCAGCGTGTTAATTGGTATTCAGCGCCGGTCAGAAATCCAGCTCATGAATACAAATGGCGGCGAGGTTGAGCGATGGAGTGGCCCGAAAGACACAACAGACCCTGTTAACCCTGAACAACACGCCGACGGTCTCCTAGTTTCTGTGGCTTTTCATTACATCATCTTAAAATGTAATCCCTCTGATTATTTTGTGCTTCCAGTAAATGTAGGTGAACCAAGATGATGACTTATTCATATACTTTCTGTTCTAACGGCCTGTTTTTGTCAACAGTGGAGCACCTGGTCTGGAGGCAGAGACCTGTCAATCACAGTAAGCCCCGCCCCTAAAGCATCCCCTGCTTTATGGTCTGTGTGACTCTAAATGGACCATCATGTACTAAATGAACATCATGCTGTATTGAAGAAGACTTGAAACTAGAGATTGAGACCATGAACTCATGTTTACAATGTTTACTGAGGTAATAAATCAAGAGAGGAGTAGAGTCATCTTCTCATAGACTTGTGAATGTGCAGCTTTAAGGCACTTCAGCATTGGCTTCACTCATCAGAACAGGAGGTTGCCCGACTGTCCAACTGGTTCCATTTGGCATTATTCTACGTTAATGAAAACTGCAATGAAACAAAGCTCTGGCGTGAGTTCACGTTTGTTTCTCATACATTTGCCGTTCACTCCTCTCATGCATGCTCACTCATAATCTCCGTGCTGAGCGCAGCGACGCGCCTACATCGCCAGCCTATCATCTTGCTGCTGCTGTCTTCTTCTTCTTGTTTTTTAAAGATATGATCGTCTCTCTGCTGTTAGTACATTCAAGCTGCTGCTACACGCGCCCCTCCAACCTCCTCATCACCGCCCAGATTCATCGGCTTCATCATTTCATCAGCAGCCACCACCACCAGTGTCTGGACTCCACGGGGGGGATTTATCTTGCTGCTGCTCAGGGCAGACGCCCGGAGATTACAAATCTCTCTGTAGAGTCCAAGCACCAAAGACTTTATCATCACAAATCATCTGTTATAAAAAACGATTATCTTACTTGTGTCTTCCTGATTGAAATATATTATTAAACTGGTGATGTAGATTCAATCTCAGGAGATGAAACTGAATCTCTCCGTGATGGAGGATTGAAGAGGTTCCAGGTTTGAGGTCTGAGCGATTAACTGTTGTTATGTCAAAACGACGGTTTGAGAGAGTGCAAAGTCTCAACCTATGAAGAGAGCCGTCGGCACGTTTGGCCAACGCAAACTAATTATCTTTAATCTTCTTCTGCTCTCGGCATGACAGAAGGATAAAACGGATAGAGACGCCTCACTCTGGAACGTTCTGTAGGGCTGATTTAATAAACAGGCGTAAGTCAGGATGATGCAAAAGACGGTAAAAACGAGTGATGTGAGGAGCGGTGGGATCTAACTTCTGCTCCACTAGAGTACCTTTCAGATAAAGAGTTCTAAGTATTAATTGCAATGATTTATTAAAGGTTAAACCATTAAACATTGTGGTATTTTAACTTTATTATCAGAATAAACTATATTTGGGGAGGTTTTGTTACGTTTCAGATATGAGTTCTTAGCAAGTTTCCTGAGGCTTAAATTTCCTTTTAGAAATACAAAAAGGTGAAAAATGATCCAATATTTCACAAAAGAAATGCAGATTTTTGAAGCAGAACTTTGTTTCTTCTTCTTTCGTCTCAGATTAATCATCTCATGACCCCTCAGATGTACCTGATTGACCCTTTGAAGGGCCCTGACCCCCCAGGCTGGGAACCACTGGACTAAACTAGCTAATCTATATTTAGCTCCACCTCAAACAGCTACAGCTGAAACATGCTCCTCCAACATCACCGCTTCAGTATTAATCTATTAATGACACGATGCAGGACGCTTACTTGTAATAGAGTATTTGTACACTGTAGTAGTACTCTTACTTCAGTAAAGGATCTGAGGAAGCTCCGCACTCTGAATCTGCCGTGTTTACTTCCTGTTTCTGTCCTGAAGTGGCTCTCAGCCTCAGAACAGCTGAGTCAGGAACAAAGAATTTAACCCGATCATGGTTCTGTGGTTTTTGAGACTTCAGGCTGAGGGCAGACGAAGACATCTGACTTCACTGATGTGATTCTGGTCGCCGCTTCAGGGAGAGGATCAGAGTGTGTGTGTGTGTGTGTGTGTGTGTGTGTGTGTGTGTGTGTGTGTGTGTGTGTGTGTGTGTGTGTGTGTGGATGCAGCAGAGAGTAAATACTTAACTTTCTTAGTTGAGTGAGTTTTATTTTGTAGCCTGAGATCACAAATCTGCCTCAAAGGGCTTTAAAAGGCCAAAAACACTTTGACTGTTGAAGGAGAGAGAGGAGGAGATAGAGGAAGGAGGGAGGGAGGAGATAGAGGAAGGAGGGAGGGAGGAGATAGAGGAAGGAGAGAGAGGAGGAGATAGAGGAAGGAGGGAGGAGGTAGAGAAGGAAAGGAGGTGACAGAGGAGGAGAGGAAGAGGTGGAGAAGGAAAGATGGCGGCACCTGTACCCGTACACCTGTGTCTCCTACCCGTACACCTGTGTCTCCTACCCGTACACCTGTGTCTGCTACCCGTACACCTGTGTCTCCTACCCGCACACCTGTGTCTCCTACCCGTACACCTGTGTCTCCTACCCGTACACCTGTGTCTCCTACCCGTACACCTGTGTCTCCTACCCGCACACCTGTGTCTCCTACCCGCACACCTGTGTCTCCTACCCGTACACCTGTGTCTCCTACCCGCACACCTGTGTCTCCTACCCGCACACCTGTGTCTCCTACCCGCACACCTGTGTCTCCTACCCGCACACCTGTGTCTCCTACCCGCACACCTGTGTCTCCTACCCACACACCTGTGTCTCCTACCCGCACACCTGTGTCTCCTACCCACACACCTGTGTCTCCTACCCGTACACCTGTGTCTCCTACCCGTACACCGTGTCTCCTACCCGTACACCTGTGTCTCCTACCCGTACACCGTGTCTCCTACCCGTACACCTGTGTCTCCTACCCGTACACCTGTGTCTCCTACCCGTACACCTGTGTCTCCTACCTGTACACTTCTTGGGGCTGCCGGGCCTCTTGCCGTGCATCCCCAGCTTGCAGACGAAGTTCTCCTCCCAGAACTCAGCGAACCAGACGTTCCTGCGGTTGTTGGAGAGCGAGCGGCTCTTGAAGTAGCGGTCGAACGCTGCGGACAGAAGACAATAAAAAACGTGCATCACTACGACGATGATCTCCTTAAAAAAAAAAAAAGGTCTCCTCTGCTCTCTCTTCCTTCCTCACCGTCCACCGAAGCCCTCTTGGGGAGGATGGTGACGGCGCCCTCGGCCACCCGCTCCTGCTGGACCACCGGAGAGATCTTGGACCCCCAGCTGTCGGAGCCCACCCACAGGAAGTGACCCGTCAAGTTGTTGCGTTTCGCCGCGTCCAGGATTCGCCTGTCGAGGATCAAGGGGGAGACAGTCGAGTCACTTCCTTTTTTAATATAAACTCCATTCATTCTGTTCATCTTTATGACGCCACCAGTCTACAGTCAGGTCAGAGGATGCAATGGAAAACTAGTATTTTGAGCTAAATGCTAACATGCTAATGATTAGCAGGTATAGAAGGAGGGAGAGGAGGATATAGAGCAGGGGTGTCAAACATACGGCCCGCGGGCCGGATCCGGCCCACCACGTCATTTTATGTGGCCCGCGAATCCGCCAGCAAAAAAAAAAAATGTAAAAGTCGGACAATTTACAAATATCCGTTGTATCGCGCAAGGCGGAGCTCCTCCCCGATCCGCACGCGCCGCGCACACCTCCACCAGCGTATGTGGCAGCAGCAGCAGCAGCCACCCTCCCCGCCGACGAAGAAGGAGCAGCACCACCCCCCCGCCGACAACCGGCCCTTTGGGGGCAACCATGATGCTGATGTGGCCCCAGAGCGACAATGAGTTTGACACCCCTGATATAGAGGAAGGAATGAGGAGATAAACAAAGAATGGAGAGATACATAAAGGAAGGAGGAGACAAGGTAAGAAAGAGATGGAGAAGGAAAGAGCAGATAAACAAGAGAGGAAGGAGAAAGAGAAAGAAAGGAGGGGATAGAGCAAGGAAGGAGGAGACAGGGGAAGAAGGAGAAAGGAAGGAGGAGATACACAAGGCATGAAGGAGATAGAGATAGGAAGGGGGCACAAGGGAGGAAGGAAATAGAGAAAAGAGAATGAAGAGATAAACAAGGGAACGATCAGGGGAGAAGAAAAAGAGGAGGCAGAGAAGGGAAGGTGAAGAAGGGAAAGAGGAGATAAAGGAAGGAAGGAGTAGGTAGGGAGGGGAAGAGGAAGGTAGAAAAAGGAAGGAGGAGGTAGATAAGGAATGGAGGAGGTAGAGAAAGGACAGCGGAGATAGAGCGGGGAGGAGGAAATAAAGCAAGTAAGGAGGAGACAAGGGAAGATAGAGACAGAAAAAAGGAAGGAGGAGATACACAAGACAAGAAGGAGATAGATAAAGGAAAGAGGAGAGAGAAAAGATGGAGGAGATAGAGAAGTGAAGGAGATAAAAAAAAGTTGGGGGTGGGGGGAGACAGAGAAAGGAAGGTGGAGAAGGGAAGGAGGAGCTAAAGGAAGGAAGGAGAAGGTAGGGAAGGGAAGGAGGAGGTAGAGAGGGAAGAGGGAGAAAAAGGAAGGAAAGAGGCTGAAGAGAAGGGAATAAGGAGGCAGAAGAAGGTATAAATTAAACCGATGAAGACTGAATGAAGTACATCTGAGGCTGATGAATGTTGTTGCAGGTATGAAATGATGATGTTTGACGGCAATCAACTCAACCGTGAACCTCGTCCACCGTGTTTTTATTTTCATTCGTCTGAGTTTTTTATTCACTGATGACATTAAATCATCAGACTGGTTCTTTATGTCTTCACTCATCCTGAGAGAAGACGAGGAGACGGATGATTTCTCTCTGTGTGTGTGTTCAGAGCTTCAGATTAACATCAGCTGTTACTGTGATATCGTGTGTGTGTGCGTGTGTGTGTGTGTGTGTGTGTGTGTGTGTGTGTGTGTGTGTGTGTGTGAGGCTCTCGGCTCAGATAATTGGAAGCTTGTTATCTTAATCTGTTTTTATACTGAAGTGTGAACTGAGTGTGTGTGTTACATTTAGAGACTCATTGCAGATGAGCTGGAGGGAAATGGGTTTCAGTAGTTTGTATTTAAATTAGGAATAAGCAACAGATTATTTCTATATATTTCCTAAAAACGTTTAGAAAAGAATATAATGTCCAAAAATAAAATAATCTGAATAAATAAATTGGACCAAATGGTAAAAAAGCCGATGCCAGTGAGTCTGAGTCTTTATTTAATAAAATCTGTGTTTGATCATAGACTGCATGAGAAGTAGACGTAGTCAGCATGACGTCACTCATTGGTTTGTGGAACGTGGTTTTGAAGACTCAAGATCTTAGCCGTCGCCATCTTGGCTTTAGGCCGTCGCCATCTTGGCTTTAGGTCGTCGCCATCTTGGCTTTAGGTCGTCGCCATTTTGGCTTTAGGCCGTCGCCATCTTGGGTTTAGGTCGTCGCCATCTTGGCTTTAGGCCGTCGCCATCTTGGCTTTAGGCCGTCGCCATCTTGGCTTTAGGTCGTCGCCATCTTGGCTTTAGGTCGTCGCCATCTTGGCTTTTTGCAACCAGACTTGAGATGGTGGAGCTTAGTACAACCAAACACCGAACAAGATATTTTCAGGCGACCCAAAAGGTTATATTTAACTTTCATAAACTATAAACTGAAAACTCAGACAAAAACACGGACAGCACAGGCTTTTTTTTTGGGGGGGGGGGTTGTCTCTGGAACTTATCTACATGTATACAGACATTTGGTAAAACCGATATTTTTATTTGTGTTTTGGCCTTTCGTCCACAAAAAGGAGTTTCGTGTCAAAATGGATATTTTTGAGAACACCCACTAAGCCGTAGATTTGTAAAAACTCTGGTTGCTTTGTATCAGTGTGGAAATCTAAAACAGATCATTTGGGAAAAGATGACGTCATCTCCCCAATTGGCGCATGCCCATTGCTGCTTGGTCTAATGAACATGCGCCAGAAACGGTAACAAAGATGGCGGACTCCCGGATTGTTGACGTTTTGTTAGCACTGCTCTGTCTAACTACCATTATTTGGCACCCTCAGCTGTTGCTTTACCATCGTTTACCAAGAAAAGGAGCAGAAAGGAAGGAGGAAATAGAGGAGAGGAGGAGATTGAGAGGGAAGAAGGAAGTAGAGGAAGGAAGGTGGAGGAGGAGGAGGGACTAAACCTAATGTCAGTGTAACTCTGACTCTCTAAAGATCTGTTTCTGTAAACTAATCAGTGTCTCACATTCAGGGTCGAGACTTAACAACACCCGTGTGCGTTCTTTACCGGATGTCGTCCTCGTTTGCGAACATGATGACGGCGCGGGCGTTGGGCGTCTCCAGCAGACGCAGGACGATCTTGTCGAACTCGCCGGGTCTCGGCTCCCGAGGAACCTTCAGAGACTGAGCGATGCAAACCCCACCTGAAAGAAAAAAAGACAAGAGACACTGAGAATTCATAGAGTCATACATTATGTTGGACCTCAACCAATCAGAGCATGTGTTGGAAAAACAGGCTGGGCCAGTCAATGAAGTCTAAACTACTGCTCCAACAGTGACATATATTAAGAGCTTTAAAGACCAATAAAAGAACTTCGACATCGAGATCATATATTAATACTAGTTTTAGAGATTGAGACCATAAAGAAGTAGAGTCATTTTCTCATAGACTTCGATACAACCAGAGGAGTCGCCCCCTAGTGGACACTAGAGAGAATGCAGGTCAAAGGTTAACACTCTTGTCAGCATTGTTGCCGTTTTTTGCACCATCAGCACTGTTAGCTTCCAGCAGCCGGCTCAGCCTTCGCCATGTTGAGAGCTGTGTGGAAGCAATAGTATTGTAATTTCACATTGAGCACCTTTGATATTGTGTAAAAATCAGGTATAGGAGATAGAATGAGCAGGAAGAGTATTTACTGACAACGTTGTTATTGTCTCTGTTTTTATGTGTTTTAATATTGTTAAATTATGTTTATTGTTTACTATTCTGGATCATATATTTCCCCTTTGGAGACGTTAAAGTCTTCTCAGTCCAAGAGCTGAAGCTGAGGATGAAGAGGAGTATAAAAGTGAGAAACTACATGTCCACCTGTCGCAGTTTACGACACTGCTGCGACTCCAGTTTGCTTTGTGACTCAGTCTTAACAAACGTAACGATCACATCTATAAAGAGACTGATCTGACAACAGAGCCTGTGTTTGTTGACAGGACATAATGTGGAACGGTGAAGCCATTGGAGAAGACTTAACTGACGATATTAAAAGGTTTAAAAGCAGGTTTTATTATCTCTCTCTATGTTTGAGAGATTTTTCAGCTCCTGAGAAAGCTGGCACAAAACAGGTGGATGTGGTTTAATCTCACGGCCTTCTTCTTTATCACAGCTTCTATTAATTTCCTTTAATGAAATGACTTCCTGTTCTGTGGTTTCCCTTCAAGGTTCGGTAACAAAAGTTGATGTTTTCTCCATCGTCACATCATTAAACTCCAACTGAAGACTCCGCCGCTACAAACACACTTGAAGTTTGTGGAGTCGTTCCTGCAGCGTTGCCCCCCCGGGGGAAGATAAACGAGCGCGGTGGCGGGTTTTTAAAGATGAACTCTGTGCTTCTGTCAGGAAGCAAAGTAAAGCACAGGAGTCGCTGCAGAAGAGCCAAACCTCCGACTGTGAAGCTGCTCCAACTTTAATTGGCTCCGGAGTGGATTTTCTGTCTCTTTGTTTTGTTTTTTGTCTTTTTTTGGAAGGCACGGGCGACTAGCCGGCCGATTGTCGCAGGAAATCTCGAGGGAAGCTGTAAATAATCCCGTCTGTTTGGTCTGACCTCGATTGTTTAAACAGCGGAGCCGTCTGAGAGGGTTTTTAAGGAGGTGGAACTAGAGCGGGAGAGTTTAAAGATTACTGCAGCAAAGACATAAAACGGTCAAACTATATTCAAGCAAGACTGAAGGTATCTATGTCAGAAACAGTTTCAGTGAATATTTACTTTGGTTTGAATGAAGCATTTCTTCCAAAGATGTTTTCTTGGAAATGACTTTTCCAGGAAACTTGAGAGGAAATGATCAAGACATTCCGGGACCGTAAAACACAGTGAATCGGTCACTTCAAATATTACTAATGAAAATAATGACACTTTCACAATGTTTGTTGTTTCCAACCAACAGTCCAAACCTCAAAATTATTAACAACAATTTTTAAAATAATTATAATCAATCAGATAATTGTTTCAGCTCTGCATTCGTTAAATTCATATCAAACCATATTTCACAAGTTCTTCATGTATTTCGTTAAAATCTTAAATGTTAAAGTAACAAAAGTTGTCAGAAAAATGCAGCACAAAAGGAAAGTAAAAGTACCTCAAATTTTAGTCCTTTAAGTACTTGTGTAAATGTACTGAGTTCCAGTGTAGCTGCATAAATACTGTATAATGAGACAGAAGTCACGGCGTTCGGTCTGTTTAAGAAGGAAGATCTGTGTGACTTCAGATCGGTTCAGGTCTGATCTCGGAGGCAAGATGGAGATAAAGGCAGCGGAGTCTTAAATGTTTTTATCACCATCACTCCGTCCACAGCGAGCTGGGAGGCGAGTCTCTCTCTCTCCAACGCGACACGGCTTCATTCAGACGCTGTCAGAGTGAAATTGATTCCAATCTGAACTCATCACACAGGACCATCAGACCGTCAGATTGGAGCTGCAGCGTCTCTCCCGCACAGGTACAGGTTTTAAACGAGGGTTCAGGATTATATATTGGAAGGTTGAGCTGCTGAGAGCGAGAGAGGCAGCATCACCTCACGTCTGAGAGAGAGAGAGAGAGAGAGAGAGAGAGAGAGAGAGAGAGAGAGAGAGAGAGAGAGAGAGAGAGAGAGAGAGAGAGAGAGAGAGAGAGAGATTCTCTTCATTCTAAATGTTAATTTAATTAGTTCTTGCATTTTGCGTCATTTTTACCAACATGGCAAAAACATGAGATTCAGAATATTGTATTATTGGATCATAACTGTTAATGCATTAATGCAGTCGATAAAGGTGGAGCTAATGTTAATGTTAATTAATTTATTCACTCTTCGCTCGTGAATTTTCTTCAAGGGATCAAAAATGATTTATTATTCAAGGTTATTTGTTGATAATATTTTTAATTAACAATCTGAATGTGAGAGGCAGCTAGCAGCTGAAGTTATAAGATGGATGTAGTGGAGCAGAAGTATAAAGTAGCAGAAACGGTAATACTCATATACAAGTACCACAAAATTGTACTGAGGCACCGTACTTGAGTACATGTAACGTTGAGCCAAGTGGTGCATGAATGGATCGATGCTGTAGAGAAAATGAAAATAACTTCACTAATACCCATAAGTATCAGATTGTGAGATGTTCTTCACCAGCTATGAAGGAACTTTAAGACCAGTGGCACAGGATTCATCTGGAAGCCATGACGGCTCAGCGTTCTGCGCTTCATCTAAAGATAAGTTGGTAATTCACAACACTCCATCGGCCATTAGATCAGCTATCACAGACACGGCGGCCTGGACACAAATCTGACTCTGAGCTCCCATTATAACAGTCCAGTGAGCTGAAGCGTCTCTTATCTTTGCCTCCACGCTGGCCTTCAGCTAGCATCTTGTGCTGTTGTAAATGGGTTCATAATTGACGCTTCGCTTTAGCCCCCCCCCCCGTCGCTACACTGTCAAACTGTCAGAGCTACGTTTCCATGGAGCCCACACTGTCACTAATGGCACTCAATGAATACATATCAGATTTTTAGGGAAACAAAAGGCGATTTGAAAGTGAAGCTGACAGAAGGATTTGAAACTGATTCAGCTGAGAAAACAGGTTAAAAAGGTAAAGATAGAAGCTAATAGAAGGTAGTCGGACCCCGGTTAGAGCTGGACAACGCGGCACTGTGATAGGCCAGCCTGTGTTCGAGGGGGCGGGACTTAGCGAAGGGTCAATTATCAGGTAAGAGAGAACACAGACAGAATTTATATTGATATCAAGACGATTCTGCAAATTACTGCACAATTATATTTCATCACCGAAACTTCTGACAATAAACACATTAATCTGAATGAGCGGCTCTCTGGAGCCTCCTGAGGGAACCACTGCAGATAAATGTGGAAATAATAAAGACGGACACACTGCGGCATGATTTTAATGAGGGACTTAGGCGTCTCCGATTCGACAAAAAACCAAAGTGGAAAATCAGCAACTGAGGCTTCTCCTGCTGCGCTGAAAGCCACTAAATTAACTTTGGGCGACAAAGTGGGAAATAATCAGTTAACAGACCCTGCATGAGATGTTGTCATGTGCAATTTACAGTCGAACGTGCAGCGCAGTAACACACACACACACACACACACACACACACACACACACACACACACACACACACACACACACACACACACACACACACACACACACACACACACACACACACACACACACACACACACACAGATGTGGGAATGTGCTCCCATTCCCGTGGAAACAGATAAGGAAATCCCTGCAGCTTCTAACAGGCTGAAGATTTACTTTAAGCTCTTCGGGGAACATCTCTGCTGTAAGCTGCTGCATTCAACTTCAACTCCTACAGATATACTTTTTCTTTATAAAAAACAGAAAATGATCACCTGAAGCTCATCATTCTGCATACCTTATTAAAAAAAAAAAATAAAAAGATAATTGAAGTGTTGGATGTGTTGAAGTGTCTTTTGGCAGCTTGTGTTTTCTTTGTGTTGGGAATTTCGTCTCAACGTTCACAAAACCAGAGAGTCTGAAAACAAGGAAACGGAGCAAAGGCTTCGTATTCTCCTGCAGCTGGTTTATCAGCTTGTTAAACACACAGGAGGACTTATTGGACATTTACACAACATCGATTTCATGCAGGTGGATTTCATCAAAATCAAATGCAGACGGTGATAATCTATTCCATCGACTGTAACATTTCAGAAATAGCGACTTTCACGATGTTTGTTTTGTGAAACCAACAGTAAAAATAAATATAAATTCACTTTTTTTTTCTAATTACAAGGAAAAGCAGTAAATCCTAAAGTTGCAATTTCTTTCAACTAAACATGTCAGCTCTACTTTTGACAAAGCATCTCAATTTATAAGCACTTCATATGTTTTGTATGTAAAAGTCTCAATCTGACGAGTTACTTAAGCTCTCAAGGAAGATAAAGTAAGATAAGCTTTGGATGAAGACAAAGAAAAACCTTCATTGATGGTTGCAGCAGCACAAGGAGATAAATACTCCACCAACCAGTCAAGTTACAGTTTACGTCCAAAATGTCATCAATAATTAGCATATAAATTCTGAAATTATGGCCAAAATTTGTTTTTTTGAGATCACAGTCACTTTTGACCACCAAAGATTATGAATCCCACTGCTCTTCTTGGTAAGACCTGCCCTCAGCAGCTGGTTTAAGAAGAGTCGATTGTTGAAGGTTCGGCAATAACCTCGAGAGGTTAGGGTCAGGACGGCCAAATTGGTCTGACCATAGTTCCCGAAACAATTCAGCTAACCAGAACCATCGATGAGGATGGACGCTTGGCCAATGCTAGCGCTTGAATGCAGCACAGGGTGGGTTTTGCCAAGAAGAGCAGTGGGATTTAAAGTTGTGTAAAGTTTGTGCCAAATTTGAGGTAATTCGCTCCAGGCTATCCTGAGATATCACGAGAAAGGGGCGGACAGACAACCAGAAAACATAAAGACGCCGGCGCGGAGGTTTAAAGAGGTAGTGAGGTTAAAATGACGTAAAAAAGTACAAAATTACACTCTGAAATGTAGCACAAATAATAAAGTAGCACAAAAATAACGTAGACTACTCAGGTAAAGTGCAAGTACCTCAAATTTGAACTGAAGTACAGCCCTAAAGTAAATGTAGTAAGTGATATTTCACCCCGTCATCGGAGTTTTTCCTCTGAGTTATGGCAGCAGAGATAAACGTGTACATATATAAACTACACACAACGTCCAAATTGTAAACGTGGGCTAGAAAACAGTTTCAAGCTGCAGCCTTTGTCTGTCACGCACAAACACGAGCGCTAACGCAGCACAGATTCAATGAAACGGCATCAAATGAAGCGTATCGGAGGGACACGGGACCAAAGGGAGGGAATAATGCAATTTCACTTGGCTTTTCAACTCAGCCGAGGAAATTCTCACAGCGGGAGCGAATGAGCTCACATGCGGACCAAATGAGCTCGGACGGAAACATTCAAAGGCACGCCGTCTAATTGAATTATGGGTAATAACAGATATCAATAAAGCTATAGCCTCTAGCAAAGCCTTTCACGCTGACCTTTACATTAACAGTTCACCGCGGCAGCGAGTGTTTATCGGTGTGTAACTCCACCCCCCCCACTTCACCCTTCCTCCAAATACTGAGTCGGAGTCAGAAACAGGACATATGTGGCCGCTCGCCTCTTTCATTCCTCGCCTTTGAGCCGCCGAACGCCCGGCCATGAAAGGTTTCCTGGGTAACACGCGCCACAGCCTCGACTTGAAAGTCAGACGAAACGAGCAAAGCGGTGCGTCAACAAAGCTCTCGGTCCACATTAAAGCGCCGCCTTCAACCTTGACCTTATGCTCCTGTCTTTCTGTGCCTAGTTAATGAGGACAAACTGTTTCTCTAATGGGATCAGCATCGAGTAAAAGACTCATTCTTGGGTCCTCAGCAAAGCAAGTAGCTGCTTCACAAACACCAAAGTTTTAGGAAAAGACACCAGTGAAATACTTCCTGGTTCACGGGGGAAACAACTGGAGAGAGCAGTGCTGGTGTTGTCAGAGTTTGTTGAGTTGGAGTACAGAAGGTGTTCGTGATTACGTGGATAAAGATTATTTAGTGGGATATCTGTGAATTACTTTTCGAAGGTATTGCTACGAATGCTGGATGACACCAGCCTGCTTCGTGTTATCAAAACAATTTCCAATGCATTTGCTGAATATTTAGCTGATTTCAGAATGAGAGACAATAAACAAAGGAACGGCGTATATTTCCTTCTAAGGGTCTAAAAGGACCAAAGAGTTTCTCATGGATCGCTGAAAGTGTACCGTTTGCAGCAGCTTTGTGGTGAAGTCATTCATATCCATCTGATTGAAGATGAACTGAATCAGGTGTCCCACAGGTTTCTACTCATGACATCATCTATTCTGCTCTGCTGTGTTTGAATGAGAAAACATCAAATCCACATTTTCAAATCAAGCTCGAGATTTTGCGAGAGCGACTGAAGTTCCACTTTCCAAATATGAATTTGAAACACGCAACACAAACGTATCTCAAAGATCTCGCAAACTTAGCATCTCTTATAAAACAATATTAATCAGATAAAGTGAGGCAGCAAAAGTTTTTCTTTCCCCATTAAAATTCCCTTCCCTTCAGGTTTTCCCCCGACAAACTCTAATGAGCTCATTTAGAACATCATTTCACGAGTAGTGAAGCAAATGAGGAGGTGAGGAGGATGGTGATGGGCTCTGTCTCCCAGCCTGCCTCAACATCTGTCCAACCCGCCGACAGACAGGAGGAAATGGGACGAAGAAACCAATCAGACCCGGGGCCGGTAGCGGAAAGGAGACCCGTAATGGTGGCCAGGGTGCTGTACGACATGAAAGGTGAACAAGTAAACACGCCGGAATATAGTTTGATGAGGGAGAAGAAGCGTCCTGTGTTTACAATGGATTGTGTTCACTCAGGATTTCTATCTGCTCAGACAGATTCTGACCACAACAACAAACAGCAGCTTTTTACCAAGAGCAGAATTAATTATCGTTTGGATTTTTCTTCAGAAAAACCAGTTCAGACTCCATCCGGATTTCTTAACTTTCTGCTGCTTGTTAAGGCAAATAAGAGGAGAATGTTGTCTTTCTTGGATCATCACACAAGAAAATGAAATGACAATACAGTCCTCACTATCAGATCTCCACAACCAGGCAGTTACCCAACAGGAACAGGAGCCGTCATACAACGGTTCGTTTGATATCATAAGAAAAGTTGTTCCTCGATTTTTTGTTCGTTTTCCTACGAAATGCAGCAACGCGTGTCCATTTCCGCTGCTTACACACATACAGTCTTTTCAAAATAAACTTCTGTCTTCACGAGAAACAACTCTGTTATCAACAAAACGACTTGCTTAGTTTCAGGAAAAGATCGTCATTTAGGTTAAAATAACTACAAACATGCCGTTTTTCTGAAATATGCAACTTGCGTGACAGATAAATCAACGTTAACTTGAGATTTCACGTGGAAAACAAACAGTGGTCTCCTGTGAGACCGTCGCTCCCGCCCGGTTTAGGCTCTTACAGTCTTTGTACCTGCTCGTTCATGAGTACGTGAATAACACACACCTAATAACGTCAATCATGCTCTTGAGTCAACAAAGCAGCAACCTCCGCTTCTGAAAAGTGAAGCCATTGCTTCATGTCTTTAACCTGCATTCTCTCTGATGTCCATCAGGGGGCGACTCCTCTGGTTGTATAGAATATATATATCCAGGGTACTTGGCTCCACCCTTCCCTTCACTCTCCGTCACTTCTGGAGCCAAAGAACCAAGATGGCGACGTCCGAAATGCCAAACTCAAGGTTTCAAAACGACAACCCACCAATGGGTGACGTCCCGGCGACTACGTCCACCTCGTATATACAGTCTATGGAATTATCAGAGCATTAAATGATAAAGGGACGTTAAAGACAAAACAACTTTGCTCGAGATATGTTAACATGACATACACAAAATAGAAACTCTATTAAATCCACGGGGTATCCACGTATCTCTGAGAAACTGTACCTGATAAATACTGACATCCCTTTTGTATAAGACCATCTCAATACTCGTGAATGCTACGTTCTTATAATTTGGTGCCTGGTTCTTTCATTGTAAGGTTAGAGGGGGGTCAGGTTCAGGTCCTCCTCCTTCATGTGAGATCAAAACGAAACATGCTCTGAGTTCTGCTTTTGTCTTTCATTGTTTCTGGAGGCTTGATCCTTTTGTTTGAAGCCTGCGAGCGCCCTGCAGCGCCACATCCATTATCCTCGTTACCCTCCCCTTGCACTTACAATGCTGCTGCTGGGTGTAGCGTCAGGGCGGAGCGGCGCCGGGTCTGTCCTCTTACAGTGGGAGCGGGTGATGAAATCCACCGCAACAGCTCATTGCCGTGACTCAGTCAGGACCTGCGTGATACCGCTCAGGGTCGTTCTGTGCGTCCGTCACAGTAAGAAAATAGAAATCGTTACTCTGTGCTGTTGAAACACGAGGACAAACCGCTGAAACTAATGTTGTGGGTGTATTTGTAGTAAATGTTGGCTGATAAGTGTGGTCAATGCTGTGAAGAGGGAAAATAACGTGAACTTCACCAAAACAAATAAAATCATAAAGCTCCAAATCACAAGTTTCTCTCAGAATCTTTGCCGTTATCCAAAACATACGATCCATTATGTTAAAAAAAATTAAGAAAAGTGGCTCAAGCTATCACAATATTTGGTTATATATACCTGTAAGATGTAAGAAAATGTTTTGCACACCTAATATGTGCAAGTTGTGTTGTTATGAAAGCAATTTTAGTTGAATCCCCAATTCCTTTCACAGACTGCTAACATGTGTTAGCTAGGAAGCTAACATTTTCTAGTTGCTAGCAAACAAGCAACTGGCTCAGATGTTTCAGATGAATATCATTTTTATAAATGTATATCCTGTTCAGAGCCAGATCCAGGATATGTTTGTCATAGCTTAGCACAAAGACTGGCAGCAGGTGGAGACTGCTAGCCTAGCTCCCAAAGAAGGAGAAAAAAAGACCAACTTCTCTCAACGTTTGATTTACACGTTAAAGTTAAGACGCAACTCAAACCTGAAAATACTGAACCTGTTTTTTATTCCGCTGACCGTTTTGTTGATAAGTGATGTTAAAAATGTACTTTGTTATCCTGTTAAAAATGATATTGTTTAATTCACGTTTGTGTCTAACCGATTTTGCAAAGAGAGATAAGTCATTATTATTAATATGGTGTATTTTTAGACCAACAAAAAGCACATTTTCTCTGTATTTCTGAACAGAAGTTTTGACAGAGGCGGAGAAAAGGAAACCTTTGTTCCAGTTTGTCTCTGTGCGTCCTCGTCTTTGTTTAAAACAGCTCTAGATAATTGGAGCACTCTGGGTTTCCTGCTGCTGCTGATGTATTCAGAGAAAGCTGCCTCCTCCCTCGCTCCGAGGACTCGGATAAAAAAAGAAAGAAAGAAAAACGGCTCCACAATGTGATCCTTGTTTCACATTCGTCACTTTAACCGCACGCCACAAACAAAGGCTGCAGATTATTCTGAATTATAATTCTGTCATTGAAATGCACTGGGGAGCTGCTGTGGGGATTTCAGTTTCCCTGTAGAAACTTAAAGACTAATAATCCGATAACTGACTTCTAATTTGAGGGGGTCTGCATCCACTTTGGGTCAGCAGTGTTTGGTGATAAACACTTTGTTTTGAAGCAACAGCTGGAAATAATGGGTTTACATCAGCTATAGTTCAACCAGGCGGCAAACTCAGGTCCTGAAAAGTGAAACCAAAGATGAAGTGTCTTAAAGCTGCATTCTCTCTAATGTCCACCAGGGGGCGACTCCTCTGGTTGTATAGAAGTCTATGAGAAAATGACTCTACTTCTCTCTTGATTTATTACCTCAGTAAACATTGTAAACATGAGTTTATGGTCTCAATCTCTAGTTTCAAGTCTTCTTCAATACAGCATGATGTTCATTTAGTAAATTATGGTCCATTTAGAGTCAAATAGACCAATAAAGCTTTGGGTTCAGTCAACGCGAGGAGGTTACATCTTAGTCACTGGGTGTGTTCTTGACGTCGGATCCTGTTGGTTATGAATCTGTTTTGTGTTTGAATGAAAAGAAGCCTGGCTCCCTTCCTGTTCCCGTCACTTATCTTCATCAAGGCCGTCTCGGCGGCTTTTGTTGTCACAGAGACGTCGGCCTCTGCTGATGCCTCGGATCACTCACAGAGTAAGATGTGGAGGAGGACGATGGAGAACTCCTGCTACCTTCGTGCACTCGGGTCTTGTAACGTTGATTAACAGACACAGAAACTTCAGAACAATACACATTTTTTTTCCCTGTTTCATGGAATTACTTCTGTTGTTTGCAAAAGAAACATTATTTGACATCCTGCTTGGTTCTGTATGAATACCTCTCACATAAAATCTTTTTGAGAAAGAAGTTCTATCCAGTTCACCTTAATTACATTTTACACCTTTCTGATTATTTGAATTTGTGAAATATGGTCAGTCTTTTTCTTGGATCAGTTTGTTCTTGAACTTCTTAGACAAACCTCCCAAATGTGAGTTTTTTTTCCTCCGGCTGCCGGCGTCGTTTCGATTGGCCGCCGCCAACGGACGGGCGAGTGATTTCTTTGTTTGAGTAAAAGGTGAGCTGCTTTCTACAGATGATTAATTCTTTTTTCTGGTATCTTGTTCTCGGGGGAGGAAAAGGTGGAGGGATCCCTCGCCATGAAATATTCATCCACTCCACAGGCTGAATGCAGAGCAGGAGGACAGGAACCACATGATAGAATAGAATGCTGCTCTCCAGAAAAATAAGAGATTTGGAAAAGAGTTGGACGAAAGGACGACCAGGACGAGGCTTGAACGGACCAAAGGAAACCACCACCAACTTCACAGAGACAGGTGAGGCAAGACAGAAAGTACCGACGTCTCATATACGAGAGGGAGAAAGAAAGACATAGTTTGAGGGATGAAGACGTACGGGAGGAATAAGATGGAAGAGGATGAGGAGCGGAGAGAAAGAAGAGAAAGTAAAGCAGATTATCTCCTGCAGGCTTTCACACTTCTTCTAAAGAAGGGAAAATACGCCATCACATCCTTCATTTAATCTGCTGCACACACACACACACACACACACACAAGAGAATTCCACTGAAAACGGTTTGAATGAGGAGTATCTTCTGCCGAGGAAGGAAGAAGAAGAAGAGAAGTCTCTCCTGTGACACGTTGTCTTCATTAAAACATCAAAGGTTCAGTCGGAGTCGAGGAGGAAGCAGATAAACGGCGGCGGTCAGCTGTTCTCTGTTTACCGAAAGACGACTGAAGTTATTATTTCTATATTCATTCATTTCCTGAAACTAACGGAAGAACGATAAGAATAAAAGAACATTTCTGGACATTTTTACTTTTCATTTGTGATTTTCAGAAACCTCATACAAATTCAAAATAAAAGCACAAAATAATAATACAAATATAAAAAATAAAAAGAGTATGAATTACTGAAAAACAAGTCTGACTTTAAAGTGTCAACCTTGAAGATGTTCATGTAAATAAATAGTGGTATGTGGTGTGAAATGCTGAATAAAGTTACTGCTGCAGCTTCACCTTAAAATAATGGAACGGTCTTCTATTACGAAGGAGTCACAAGGAAAGGCAATGTGTTTATCGATGAGCTTGACATTTACGGCTCTCATTCAAAAGGCGTCTACAAAAGGAAACAACGGTGATTATAGTGTTTTTTTTGGCAGCGGATCAATTTGGAATAAGGCAGGGAGTAATAAACAGTCAGGACCGATAAATGAAGAGCTGCTGAACTACTTTCACGCTCACGGTTTGCAGACAAAAGGTCGCTTGCGGAATGAAGTAAGAAGGTAAATTATTGCCTGACTTTTGCATTTAAACAATAGCTGCCGCTGGTATTGTGGGACCTGTTGTGTTACATAAAGTTCTTCCGATATCAGAAATAAACGTCATATAGTCTAGAATGCTGGATCAGGTATCGGCGAGTATAAACGTTTGTATATTATCATTTATCAGCTCATGTACGCTACACAGGACCAAAAGCAACACGTCACTCGCTACCAGATAAGTAAATACCTGATCGCTGCACATGTGCAAACTATTACTACCTACAAATCAACCAGGACTCAAATCTTAAGGATTGTGACTTTTAATATAAAATGAATCAAGTTGAAGCCCTGTGAAGGCCGTGTTCAATCTGCTTTTCTTTTTGAAGGCTTTCACAATTCAACTATTCACAATTTGTCGTCTTTAACACCTCATTAACTGTCATTTCTCAACATGCACTGCGTCACTTTTTAAGCATGAACTCAGCTTTAAGTCTGACAGCATTTTCTCCATTTAACAAAATATATATCCAAAAATACGAGACAAATTACAGGCAACCAAAGAAAATGCACACATTTTCAGTAATTACCCCTTAAATATTCTTACAGTCTTGTTCGGGGGTCGTAAAAATATATTGAATCATTATTTGTACACACAAATAATGAAGATAAATCTATAGAAAACTATTTGTTTTATGCCTTTTACATTTAAAGTTTGGAATAATGTAAGTGCAAATTATTCACATCTTAAAACATGAATGCAGACATCGACAGGTTAAACTGGTTTCCTCAGCTTGTGTCTTCATGATATCTAAATAAATACATTCATCATTAGACGGACTCCGGAGGGCAACAACTAAATATTAAAAACTACAAACTCCCTCATTGTTTGGGGGTCTTAACCTCTTGAACTCCTCACAGAGCTCCTCTTGTGATCATCGTGAACTGTTCAGCCTCAAGACGACAACAAATGACACTCAAGAGACGACTTGAGAAACAAAAGAGCAGCTCTCCGAAACCCTCTGAAAACCAACATCTGCTCACATTGTTTTTGAAGATGAGCGTATAATTAGCAGCTGCGGAGCTGAATTTAGCTTTCGGAGGCAGCGGGATAGGAGTTCAAACAGGAGTCAGCCGCCTGTCGGCCCAGAGGTCCCGCTGAGCGAGCAGGAGGATCCCGGTTCTCCTGGCGGGGAAGCTCTCGGTTCGGCGACAATGTTCAGAATTCTTTTGCTCTCAGAAATCAAACGGTGAGTCCCGCCGTTCCTCCTCCTTCACTGCACACTCTGGTGGCATCTTCAGCTGAACTCAGGTTGACAATTTCCTCTACTTCTTTTACTTTCTTTTAACTTGTATTTTGCTTTGTTAGCATTTCCACAGCGGATTACCGGAACATCTCAAAAATGGGCAACAAAATTATGAGCGAAATTTCAACAAATATACAATGCAACTTAGAAATAATATGTCAATAAATAAGACTAAAAACTAAATGTTTCTCAATACTTCCTGTCTGTGACTCTCCACTCAAAACCCGTTGGTTTCTACTCGCACCACACAAAACTTACTTTTTTAAGAAAAGGCTTTATGATTTCCTCAAGCAACTGCTCGCTTTGGTTTTTTTAACGAACATTTTCTGCAGAAAAAAACAGTAAATAATAACGCCCCAATGTTTAATTAAGTAGTATGTCAGTGTTGTAGCTGCTCTATTTGGAGATACTGTTAACTACTTTATAGACAGTTGGCTATAGAGCGCCGGGCATTGAAGCAAATTTTAGAAAGTAGCCCGGTCACGGGATGCCATGGGGCCCAACAACACTGTTCCCATAGACATACAATGGGAAAGAAGACATCTGTAATTGAGCGGATAGTTCAACTTCCCAGTACGAACACTTGAATAGACCTTGTTTAAATTAATTAGGTCCTAAAAGTTTTAAAATGTATTAATTGCAGAATCCAGAGTTATTTTCCTTCCTCTGTTTATGTGAATGAGAAACTATGGGCCCCATATGATACGGATGATTTGGGTATTTTCAACTGAAGTCTGACTTTTTTTTGCTTCATGCGCCACTGAGCACCTTTCGTAGGAATGAACGGGGCGCCGCCTCGAACGCCGTGTCCAGTTCTCTTCATACATCTATCGTCGAGCATTTTCAAAGGGTCACCAGATAAATCTGAGGGGTCGTGAGTTGAGTAACGGGAGAGGAAATAAGTAAAAACAATCCTCTGCGAAACAAATTAGTTTTCAGTTTTTGGACATTTTCTTTAATCTTTTACCTCTTTTGGCCTCAAACTGTTCAGAGGAGAAATGTCTCTTTGAAACAGTGAACAATTTAGACATCTGAGATGTGACAAGGAGCCCAAACTAGAAACAGATCTTTGGAAGGAATCAAAAAAAGGCTGGAAAACTCCTGATTTCTACTTCCCTCCGCTAAGGACGTTCTCAGGTCGGATTGATGGTTTGTTTGTCTGTTTATTAACAGGATTACAGAACAACGACTGGCCAGATTTTCATGAAACTTGGTGGAAGGGTACACCATGGCCCAAGAAAGAACCCATTCAATCCGGCAGCAGATCCGAATGACGAGGCGGATACAAGCTTTATTTATCACCTCTGGAAACAGCCTTGGCGGAGGTCTCCGAGATCTCAGAGTGCCCTTCTAGTTTAACAATAGGTTGTATTTTATAAACGTATCATGTGTGTTTTTAATGTAAAAAAGGTAGTTTTGATGTAAATTGTAGAAAGCCTGAAGAAATGTTCAAAGAAAGTTGTCCCATAATGAAAACTTCTTATCCGAGACGTCCGTCATCGTCTTATTCTTGAACACGTGACAAAATAAACTGAAAGCTAATTCATCTTTTTTATGTTTGTGTCATATTGTAGCAGGTGTGGGGACATTTTCCTTCTGTATCATATAAACCCAATGAACGCTGGTCCTGCAGAGCTACTCTGGAGCATTGTAGGAATAATAACCCAAATAATGATGAAGATAATTAACAAATAGCAATGGTCCAACAGACCGTAACTCAGCACAGAGTGCAAAGTCATTTATCAAATCCATCCCGCTCTCTCTGTGTCAATCTTCTTTCCAACAACTTGTTCACCTCACAGACTTTTCTCTACCTCTTGATGAGAAAACCTGTGAGATGAGTCGACACAGCGTGATCCAGCCGCAGACAGAAAAAGACATCAGTCAGAGTGGGTTTTTTTTTAGCTGACAGCGGGTCCCTGAACGTGTCCCGGAGCCATTTTTCTTTCCCCACCACCAGCAGTTCCTGGTGTTCTCTTCAAAAATGTTTTCTGACTTTACAAAGTGAAAAGGTGAAAACTAAAATTTCCAGAGACGGAACAAGAGAATCAACTTCTAGAATCCAAACTGATGCTCCGACCGGTTTGAGCTTAGAGCTCTAAACGGAGTCGACGGTGAAGACATATGATTATCTTTCTTATTTATAACCTCCATCTTGAGGCGATTACTATTGACTGTTTATAAGAAGTGGACGCAGTCGGCGTGACGTCAACCATTGGTTTGTGGACTGATGTTTTGAAGCCTCGAGTTCGGCTTTGGTTCGTTTTGGTCATTGCCATCTTGGATTACGGCCGTCACTATCTTGATTTTTGCAACAATTGAACAGAAGTGACCATATTTAGACTGTGGAGGAGTGACATAGAGACACTTGAGACGGCGTATACGGCTCTGGTGGCGACCTGTCAATCACTGTGTAGCCCCGCCCTAAAGCATCCCCTGCTTTATGGTCTGTTTGACTCTAAATGGACCATCATTTACTAAATGAACATCATGCTGTATTGAAGAAGACTTGAAACTAGAGATTGAGACCATAAACTCATGTTTACTGAGGTAGTAAATCATTCTCATAGACTTCTATACAAGCAGACTTCTTTTTGCAACCAGTAGACAGACTGACAGTTTAGGACACATCTGCATTGGCTTCACTTTTCAGAACCGGAGGTTGCAGTCTGTCAATTTTACTCTCAATGGACCATCATTTACTAAATGAACATCATGCTGTATTGAAGAAGACTTGAAACATATACACATATATAGAAATAGATCAACGGATTTAGCGACAAACGTCAAAGTGAAAGCAGTTTTCTGTCCACAGCACATATAAGAAGTGGGTTCTCACCCATGAGGGTCACTCCCGTGGGCCTGCTTTGCCCCATATACTGTAAATGGAGGCAGAAAATGGTCCCAGGAGTGCCAACATGGACATGGACATGGTTTCCAGTGTCATCTTTCTCCGTTCCCTGCCCCTAAAACCAGGTGAAAGTATCAGTACCACCTGAGGGTAGAGGAGGTCGAGGCTTTCTGGAGTTCAGGACAAAAAAAATAAAAAATAAAAACCCCTTCAGCAGCTGACGGCAGAGAGTTCAAAGACTTCAAAGGCAAATGGACAAGAAAAGATATTTAATCTGTGTTTAATAGGATTACAGAACCGAGGAAATGATTACTTAAAGACATTTTGATGGTGCTACTGAAGTGTGATCGGGGGACGACTGAGACGGGGAAGTTCCAGGAAAAAAAAATAAAAATCTTTTTGCAGTGATATTATGTAAATGGTCCTTTAATCTGTGACAGATTCTGCCTGCCAATGAGGTCACTGACTATTCATCTGCCAGCTGGCCCGGCACAGAGCGGCTCGGCTCGGCCTGGTGGAGACAGCCACCTACAAGTCGGCCCACCTGGGTTCATCACAGAGACAAAACCAAGAGGACGAAACGAGGCTGCAGCTCTGAGACTTTTTTTTTTTTTCCTAGAGTTTTTGGTCCAGGTGTCGCTGATTGATTACGAACCGGGAGGATCAGCTGATCTCCATCTGGAGCGATGAAAAGAGGTGAGCGGTGACTAAACGTCGTCATGGATGAAGAAGAGTTTAGAAAAGGCTGCGTTTAGATGGAAACGGCTGTTATTAACGTCGCTCCGTCTCCATTGCTACGGTCGTTTCGGCAAATCAGATACAACTGTGTGAATAAATGTTACCTGAGTTCTGAGTAAATGCTTTTAGTGGCATCGCTTTTGCTTTCACAGGTTGACCAGCAACTGATGAGACATCTCGTCCTAATATGTAAAATGAGTTAAGTGTCACCACATAAGCACTCTACCCCTTTCATCCTCCTTTCCTCCTCATTAAGTCTTCCTCTTTTCCCCCTCTACCTCTCCCTTTCCTCCTCTACCTCTTATTTCCTTCTCTACCTCCCCCTTTCCTCCTCTACATGTTGTTCTCTACCTCATCTTTTCCCTTCTCTACCTCCCTCTTTCCTTCTCTAGCTCATCTATACCTCCTTCTTTACTTCTTTATCTCCTCCACTACCTCTTGTTTTCCTCCTCTACCTCCCCCTTTCCTTCTCTAGCTCCACCTCCTCCTTTCTTCTATGTTCTCCTCCACCTCCTCTTTTCCATTCACTACCTCCCTCGTTCCTTCTCTATCTTGGTTTGTTAAATCAGTGGAATGTCCCTTTAAAGCCAAGAGTGTTTCATCACACACACACACACACACACACACACACACACACACACACACACACACACAAGTTGGAGGTGGAACAAACTCCCAGCTTGTGACATCACAGATGGTCAGGAGGCTCGCTCCGCCTGTCGGCTCCGCCCTCTGCAGGTCAACGCACTAACACACACCTGATGTCGACTCCACTCCTCTCGGGGGGGATCTGCAGCTGTTGTCATGGAGACGGGCTGCGCAGTGATCCTGTGTCGTGATGCAGCCGTTATTATCTGTGGGACGTCAGCAACATCTGTCTCAGCAGCTGGATGACGTCATCCGTGGACGCATGAAGTTAGCTTACAGATGTGTTTCCTCCTTTCACCCGATATCCGCTCCTTTTCTCCTCTTCTAGCTCCTTCCTTCCTTCTCCTTCAATATCTCCTCCTCTATATGCTGTCCTTTCCTCTCTCTACTGCCTCCTTTCCTTCATCACCTCCCTATTTTCCTCTCCATCGCCTCCTTTCAAACGCTGTACCTCCTCCTTTTATGCTTCAATCTTTCCCTCCTCTACCTCCTTCTTTCGTTCTCTACCAATGTGTTTCCTTCACCACCTCCTCCATTTCCTCCATCCTCTCCATACCTCCTTCTTTACTTCACTACCTCCTCCTTTTCGTCTTGACATGGCGTGTTCAGCTGGATGCAATCTGCGACCTCACCACTAGATGTCACTAAATCCTACACACTGCTCCTTTAAACGAAACTTTTATCAGCAAAATCTTTGCAAGTATCAAAAGTAGAAGTGCTCACTATCCTGGAACCCCTCATGGGTCCACCGCTGTTCCTTCCCCGTGTGATACAAGAAGTCAACGTTGATTTATTTGTCGCGTAACTTGCGTGCTTCAGTAACAGCACATCTGTATTTATTTTAACCTAAACGACAATCTTTTCCTAAAACTAGTTTTGTTTCCTGTGAAGACGGAAGTTTATTTTGAAAAGCCTGCATGCATGTTCAAAATGAAAAAAATCTTTTTGTGCGATATCAAACAAACCGCTGAGTAAACATTGGATGACTCGTTTCTCTTCTGAGCAGAGAGTTTTAGTTTGCACTAATATAGAGCAGTTAAAAGAAATGTAATCAATGCATGCAGCAGAACAAAAGATCTCATTTCTTTTTAAGTCCACTACTTTTTCCTTGTTCGTACATTACCCACAATGCAACTCGACAGATATATACAGATGTATATGCAGTAGAACTCCCCAACACCTGTTACCAGACTTAGATGTGAAAAATGAAAGTAGAGTTCCCCTTTAAGGGAACAAAGCTGCCTTTGAACAGCTGTGATTAAAAACAGCTAGGAGGCTAATTATTACCGTGACACGATGAGGCTTTTCACACCAGGAGCTTAAACACGTGTTGTTTATTTTTAATGAGTCGTCTTCTGTCGAGTGAGAAGATAATTTAATAAAGACAACTGGATATTGAAGAAATGAGCGCTTTCCCACAATCTACCCATTACAAGCTAATCAGATCCAATCAATGTAAGATGATTTCCTCCTGCAGGAGGCTTCATCCCATCACGCCTCATTCCTGTTGATACAAATACATGTTCGGGGCTGCTAATGAAGCCGTGTGTGTGTGTGTGTGTGTGTGTGTGTGTGTGTGTGACAGAGAAAAAAGCTCGTTGATCCCACAGAGGAGCCACAGCTGCTCTCCGCACAGCGTCTCGTTATTAATCTGAAGCTTTTTAAAAAACGCATCGATTGCAGCCATTCGTCATGATTACGGCTGCTGCTGCCATTTACACTCGGATCACAGCAGCGTTGCAGGTAAATGTGTCGCGGCGAGGAACCAGAGAGCGTGGTGGGCAGGGAGCAAATCTAATTTGACAGAACATTCGTAACATAAAAAAGTAACTGCAGAGAAACTGGTGTTTTTCTGTCACAGTGAACTGAAAGTTTGGAAAAAGGAAACACGAGGCTCATTGGAGCGTAGACATGAAGGAAAATACATTTACTGAAGCAGCGCTCCAGACATCTCAACCATCTCAACAACTGTAAATTCATACATTTCTTAAGTTGGTGCGTCATAAAAGGGCTCATGTGGTTTTCTACAAAGCCCCGCAAAAAAGTCGCAATGGGATTTCTTTTTCCATTGGACCATCCAACCCTCCTTCCCATCCAACATAAGGAGACTTTCTCGCTCTTTTTCCGACCATCGATGGGTTCAGACGAGGCCCTGACCGAGCGCTGGTTAAGAGGGATGGATTCTCCAACTCCATTTGAACCCCAAAACCCGCTGCTATTTAAACAGCTGTCACAACTACACTGTTCATCAAAGCCAGAAGATGTAAAAAACATGATTATCATCAGATTTCCGTCTTTCTGACGGTCCTTGAACACATCATGTGCGACGAACGCTTCGGTCAGAAAAAACAGCCAAAACAAACTTGCTTTTTTATGATTTACGGCATTATAATTGTGTGATTTTTGAGTTCTCTCTGCTTCTAGTCATGATTGTTCTGTTTCTGTAGAGGTGCAGGACGTTTATATTGGAGTGAAAATCAAGGCCAAAAACACCCTAAACTGCTTGGAATACGCCATTGTTAGACTACGGAGTCTTGATTCGTAAAGATCAACGGAGCATTTGTTTTATGCCCCTCCGACTGCTATATTATGAGCTTCCACTCGTTCTTCAAAGAGTAAATTAGGTTTTGGCCAAACAAAAAACACGGGCAATGAACCGCATTCTCCTGCATGAAATCTCAGATGAGAACGGACTGGCTTTTGATTTCGAAGTTCAAAAGTTGAAGGCTCATTTCGATCTATTTTGGCTTTTGAATCGAAACTGTAACACCCCTCGTGTTCACCGAATTAAAGTGATCTCAGTTTGTAAAAGACAACATCTCCAAAATCAAAGTTTCCCGTCAGACGAACCACAAACTTTTGCTTTTGCTCTCTGCTAAAAGCATCTTCATACAATTGGTCTACGAGAAGAGTTCACACACGCACACACACACACACACACACTGCTGATCTCCAACATGCATGTTACAGCTGATGAATCTCAAACACACCCTTTACAATCCAATTAATGTCAGAGCTCCTGGGTGCGATAACGTTTTAATCAGCGAGAGCAGAGTCTGATTACCTCACAGTGACCCGCCGAGGAGACCTCTGCTGTAATTACATCACGAGTCAATTACATGACCTCCCGTCCGCTCATCAACGCACGGCGAGTTAGAAACCCGCAGTGGCTGTTCATGCCGCATGTCCTCCATCACTCACGGGGGCGTTTAATTAATCTAAGCGAAACAAACTCTTTCTAATTTCACCGCTCAAGGTTTTGTTCTTTTCTTTTTCCCTACCCGACTCTCTGGAGATCTGGACGAAGGCCTCGACGCCGCTCTCGCCGTAGTTCCCCTCGGAGGCGAGCGTCGACACGTAGTTCCAGCCCATCGCTGTGACGATGTCCAGCATGGCCTGGGCCTGGTAGGAGTCCGGAGGAACCACGCGGGAGAAGAAGTCGTAGCGGGTGTTGTCGCTGAGCTCCGGGGCCGTCGAGGCGTAGCTGATCTGAGGGATCTGCGGAGAGACGAGCGAAAGGTCAACCGTTAGCTTCAGAAGGCGGGAAACAGCAGCCATGCTAGGCGTACGTTAAGACATTTTAAAATCAGTTTGATGCAAGGAACTTTTCAACAGCATCTGAACACATTATACCCATCAGACCGTATCAAAATAACAAAAACACAGTGAATTATTACTGAGGAAACAGCAGTCTCAATAAATGAGTCGCTTCTCTTCACCTTTTCTTTTAATCTGTCAAGCTGCAGCCAATGAAACTAAAATCTTCTTGCAGGTGTTTCACTATAAAAGGCCGGCCAAGAAAAGGAGGGCCAGATGTACAAGTGTTGCGATAAAAGGCTATTAATGAGAACCATGATGTAATAATACACATCTGATAATGTTGTGTACATAACCTAGCGCTTCTCTTTATATCATTTCCGTTTCTCTCCGTTCTCGCGTCGTCTCCCTCCAATCGATACTTTGCAACAGCGGACTCAAGT
Organism: Pholis gunnellus; assembly: GCF_910591455.1. Lineage (NCBI taxonomy): Eukaryota > Metazoa > Chordata > Actinopteri > Perciformes > Pholidae > Pholis > Pholis gunnellus. Next base: position 2,481,634 of record NC_136533.1, read on the forward strand.
TCTTCAGAATACGACAGTTTAACGAGCGACCGTGTTAACTGGTGACTTTTAGCCGAATGCGTCCGTGGTTTCGAGTAGTAATTTACGTAAATGGTTGGTAAAGATAATAAACAAAAATGAGTCTGGAATAAACATTGATTGGAGGTTTTTACGAGTACATTCGGCGGAGGGTCACGGCGGCGGCGGCCATAGCTAGCTAGTAATTGATAGCTAGTAGTAATTTTAATGGTGAAGTGTTCCTTTAATGTAAAAATAATTCATTGAAAAAGGAGCATGAACTGTTGTATAGACTATAAATATGTCTTGTTGACTATGTGACACCATCAAAGAAGTCCTAATAGCTACAGCACATTACTGCAAATACAAAGTTAAATGAATAAATATTTCTCCTCACAGGTTTGATGAATCCTGTTCAGGATGACCCTGATTATAACCAATGTCACATTCGATGTCATTTTACTCCAAACTGAAATGAAAAGTTGCCAATTTTTCCAATTTTCTTTTTTTAAAATGCGTTTGTTACCAACGTATTTGCGGTTTTTAAACTAGTAGCGCGTTAAAGTAGTTTGTAGATGGAAGCATGAAGGCTGCACATTTACATTCTGCGCTTACTTGTGTGATTTTGTTGTTACTTGTGTATGAAATTTACTGTATAAATAAAGCTTGAATTGGGGGGAACTTTTTTAGATTAACTTTTACGACTTACAGCCCAAACGACAAACTCTAGACAGGAAGGTAGAAGAGTTTTCAATTGGATTTTAGAGTGTTAAAACACAAGAAAACTCAATCTTTAAACAAGTACAATGTCTTCATTTCACCATCAAGCCTTCGTCAAACAGATCTTTATCGTGGAATCTTGCACTTGGACATCCTGCAGCGCATGTGTTGAGATTTGAACCTCAAGCGCTGACCTTCCTCTGGCTGTTGTTCAGTTCCTTGTCAGGGTCGAGTTAGCGAGCTCTGCTGTTCTGAATTAGGGAGGCGGATCAGGTCGTAGATCCAGCGGCAGACAGGCCCCGGCGGGGCTGCATAATGGTCCTTTAGAGAAAGATTGAAGGGCCGATTGATTTCACTTCAGGCTGAGGCCGAGCGCCGCCCGGACGCCTCATCAGGATTCACGGAGGAGGGAGGAAGACGGACGGCCGAGGGCCTGACAGCAATACAAATGTCAGCGGGCTGCACTCGCTCGGCGAACAGGCGGCAAATTAAAAAAGGCCTCTACTGTAAATAGAAACCTGTCTGAGAGGCGACGCTATCAGAGCGCTGCAGGTTTATCCATCAGAGAGGAAGTTTATTTAACAACACAAAGAACACGACTGAGCTTCTGATGCTCCGCCGGGTCCTGGAGACCTCGGATGTTTCCTGTTCGTCCGACGGCTGCGTTACAGATTGCCTGACGGACACATAAGCGTTTTCTGATCGGACACATCGAGACGCTGCAGGAAGGAGCCCTCAAACCCAGAAATGAGTCCGCATATTTTGGTTTTTACGGTTCCCTCGTCAATAGTTTTTTACTGAATGTGTTTTCGGTCAGATACCTGAAATAAGGTCCCAGCTAACAACAAGCTGAAGAGAGTCAAACGTTACTTTCTTCAGTTAATAGCACTATGGTGAGTTCATTTTTTTAAATGGCGTGTTTAAATTAGACGACTAAACTTCATTTTAAGATCATTTACTTTTGTCATGTCATCGGACGAGGAGATTGGAAATAATGCAGATGTAGAGTTAAAAACAAAAAGAAAGAAACTCTTTTCAAATCTGAACTAACTCGTCCAAAAAGAAAATGTGGAAAGAGAACCTAAACCTGCAAAACACTTACTTATCAATATCCACAGATTTCTGAGACAGATGGACCAATTTATGGATGTACAATAAAACAAATCAATGAAATGAATTACCTTTTAAACGCATTTTTTATTTATTTATGACAAAAAAAAGCAGCTATACAGTACGTCAGGATGTGTATTTATTATTTATTTCTTTGATTTGCTTTCGTTTTATACCAAACTCCCTTCTGAAAACCTCCTGACCCTCCTGACCTTTGTCAACAGCAAACATAAAGTCAAACATCTTATGTGGCGACAGATTGTGTGACAGCAGCGACGGATTACATCAGAAATCATTGAGATTCATGGAGGTGAGGCCGAGATGAACTCTCACACACACACACACACACACACACACACACATAACGTATACAGTAAAGGCTAAAAGAACTGCAGCTGCATGAGAATATAATGGGGATCTCCATTAGCATTAATGATGCATTGGGGGCTGAATGCAGCATCGGTTAGTCAGCTGCTGCTCCATTAAAACACATCAGCTCGTCTAATATACGTGTTTAATGTAACCCGCCTGAAAAACAACATTATGACGGAAGCTTTGTGGGTAAGAAGGTTGACGTCATCCAATTATGGCAGGAATAATACAAATGAATAACAACTGTGACGGCTTTATTCATACATGTGTTCCTCGTGTTATTGAACAAATCTAACGTCCTGCTACGACTGGAGGACTGCAATTTTAATTAGCTGCCTAATTAGACAGCCGGACAATAAGCACGTCGCACGCTCACACGTCTCCATCCTCACAACAGCGGCGCTATCAGCAGCTGAAAAACAATCAATGTGAAGCAAAGAAGAGGGTCTTTTACTTCCACGGATCCACAGAGGGCTTTTACTTTGGAGGGGAAAAACAACAACATCTGAGCACATCCGAAGCTCCATTCTTCAGTTTGGAGCCACTTCTGAGAAAATGCACTCCTTGTATTTATTTCAGGGTTTGATTTTTATCTCGTCAGCGTTGAAAACGTAAAGAAAATATTCTCAAAGTTTCCAGAGGTATCAAGTTTAGGAAGATGGATTTTGGGGGGAAATGTGTTCAACAGGAGGCGAACCTGCAGATGTAACAAATTCATGAACCTCTTTCTGAAGAAGGAACCGGGAGACACTTAAAAACACCAAAAACACAGAAGCAGATCTGTGTTGAAAGTATATGAGCTCACAAGTGCCTTTCATTTTTCAGTTGTTGGTCGTGAGGACATCATTCTTTTCATTGAAATGGAGAGTTTTCTAAAATATGCGCCTACATATAGACGATGAGGCGTGAGCGGGTTGCCAGCCGCCTATTTTATTGCACAAAATCTGAGTGAAAACGACCAAAAGATTTACACCTGCACGAATCGATCAGGTTCAAGCTAACATCCATGTCTGTACCAAAAGTCATCACTTCATCATCTCATTCTGTTCAACATTCATATGAAAGTCTTGAGTTTTGACCAAATATGTGTTTTTTATGTGAGGTCCCAATGAGTGTTGACCAATTTGACCAAAATCTAATCAGTTCATCCAAGAGACTGGAGATAAAAAGTGGACGCAGTCATCGTGAAGTCACTCTTTGGTCACTCTTTTGGTTTATGGACTAAATGGACTCTAAATGGACCATCATGTACTAAATGAACATCATGCTGTATTGAAGAAGACTTGAAACTTGAGATTGAGACCATAAACTCATGTTTACAATGTTTACTGAGGTAATAAATCAAGAGAGAAGTAGAGTCATTTTCTCATAGACTTCTATACAACCAGAGGAGGCGGAGCCTGATGAATTATAGACAAATGAGATGTAAAGATGGAGACGTTTTGCAGTGCGGAGGTTTCTGAAGAGTAAAAGCTCTTCTCAATCAGAGGACACGAGCTGGACGAGCTGGACGGCGTCCTGATGACAGCGCTCATTACCCTGAACACCGGACCTTTACTTCAGCCTGCTGAGCCCCGGTGAGGCCGGATGGGATCCCCGGTCTCACACTGAGGACAGACATCTGTGTGTTTTACATCAGAGGACATGAACCCCGTTTTTTTCCGCCGTCTCAGGGTGTTTTCCTGCGACAGTGATTGATGCTCGTCATTCCTTCGCGACAGCCTCGAGCTTTCTGCCCGGCTGAGCGACGACAGATGAAATCCATCTGAGGTGACAGCTCACGTCCGTCATCGCTCGCTCTGCGCTCTGATTGTCTTATTTAAAGTAAAGCTCAGTTTACTGTCATCTGTCTCTTTCCTGGACAATAAACAGCTTCGCCCTCCAGGTAAAATCCTATAAGACTCCTGCTGTCGCTGCTCCGTTTCCCCTCTCAGGATGAAGTCAGAATGACTCCAAGAGGAAATAACTCAACAACCAGGCAACTCAGGATTTAAATACATGTTTCAATACCTCAAATTAAAGAAGAGGGACAACATTTAAGACTTTTGGGTCGTCTAATCTCTGAATATTTCTCTAAAAAGGAGTTGATTCTGCATCCTGTCGACTCCAAGTGGATATATTTTACAACATTCACCATGTAAACACATGACACAGTATTAAGAGCAAGACAGTCCCCATAGAGAGGACAGGTCAAACAAACACTTTCACCCAGGAGATCACTGTTCATGTCCTGTGTTAACGTTGACTTATGTTACTATAGTTTTGTTAGTATACTTAAATAACAGTGGTTCCTAAACCTAACCAAGTAAATATAAAAACTAAATAAACCTCCAATGAAAGTTTTACTTTGAAAAGACACTTTGCGTGAAACAAGCGTAAACCGACGCGCCCCAAACGCTCGAGGGGAACCTAGAGCGTCAACGTTTGAGCTTATAGAGCCACTGACTGAAGTGAGAATGTGTTGACACAGAATAAAAACCGGCCCGCCGCTCGTCGTCATTCATTTTTAGGCCGATGTCCTGCAGTCTGAAACCGCCATAATACATTCAGGGAGAACCATAAGGCCTTAGTTACGTTTTTCAATCAACATAGTGAGGAAACATTTTCATGAACGTATCTGCAAAATGTTCACTGACAATATATTTCATTTGTTTTCCTACAATATCGTCTCACAGCAACTTGTTTTCCGAACCAAACCACCCGCCGGACTGTGAACCATGTCCTCTGGTCTTGAACGTTTTGTGACGTCAAACCTTCCACCCTGACCGCTGACCTCTGACCTCTGACCCCCGTGTGGCGCAATAATCCAGGAAGCCGGAACGTTTTCCCCCCAAAATCTCTGTGAAAAGAAAAATTAGTAGTACATACATAACGGTTCCTCGAAGAGCAGCTTGGAACATCAGCTGAGCCGAATATTAATCAGAATCGTGGGGATGGAGAGATATTCGACATGCTGCCTGCATCATTGAGAGACGCATTCCCCCCAAATGCAACCTGACAGATCTGGGATCTTTACCAGAATGCAAAATAGAGTCGACCAAAAGTTTGGACACGATTTTGAAGAGATGTTGAACAGTATGATGAGGATTCTCATGTTTTCTTCCATTGCTGCTCTCCACCTGATTAAAATGTTTTCATCTTTTTTCCTTTCCTTAATTCCCAAAGTCTGAAATAAATATCAGAGCCAATGCGCCAATGCGTCCTAATTTTAGCATCATTATTCATCGGAGAGACTTAAAAAGCAGCAGACAGCCAGAAATCGATTTGACTGAACTCCTGCGGTCGCTCTGAGCTCGGTCAGACCGGTCCGAGGACACCGTCTCATGTGTCCGTCCTGCTGCTGCTGCTGCTGCTGGCTCTGCGTCACAGCCAGCTGGTCCTGATGTGGCCGGCTGGCTTTTTGGCCTCATAAATAAATAAATAGATAAATAAAGAAAACAGCAGCTGCCAAGAACCTCATTTGGTGTCAACAGCGCAGGAGCTGGATCAACCACAAACAAACACACGACGCCTCGCCTCAGCTGGCCAGGCTGCCCGCTGAGTCTGCAAACAAACGCACCAAGGCGTCAAAGATTTAAAGGAATAGTTCACCCCAAAACAAAAAGAGGAAATGTCAACACACGTTCTCACGCCAATGCGTCAACTACTGCGGCTTGGTCAGTGCTCCTGAGCTTCAAACGTGTGCCGCTGTACGTACCGCTCTAGCGTCCCTCAATATACAGATGTTACATTGTGTCTTTTCAAAATAAACCTCCATCTTCACAGGAAGTTGGGTTAATGCAGCAAAACCACTTTGGACGGTTTAGGGAAACGAGGGTGATTGACATTAACTTGACTGACAGACGACTTCACGTTACCAGTGACTCTAATGAGTCACGTGACCAACGACACTAATGCCTAACGTGACTAACGACTGACGCGACCAAATGTCAATGTTTAGCGCTCCGAGCGCGTTTGGACGCTTCAGAATCAGAAACGGTTTATTGCCACGTTTGTTTGCACACAAAAGGAATTTGACTTTGAGATTGGTGCATGAAAATAAATACATGTGTAACAGTATAAAGACACAATTAAGAATAAAACTAATTGAAAAATGAATATGATAAAACAAACTGGTATTTGACGTATTGGGAGTGAAAGCGGGTTGAAGTTGTGATCAGAAAACATCGTTCTGTCTCGTGGCGTTAAGGAGAGTGGAGCGTCCCGAAACTGATTAACTAATTCTGTCACAGGTGGATAATCTGGAAATGCTTTAAGAATTTTCCAGTTTTGTTCACCTTTTATCAGCTTTCGTTCGGACAAAGTTTGCACTGATAAGCTTTCATTTTTTCCAGCGATCCGCTCTCCATCCGGTGAACACTATATATTGATTTATATTGTTTTTGGGGTGAACTGTCCCTTTAACGTTTAGATTCCATCCTCACTGGGCTGAAGACTCAGAGCGATCGTCTCGTCTCCGCCCAGAGGGGATTATGTAAAGTGCTCGGCTCTTAGGACGGTCCTTCAGTTCAGGAACATTGTCTCCACTCGTGTTCACCAGCTCAGTGGAGTGTGGAGAGGAGCTGCTGCATTATGGATACACAGTCGGATACCGAGGTACGCATGTGGGTGTTTCTCGCCCGGCGTGGAGTCGTTTGAGGAGGACGTGTACTGTGTGTGTGTTTTATGTGTGAAAGTCTGCTTTAGGTTGTCGTCACATCTTCAGTGTGTTTTACAAAAGGAGACGTTCTGAAGATGTTCAAAATACAGGTGCTGTTAATCTGCAACCTGGTCTCACTCCCAAAGTGTTGCAGACAGATGCTTGAGAAGTCGCAGAGAAGCTGCCGACGCACATGGCCCCGGCAATATCACACACTCACAGCAACAAATGTAGCACAAAAAAACAAAGAGAGAAATCAAAAGTTTAGTTACTTTTAGTGACAACGTGGCTGAGCCACAGGAGGTTACGTCTGTAGCTTAAGTTAGGTAATTTAGAGAGGCTACTTCTTTTATCTCAAACCATGATCCAACCCTAACCAAGTCATTTCTTATTCCCTAAACCTAACCGCAACTGTCTCACATTGAACACTCAAGAATCTCACGCATCAAGAAGACACTAAGCTGAGTAACGCCACGGGCTTCTGCCCCAGCGGCTAAATATGACGAGTAAGGATGAGATTACGTAATCTGTGACAGAACGAACAGAACACGAAGAAGACCAGATCAGAAAGAGACCAGAAGACACTCAGAACCGGCCTTAACTAGAGCTGAGGATAATTAGACCTGAGACTGTATGTAAGAAGTGGACTTTGGCTGTTTTGAAGCCTCAAGTTCGACATTAGGTTGTCGCCATCTTGTTATTTTGCAACCGGAAAGTGACACAAGAGCGTGGAGCTAAAGTGCAACCGAATGATGACTAAGATAATTCATGAAGTGAAAAACAGACAATGAAAGGGTTAACATTGCAAGACGAAAACAAGGACATTGAAGAAGACTTGAAACTAGAGATTGAGACTCATGTTTACAATGTTTACTGAGGTAATAAATAATAATTATAAAAGAATAATGCAAGTTTTAGGCTCTATTGCATTGGCTTCACTTATTTCAGAACCAGAGGTTGCCGTCGGATTCGAGCCAATCCAAACGGCTCCACGGATCCAAGAGGGACCAAGAAGACCCAAGAAGACCGCGAACCAAAACCAACGTGACAGAAACTGCAGGATTCCACGAGAACACATCGCTGTTTCAAAAATAAAAAAACCTTCTGATTTCACACCTGTTTGGTCAGACTGTAGGCGATGGTAGGATGGTACATTTGGGTGAAAATGGCTCATTTTGTTTCTTTCGTTCCCGCTGTTGAAGTCTTCTCTCTCGTCATGTTTTAATGTCTAGATAATAAACATTACGATACTATAAACGATACAGTTTGTGTCAAAGTCTTTAAAAGTCTTCAGTTTGAATTCTCTGATTAACGGATTAAACGGTAGATTAATTTAATGCGTAAAGCAGAGGTTGTTTTTTCTCACAGCGGGTTGAGTCGACGGGGAATAACCAACCCTGGCAGCCTCTCTGTCAGCAGCTGACAGCCGAGAGAAACTCCAGCAGCCTGTTCTGCATTGTAAGTATATTGTGTTTTACATATTATTTATATGGGCTGTCCCACTTTAACACATCCAGGCCTCAAACACTGACTGACCCACTTGCTGCTTTGAAGCCTGTGCCCCGAACACAAAGTAGAGCTGAGCCGGGTTGCTCGTTAGTTCTCTAAGTGTTTGGCCCCAAAAACTAAATATTGGACTTAAAATGTCGACCTGATGGTGGCGCTGGATGAAATGTCAGAGGATCACCAAATTCATTACGATTCATCCTCAGGGGAACATGAACGCTTGACAGGTAATCCATCTAAAAGCTGCGGAGACATTTCACTCAAAACCACAACAGTCCACCTCATGGTGGCGCTAGAGGACAAGTCAGAGGGGTTCATCTTCTGGGGAACATGAATGCACCAAATTCACAGCAATAGCATAAAATAAAATAAATATATAACTCAGACAGACATTGACTACTGGAGCTTGTTGTTATATTCAATTATCATCAGTTGAGAAACATAATCGTACATTTTCTGCATCATGATGCTTTTATTTGTGTAAACAAATTAAATAAAATTAGCTAAAATACATTTAAAAAAAAGTAAGTTGGTTGTTGGTGTGATATGGGTACTTTTAAGCTTTGTTTCTGTCACAAAACAACACAAAACCACTTAACAATTAAAAGACATGCAGTAGTTTTACAGGTTAACTGCTGCCTCTGCACACAGACCGTCACTGAATTATTCATGAGCGGTGACAATGGGCAGTGATTGAAACGGCTTTATGTATGTTGAGTTTTATCTGTTTTCACATTGCTGAGTTTAAGCTCACGTCACTGAATAATCAGTTCACTATTAATTATTAAATACACGTGGACATCAAACAGCAGCAGGAGCGATTCACTTGCTTCGAATTAGCATTTTTAAACACATCGCACAGCAGCTTTATTATTCATGTATAAGGGACACAGTTTTGATCTGGAGAGGCTGAATCTTATCATTTATTTGATTTTAAAAAAAGCAAAACAAGCAAGCAATTTATTTGGACTTTCCCCACACCCTTGACTACGATATCCTCCATTCAATACCTCAACACGTTGTTTCATAATTACCTTACAGATGCTGAATGTGTGAAACTGGCACGAGATCCTCAGCGTGCCTATTTAATAATACATAAATGTAAAGAAGAGCGATGACAGAGCAATAAAGCAGCTGTCTCGTGGCTAAATCGATATTAAATGAGGACATATAATTATAATTATATAATTTAAAGAGCAAAACTAAAGCTGTGAATTTGATGCTAAATGTACATTGTTGACTCATGAAGGCATGGATTGATACCGGGCACAAGGACCCCAAAGTGTCTGGGGTCCCCACATCTACAGAACGTCCCTCAAAGAGACACGTACCAACCAGGAACTCAACTACAGAGGCTGAAAGAAACTACAAAGAGACCAACGCACTGACTGAGAGATGCAAAACAGCTGCAACGAGACCACAAAGACACTCACAACAACTATGAAACGGGAAAAAGCTACGACAAGAAGACACAAACCAACTACAAAAGACACAAAACAACCACAAAGAGATGCAAAACAGCTGCAAAGATATACAGGGACACGCACAACAACTATGAAGATGGAGCAAAAGAACCATAAAGAGACAGAATCAAGAGATAAACTACAAAGTGTGTGTGTCTTGCTGTGTTGGAGAGGTGTTGGGGTCCTACTCATACAACATACTTGTATTCTACTGAAGTATTTTCCTTTCATTCTACTTCTACTCCACAAATTAAGATTTTTCAATTCATATGAAGTAATACAATGAAGCTGAAATGATTCGTTGATTGACTGAAAATTAATTGGAAACAAAAATTGTTCTGCATTCGTAGTAATGTTGAGGTTTGGATGAAACAAACACAGTGTGGTATTAGTACTTTTATTGAAGCCAAGGATCTGAATATGTCCTCCAGCACCGGCTGCATCACGTCATCAGAGGAGTCGGAGAGACCGGTCCTGAGTGAAGGCGCAGGTTTCTGATTTTCTGGCTTCTTTTGTGAGACACAACCTTCAGCAGGTCTAATTTGAAAACGTGCTGCGGCTAAAAAGCATTAGCATATGAAAAGGCCCGGCTCTCAGCGTCGAGGTGAAGAACACCATGAAAACACGTTTAACCCTTTCATCACTCAGATCCTGCACTGATCCCAAATGAGATGCGTATATTTTTGTTTTTGTTTTCCATCATTTCACCGGCCGGGAATGTTTACGACATTCATCTTCATGGCTGCCGCTCATTAGCTCCAGCGTTAGCTTCACCCCGACAATTTTAATTCATGGCCGAGCGAAGCAGCTGCCTGCCTCATTCTGTCTTCTTCCTCTTTATATCTCTCCATCCTGCTGATGGAAACCTCACTCTGTCGGGTCGGATCATTTCTCTGCCGTAATGATGATCTGGAGCTCATTTAACAACTTTCCCTCCTCGAGGGGAATGTGAGCCAAAGAAAATAGACGTGCTCCTTGAAGACTGTTGCTACTTAACCGAGCATTACAGCAGTTTTACATGTTTAACATCATTAACTATAAAGTTATAGCCTCTACAGAGAAAAAGAGGAAAGAAATACTTTTTATTTTTGACAAGCATTTTCTTCTTTTTGTCCTTTAAAAGGAGTTTTCAAAGTCTGATAATATTATTAATGATGGGTTTTGTCAAATCCTTTTTTTCTTTGTCTTGCTTCCATTTGATGGATGCTCAATGCCTAAAATGTGGAACTACGGTTCCCACAATGCCTTGGGAGATATACAGGAAAACAGGAAGTATAATGTTGCCATGGAGTCCGTCAGCTGTCGGCTACAAATCAATCGTTTCCTAAGAGGAGTATTTGTTTCAAATGTCACGACGTGGCAAACATGTTTCAGTTAGCCAGCTAGAGCTGCAATGTTTATTCGATTCATCTCATAGTCCATCGAGAGAAGATCGATTGTAATAATTTGAAAATTGTCTTTTTTTCCTTCTCCGGTAAACAATGTTAGTTCTGTCAGCACTGCCGTTGTTAGCACCGTTAGCTGCTCACCGCCATGTTGAGAGCCTTGAGAGGCAATAGATTTGCTCTAAATTTCGTGAGCTCCCTTGAGTAAAAGTAGAAAAGCATCAGCATCAAAATATGCGTTAAGCTCCGAAAGTAAAAGCAATGATTACGGAGAATGTTCCACATCAGAATAATGCACATTATACAATTAGATTCTAATTACTGATGCGTTTACATCTCTTATGTTGCAGTTGGTAAAGGTGAAACTATTTAAACTACTGCTGGCTAGCTTAATCTATAGTAATATATCATTTAAAGTAACTTTAAAAGTAAACTGTAAAGTGAGTAAAGCTGCCAGATAAATGTAATGAAGTTTAGGATTTCACTTTATCGTCGGCGTTGAGGTACAACTCTGTCTGCAGAGCAAACACACGGTTCCTCCGACGGCTCGGCTCAATGCAGCTAATTACTGACCATTTAGACGACAAAAGGCTCCAGCAGCAGAGATTTAATTGTTGGGTTGTTTTGGGGGGGGGGGGGGGGGGGGGGGGGAGCGCTGGATTTCTGCAGGTGTTATAGGTTGTACAGACGGGGGAAGAAGAGGGAAGAAAATTAGTACCTTTTAGAGAGAAACCAGGAGATGTGAAGAGAAGGAAAGACTGTTTCTGTGATTTGTTGTGCATCTGTTCTTGGATCAAAAACAACGCTGAGGCCCCGTTGCACAAGTCTGATCCAACAACACAACGCCTCCCAAAGCACTTTAACAGGATTTATGGGATACTTTCTGTTCTGATGATATTTCTTTGGCCAGCTCGATTGGTTTTTCTAAAAGCCGGGCTTCGTCTCCACTGGGGTTCTCCATCCTCCATCATTTTGTGATTATCAGGGAAGAGTAATAGGAAACAGCAATAGTGAGGCTGTGAATCCTGCTGGATGGAAGCAAGTCGATGCCGTTTATCGTACGTTGGGCACCGATCTACACCGCGGAGCCTCCGAGGCTACCTTTAGCATCTGTATGAGACGTGTCAGGCTTTCAACTAACTCCAAACCCGAACACAACGTCATTATTAAAACGGGCAGAGCAAAGGACGTAATTCAAATAGCAAGAAAGACGGCTTCGGGAGGAAACACTTCAAACTGAAGAGTTTATCACAAACATTCAACATAAACACGTCAGGAGATCCGTGGTTTTACCTGGACAGGAAGTGGATGAAAAACTGTCATCTGAGAAGACAATGGAGCTGTCCGAGAAATGTAGTAAAAAGTACAATATTTACCTCTGAGATGTAGTACAGTAAAAAGTACAATATTTATGTAGTCAACTGAGGAGTGGAGGAGAAAATGGAAATACTCAAGTAATGTACTTAAATACTAATTTGAAGGTACTTGAATGACTGTTGACTTTTTATATTTCATCTCAATCTCTCCTGAACCGTAAACCAAGAACTCAGAGTCTCTGAACAGAAGCACAAAAACTTTTTCATTACTATGATAAAAAAAAACTCAGGCTAACTTTAAGTTAATGTATTATGTATTATATATATAAATGTAATTTTCTAGGAGACAGAGTTTTGTGTTTTGTGTGTTTATCAGTTGTTGTTTTTTGCGTCTCTAAAAGCAAAGAGCGTGGAAATAACACCTGAAACGAATTAAAATGAAATAAAAAACCCCTCTACGAGTCCCTCAGTGAAACGACCTCCAGTTTGAAAAGAAATAAATCACTTGTGTGTTCGGCCACATAATACACATTGTCTGTTCCGTGAGCGGACTCTTTTCTGCAGCGTCTGCCTACAGCTCATATGTCACAGGAATGAAGACGTTAATGTCTCCGATGAATAAACCTGATATGAGTCAGTCTGCAGGATTTGCTGAAGGTATAAAAGTGTTGTTTTTTTTATCCTAGAGAGCAAACTGAAATGCCACTGAAATGCCACCGCTCTGCTCTCTCTATATTTGGCTCTTAATTTAGCACACGGCGGGAAAAAAGCGGTCGGCGGCTCGCCCCTCGTCTCCGTCTCATAATGATGTGTTTTAAATGAGCACAGGGTCAGAGGTCGGTTGAGAGGAAAAGGCCACGCAGAGCTGCTCGATCTCTTGCAGACTGTTATTGTGACTCAGAAGGCATAGGAGCCGAGGCAGGAAGTGACATCGTGTACAGGTAGAGTGCCCTTTAGCAACTCACTGATGTGAATAAAAATATGCCAAAACAATCAGACCAACCTAACAATTTATATTTCCTTGATTATCTCCAGTTAAACCACAGTCACAGAAAATCCTGCCCTCCAACTGGCTGCTAAAAAAACATGTGCAGCAGGTAACTACGGCAACAGTACTGGTGCACCAGGCTCCGTTTAACTAACCGGTGAAACTAAACTAACCCGCCGGTTAAATCAGGCGTCTTCAATCAGGGAGTTTAAAGACACCTGATTGCCAGAATCTGCATAAAAAAAAAATCTCTTCTTTAGAGTCAAAATTCTTGCCTCAGAATCTTCACGTTTTTTAGGTTTTCTTCATCCGGTGACAGCTTTCTGTACGTGTGAATACTCTGCAAACATGACCTGCTTACAGAGTATTCTGCACACTTTTAATGGAGCCATTTTACCCAGATGTACACAAAACCTAGGTTTAAACAAACTCAAGTCGTAGGCCACAGCGCAACTCACTGAACCCATGGTAACACACTTCCTGTTGACATCCCTCAAGGCATTATGGGAGCCAGAGTTTCCAAACGTAGAGCCGCACAAGATTCGAGCACGCAGACCGGCGTTAACGTGATAATTATACTCCAAAACACCAAAGAGCTGCAAACTAAATGTTGTGAAGAAGCAAGAGCAACGACTGCCATAAATCATCCTCCACAACGCAGAGGAGGGATTGTAATCATCTGTAAACTCATATCTCGTATTCATGGACTACTTTATTGCCTTTGTACTGTAAAGAAACAAGTCAGGTATTAAATGCAATATAAGGTTGAATATCCTGGAAACAATTTGATTTGGCTGCAAAATATTGACTCAAATGTAGGTTTCCAGTCTTGATGCTAAGCTAGGCTAACCCCGACCTGACTGCAGCTCCGTACTCAACACAGACATGATACTGATATCCGCCTGAACATCTCAAACACTACCTGCATCTCGCAGTGCTAACAAAAGTGTGTCCGCCCCGCGAGTCATTGCGGCTCATGCTACACTCCAAGTCTCATGAAAACATGGACAGTATAGTTTTGACCTAATCCTGCAGACAAACACACAACAAACCAAAAACATAAACTCCTCTGAAGTTATTAGAACATTTGCCAAAACGTGGGAACCGTCCTCTTTAAATGAAAAGCGTGATTCAGAAAAATTAGCATCGACTGCATGTGAACTGCTGGTGAGTTCAGTGTCTGTGTGTGTGTGTGTGTGTGTGTGTGTGTGACAGCGACAGTGTGATGACAGGCAGCAGGTTTACAGCTGATCTGCAGTCAGGCGGGAGGATAGCCCCGGGGACGGTGGAAGGGGGGGGGGGGGTGAGGGGTTAGTAGACCAATCAGCAGCAGGGAGCTGTCAGGACCAATGAGCATCAGCGCTGCAGAGGATGATGGGACAGAGAGCAGATCTGAACCGGGATCAGCAGTGAATCCTCGTCACCGAGACGCGACTAAAATCTAAATCTCAGCTTCCGATTCAAAGTCAACTCGAGTCTTTAAATGTCAAATTAAATTAGAAAAGCAAA
Organism: Pholis gunnellus; assembly: GCF_910591455.1. Classification (NCBI taxonomy): domain Eukaryota; kingdom Metazoa; phylum Chordata; class Actinopteri; order Perciformes; family Pholidae; genus Pholis; species Pholis gunnellus. The sequence goes on from NC_136533.1 coordinate 2,496,639, forward strand.
GAATGATTATTTTAATATCAGACACTCTTTAATATTTCTCTCATTATGTTCTTACGATTGGGTTCCTATAGAAGAGCATCACTCTGTTTTAGTTTGAATATAAAAATGATGAACGATTTCAAGTTTGGACCAACAGAGGGTAAAAAAAATCTTCAACTGCAAAGATTGAGGGTAAAATATAATGTTTTGCACTTCACGAGCTGAACTTGAGTTGACGGCAGAACGAAGGCTCGGTGTCGCCGGGACGCCTGTCAGCGAGCATCACGTCCCGCGAACCCCCCCCCCCCACCCCCCCCCCCCCCCACACACACACACACACACCTCTCCCACTCCCTCCACAGCTTAACCCCAAAATGTCATGACGGCGCTCGGCTGCCGCGAAGAGACGATCTGAGGGAGCCGGTTGACGATAATCTGGAGGAACAACGTCAACGACGACATGCTGCGACACCGACGTACCCCTGGGGGGGGGGGGGCGCAACACGTCTTTTCTGTGTTGACCCAGTCCTGCCGGCCTGCAGCTGGAAAACATCAGGACTGACTGGTGCTGTGTTCAACACTGAATGGATCCAGTCATTCTTTTTAATCTGCAAAACTACAATTTCTGTTCAAATGGGACTTGTGGAAAAACAAAAAAAGGACTTGCAGACTTGAGACTTTTAGTTTGTCGACTGCAGAAATAATATTCAGAGGTGTTTCCTCATCAAGTCACAAAAAACAACAAACTCAGAAAACAGTTGATCTGACAGTCACTGCAGGTGAATGAACACGTCTGGATGGATTCAGTTCATTCTAAAGACAACAGTCCGTGTTTGTGTGTCAGAATGTTTCTTTGTTAAAGTCACAGATCATCACAGTGTGTTTGTCCTCGGAGGTGAAGGAAGCCGTCAGATAACCGATTTATGCGTCATCTCGTCAGAGTTTTACTGGATTCGTCCTGTGGTTCTGGTGCAACAGACGAATAATTCAATTACAAGATTATATTATGGATCAAAAAACACCCTGAATCCTCTGTGCCGAATCCTAAAGTCAGGAACAGCCGTGAAATGTGAGCGATAACCTTAAAAAGATCCAAATAAACCGTACGAAGCAGGAAGAAGAAGTCAAATAAGAAGCTGAAAAGTCAAAAGGCAACCTGGATTTTCAAGAATACACCTAAAAAGTCTCAAAAGAGTTTCGAGAAAACCTGTGAAATAAAACAAATCCTCCAGAATAAAAGTGTGAAATAATTCTCAGGTTCCAGAATATCCTTGAAAGTCAAGGCTAATCCGGTAAAGCATAGGATAACCATGAAATGCCCAGAATAAACTAAATGACATCCACAGAAATCAGAAATGCCCCTTTAAATGTACAGTTGCATGAATATAAACCGTGGGGCAGTGATCTAGTGGTGCTTTGATGTTTTATTAAAAGGAAACAAACTGAAAACAACAGCAGGAGTTTGATGTGTGAGATTAAACCGACGCTGAAGGACTCGTCCAGGTTACTTCCTCCTCACAGGAAGAAGAACCGTTTAGCAGGAAGCCGGAGGCACCGAGACTCGATTGGCTGGTCAGGCGGGAAAAAAAGCTGTCGAAGGATTTTCTCTGTTGTGGAACTCGTTTTAATCTGTTTAATCAAGACAGAAAGGACCCGAACCTCAAACCAGCCAACGGATCCGTTTGAAATCTTAAGAAAAGTTTCGGGTTAGAATAACTCGTGGAAGAGCCGTAATCACAAGTTCGGTGTTTTGGCCGTCGCCATCTTGGCTTTAAGCAACCAATTATGTGACGTTCTTATTTTGTGGACCTTATTTCCTTTACTCAACTTGTTTCCTTTCATATCTTCTCAAAGTGTGTCCTTCCCTCTCTCCTCATCTCATTTCCTTTCCTTTCCTCTGCTCGTTTCCTTTCCCCTCCTTGTAGTCTGAATCTTTCAGCAGATGAACAGATAATAAAAATGGCAGCCGTGCACGGCGAATCAAGAGCTGCCGACACTCTCACTCAGAGGCGTGACGGCGAGCAGCAGAGCGGAAGCGACGAGTGTGGGAGTGCAGAGGAAACACAAACGAAGCATGAAGTGTGTCCAGAGACAGAAGAAGAAGGAGAAGCAGAAGCAGAAGAAGAATACTCCTCCGACCGACTCATTTAGGCAGAAAACGATTCGCATCTGCAGCCCAATAAATGTCAGGCTATCCGTCTGCGCTCGTCAGCGTTGCTTCCTGTTGTGACTCATCAGCGACGCCCCTCACAACACGTCAGAGAGGAGGAGAGCCGGGCCCCGAGGCTGACCTGGAAAACCCAGGGAGCAGAGAGCAGAGAGCAAACAAACACTCCACCGCGTAGAAGCCGCTGAGCAAGGCACCTCACCTCCAAACTGCTGCAGGAGAATCATAAGCTTCCAGCTACAGAGATGTTTTGTCCTCGGGTTGATGCTTTCTCATCAACATTTCTTCATTGCTTATCTGAGTCCATCAGAAACATCTGCTGCAGGTTGTTCCGGTCAAATACTGAGTCATATTCAAATATTCAGTGTGACTCAAAGTGTTCCTGTTGTTGTTGTTGTTGTTTTTGAATAAATCTCAATATTTCACTCCGGACCAACCAACACGTCAACACCCCTAGAGCCATGCTGCTAGCGTGTGTGTGTGTGTGTGTGGGGGGGGGGGGGGGGGGGGGGGGGGGGGGCACAACAAGCTAAATTTCCTTAATTTATAAAGTACATATTTACAAACCTCATAACGTCTCTAATTAAGACTAAGTCTAACACTTACAAAATATATTTTAATTATTCATCAGCTCCCCAGTTGCTTGGTTTTTCAAAACTTAAGTTTGTATTTTAGGCAAAATATTTCCCAAAGCTCAGGTTTTTCATTTAGGAGTGATTGGACTAATGCTGTCATAGCGCATGTGCACTGTTGCCACGGTAACGCTTCCCTCACATCATCATCATCGCTGACAGCATTACTCTCGGTGTTAGCGAGCAACAAAAGAGAACACTAAAGGAAAAAAGAAAGTCCAAACCGGAGAGAAGATGAGAAAGTGAAGTCAATTACGCAATTACTCTCGTTACGCAACTCCTTTGGGGGGCGCCGCTGTCCATCAATCCACCAATCAGGAGCTGAGTCAGTTATCGCAGAAAGGCGAGACCTCCGTTTGAAACAAGCTGCGACTGCTGCTGTCGAGATGAGAGGATGGAACTTTATTTGAGGTGTGTTTACAGCCGAGGAGAGAGAGGAGATGTGATCCCTCCTCATCTGCACTCAACCACTGCACTCTTGTGTCTGTCCAAAGCCAATCTCTCATTCTGCTAGATATTGTGGGTGGCCAGTTATGGCGGCGTGCTCAAGAGCCTCTCGTGGTTGCGGTGACTCTAACTTTCTCAAAATACCTTTTATTTGCCTGTTTTATTGTCTTTCCATCAACTGCCTGCTGACCCCTCACTCACTACTCTTAACTGGCCCCCCGGTTGGAAGGGGCCGCTAGTGACGTACAGCTGAGTGCATCTCCGACTCCCAGCCGCTACCCTGAACCCACAGTGGGAGAATACCAGTTTGAGGGAACTACCAGTACATACTCTGCTGCAAACCTCTCGGCCGCTGCTCTGCGGCTCACCTTTACTGTTTTTGGACTCTGTTGCTGCAAAGCTGGCAGACAGCTTGGTGAATTTAATTTAGCTTTTTGCAAGTATAAACGTATGATCTCGAGCTGATTGCCTGAGTACATCGCCGCTTGTGTTTGAGTTTGGATGAAGTGTGTTTTATGACACTTCACAGCCCATTGGTCACCGGTTGTTAGTTGTTTCATTTACTGTTGTGTATAGAGAGTTAGTTCCTTTAGCGGTAGGCTAACAGTTCACACACTGCTGAGTACCTCTCTGCTGGCAGGCAGCTTGGTGTGCGCTAACCCTAACCCCAATTATTCATATCTGACGACAGAAAACCCAGATTACATCCTCTCTCCCCCTAACAAACAATGTTGTCTTCTTTTAACCACGACCACCAGGGTTGTTTATCTTCATTATCATTAATGATTTGCCTATAAAATATAGTTCCTGATGCCCATCAAATGTCTTGTTTCCTCCAACCAACAGTCAAAAATGCAAGTTTCCTCACACAAGACAAAGAAAAGCCGATAATCTTCAAAAAATGTTGCCTGAAAAATTACTTGAATGGTGAATCAATGACAACAATAGCTGCTGAATACATTCAAATATTATTCTCACAATTGTTTCTCCAACCCTTAATTAAGTAGAGAAGGGTTTGTGCACAATACTCAAACATAATCATAAGAAAAGAGTCAGGAATATTATTTGGAAGACATATTTACAGGTCACATGTTTTAGGGACGAGGACTTGTTGTGTTTGGACCAGGCTTCATATATAAAACACCTGCCAGCCAATCAGAGAGGAGCATTTCCCATTAATAAAATCCTGCGATCTAATTTCTGCTGTGTCAGCGGTTTTGGAAAACAACCAGACTCTACATGCTGAGTTCAGGAGCGACACGACAAGCGAAAAAGATTTGTTGAACGGGGTTTCTTTTATTTTGTCCATTTCCCTCGTCTGTTGGTGATGAAACCAGCTGATGATGATCTGCAGCGGTCACGCTGACTCCACAGCGGTGTGAAATTTCAGATTATTATACGAGCTCCACTCTGAGCTTTTTTTTATGGGTCAGATATCTTCACCTTGTGGCACGACAACGACCTTTTTTATCCGCAACGCAGAAATAAATCAAATGGACAGCATAGGCCGAGAGCTGAAATCTCTCACTGTGAGACTGTAAAGGTCGGAATACATTACAGCTAAAGGATCCGTCCACCATGAGTCCAAAAGTCAAAGACACTGAGTTATAAACCAATGACTCACACGAAAGTTATGGATCTACTTTCAGTTGATAAACTGGTCAATTAGCCCACGATGGTTTCAGCTCTAATTAGATCGGTTAAAGTCTGTTCAGGTCAAACCTTGAGTAAGTGGCGACAAGTCAAGTCATGTGAGACAAGACAAAGTCTTAAGTTTCAAGTCTCGTGTCACTGGGGACAAGCTTGAGTCAAGTTTTACATCATCTGATACTATTCCAAGTCAAATCTCAAGTCATTTTAACAAGTTTAAAACAAGTCTCAAGTCAGTTCAAAAACAGGTTTGAGTCCAGTTTCAGGTCATTGGAGACAAACTCGTCTCAAGTCCTTTTGAGAGTCTGAATCGAGGCTCAACTCAACCTGGTTGTAAAATCGTATTTATGAGATTTTCATTTTTAACTATTTGTACAATACAACAATAAACAGTCAAATAAAATATTACTCTCCAGATTACTACATTGGTAAGTCAGTTTGTAGGTGTCTCACACACACATTTGTCTGGTTATGGTCTGACAGTTTCTCCAATAAGAGAGTAGGCAATTGAAAACTGGATGGATTACAAATTGAGGCCATCAAAATGAGAATAAAGCACAAAAAGCTTTATTAACACCGACAAAAAAAACAATGAGGACGATGGCTTCAGACAGCTTAACGAGGTCGTTATTATCAGGCGCTCTAATGAATTGCTGCTACAATGAGCAAATCCCCCTTGATTAAAAACCATTATCCACCCTGTCCTCCATCTTTTCAGAGCGATCAGGTAATCGAGACAGATCAGCCGGCGGACGCCTCCAGCTTACACTCATAAAATGAAGGTGGAGCGGTTTCACCCACATATTCATTTAGGACGCTGATATGATACGAGGCTGCTGATTGGATGTGATGCTGCCGCTCAGACCGAGCTGTTCAGGTCACACTGTCGGTTAATGAGACACACAGGTCAGACTGGCTGTCTGTGATTGGCTGTGGGACCCGCAGTGACATCACCTGCCACTGGTTGACAGGTAGGATCAGATTCAAGAGTTTTTGCAAGTTGTGGTGTACCATCTAGACCCAACCATGTTTCGCCTCTCTTTAGCTCCCTTACAGCACCGTTAGATGAGAAATGGAGTCCGTTCACGTCAATAAAACGATCGGAAATCACCAGAACATGGTCCAACAAAAAGACCACGTAAGCACAAAAAAAAATGGTTCATGACTTGGTTTCAATCCCGCAAAGTCTTGGTCTTGTCTCGGTTTCAGTACACTCTGGTCTTTGTCATGACTTTGGTCTCGGTAGACTTGGTCTTGACTACAACACAGACCTTCAGTATTTGCATAACGAGTCCAAGTCAAGTAAAATTTATTTGAAACTAGTGTCATGTCAATGGAGTCAAACGTCCATGATTTTGAGACGAATCAAGTCTTCAGCAACGAAGACCTAGCTCAAGTAATCGGAGACGTGTCGAAATCAAGTCTTGGGTCATTCGAGACAATTTCAAGATTCAAGTCACTGGAGTCTCAACTCAGCATCTGAGGCTACAAAGCTTTAGGAAAGCACTTCTTAAAAAGGAAACAAACGATGATGCATCAACGCTCAAGAAAAACAGAAATTTACCTCACACATTAGTTCATCTTCTGTACCTCATACTTCGACACCTTCACCAGAGCTAAAGTCTTTTCTTTTGTCCCACAGATGATGCGTTTATTCAGACACATGAACCATCTGCTGCTCGCGTGAGCGCGGATCGGTGTGATTTCACGAGGCGACGCTTCCGAGAGTGAAAACCCGCCTCAACGTTCACACGTCTTCAGACTGCGCAGAGATCAGCTGCCTGAAAACTAGGTGAAACATTTCTGGAGAGCTTTCTCTCAGACTCACACCACAGGACTCGCATATGGAAGAATTTCTCAACCTGGAAAACGTTTTGTATCATCAGGCACGAAATATGTCAGTTTTGGGGGAAAGGGGGGTTTGCTGATCGTCATCACCCCCATTCTGTCAAATCAGAGGGAATCAGAGAAAGAAAAACAGGGAAACAAAGAGAATCATTGACTGGGATGATGCGGAGCCGCAGGAGGTAACAAATGCTTCACATTGTCTTTTAGGGAAGTCTTTCAAGAATGCAGGATTCACTGAGCTGTCGTCAGCATCTGATCGGGTTTCAGTGACGTGAACCTGCTCACACAGCTGTGGACAACAATGAATCTCACTCTACTGCCAATTTATTAGGTACACCTGGCTAAAAACATGTAACCAGTACATCAATGCTGTTTGTTGTGGCTTTGGTGGTGGAATGTAACTAAGTATTCAAGTACTGTACTTAAGTACAAATTCAAGGTAGTTGTACTTTACTTGACCGTTTCAATTTCATGCTACTTCACAACATGTCAGAGGTAAATATTGTACTTTTTACTACATTTGTCTGACAGCTTTAGTTTCTTATCAGATGACAGTTTTTCATTCCCTTCCTGTCTACGTAAAACCACGTATCTCCAGATGAGTTGATGTTGAATGTTTGTGATAAACTGAAGGATGAAGTGTTCCTTTATGTGTTGATGTTGAATGTTTGTGATAAACTGGAGGATGAAGTGTTCCTTTATGTGTTGATGATGAATGTCTGTGATGAACTGAAGGATGAAGTGTTCCTTTATGTGTTGATGTTGAATGTTTGTGATAAACTGAAGGATGAAGTGTTCCTTTATGTGTTAATGTTGAATGTTTGTGATAAACTGAAGGATGAAGTGTTCCTTTATGTGTCGATGTTGAATGTTTGTGATAAACTGAAGGATGAAGTGTTCCTTTATGTGTTGATGTTGAATGTTTGTGATAAACTGAAGGATGAAGTGTTCCTTTATGTGTCGATGTTGAATGTTTGTGATAAACTGAAGGATGAAGTGTTCCTTTATGTGTCGATGTTGAATGTTTGTGATAAACTGAAGGATGAAGTGTTCCTTTATGTGTTGATGTTGAATGTTTGTGATAAACTGAAGGATGAAGTGTTCCTTTATGTGTTGATGTTGAATGTTTGTGATAAACTGAAGGATGAAGTGTTCCTTTATGTGTTGATCTTGAATGTTTGTGATGAACTGAAGGATGAAGTGTTCCTTTATGTGTTGATGATGAATGTTTGTGATAAACTGAAGGATGAAGTGTTCCTTTATGTGTTGATGTTGAATGTTTGTGATAAACTGAAGGATGAAGTGTTCCTTTATGTGTTGATGTTGAATGTTTGTGATAAACTGAAGGATGAAGTGTTCCTTTATGTGTTGAGAAAATCCTTCTCCTTCTTCAGATAAACTATTTAATCCAGAAACATATAATATTATAGTGCAATACTGACATCGATATTTGAAGTACATTTTGTTGATAATACTTTAACTTCAGTAAGGTTTGGAATCCAGGACTCTTACTTGGAGTGGAGTATTTTTCATTGTATAGTACTAATACTGTTACTGCAGTAAAAGATCTGAGTACTTCTTCCACCACCGGAAACACCTCTGATTCTGACCGACAGCGATACTTCTCTTCTTCTACGCTGTGAGGCAGCCGAGTTCTCATCCTCCCTCTGATCGTTTATGTGGAACGATGTGGGAAGAAGGTTCCCTCTGTTTTCATTCCTCCCTCTGTTATTCTCTCACCTCTCTCATTTTTTTTGGGCCGAGCCTGCAGCGAGCTCACAAACAGAGACTCTGTGGCTTCTCTCTCTCTCTCCCACGCAGAGATGGAAATATATAACGCAGCGGCGGCAGCGACCGTCGCAGCAGAGCGTCCTCCTCCTGGAGGCCGAGGCCGGGCTGCGTGATGTTGTGCGAAATGGATGTGCAAATATTATGCAAATACACGGAGAGTATATCACGGCTTCGGATGGAGGATCTCACCTCTGACACCTTCAGAGAACGAGTTTCATCAACAGCAAAAAAAGACTCCTCTGAATCAAGACAGCACAGAAACTGAGGATTTATCTATTCTTAGAGCTGGGACTTTATATATATTTAATATTCTTTGAGTAATGAAGGGTACTAGTAATATCTCACTTAAAAAAAAGACACAGTAGTTAAGTAACTACATTTATTCAAGTGGTGTACTTAAAGGGCAGCCCCATTATCGTTATTAATATTATTTCTTTTACGGTTTTTATATCATTCAGTGATGGTACTAATGTATTTGATTCAGAGCATATTCACATGTTGGTGGAAGTACGTAGGATTTAGCATCAAAACAAAAAATGTCCAAACTCTTCTAAAAAAAATAAATAAATAAATGTTAACCCGATGTAGGTTTCTGCATGATGACATTGAGATATAGATAGATAGATAGATAGATAGATAGATAGATAGATAGATAGATAGATAGATAGATAGATAGATAGATAGATAGATAGATAGATAGATAGATAGATAGATAGATAGATAGATAGATAGATAGATAGATAGATAGATATATATATGTAGTCAGCGTATTACCTGCAGTAGATGGCGCTTGGAACGCTCACAGTTTAGAGAAGCTAAGCTAACGTACTGCTGTGGACGCCACATTAGTTCGGATCCAAATGTCACTCAAAAACAAACTAACCGATAGAGGCTGTGGTCGAGCAGCAACTCCCGTGTTCTGCTCGGTCATGTTACGTTTGTCAACGGGTCTTGTGGCTTTAAAGAGAGTGAAAAGAACAGCGTCAGAAAGGGATGACCGACAGCGAGGTGAAGCAGTTCAAATGTTCCAAACATGGCGCACAGTTAAATTGATATCGATTTTTATTTTATTTTTTTAAAGGCTACAATATGTTTTTCCACAGCATGTATCTTGCCATCACACAGCGCTTTCTGACGGGGAACTGAAGCGGTTATATTACTCTCTTCAAAGCCACCAGACTCCATTAATGAAAATAGTCATTTTTACCTCGCAGATACACAAGAGTTTAAAAAACTCGGAAAAAGAACGCAGATGGAACCGCCCTTTAAGTTAAATTTTGAGATACTTGTACTTCACACTTTTATTCTACTACATTTCAGAGGTAAATATTGTACCTTACACTCCAGTACGTTTGAAGCTAAAGTTGCTTTTCAGGTGAATATGAATATGATTCTGTGTTATTGATTTAACTCCCCGAATGAATGCAAAGTGTTTAGCATTAACTTCACCGAAAAGGACTTCTGATACTTTGACTGAGAACACTTTTACTGATAGTACAATACATAAAATAACTGCCGTTTTCTGCCTCGTGGAGTACTTTCTGTAAGAAAAATAACTTTTATAGACATTTTCAATGCAGAGCTTTTACTTGTGATGAGATGTTCATATTGCAATAAAGCACAAGTTAACAACCCCTGAAACTCTTGACCTTGCTGACCTCCGGTGGTTAAGCTTCTCACCTCGCTGCAGTGATGTACAGGTGTACTCCAGGACCCTGTGACATCACTGGTGGGTGTGGTTACAGGTGCAACGATGCCCACTGACCACACACACACACACACACACACACGTCGATGCTGTGGTTACACCCAGTGAGTTTGCACGTCTGCGTCTAGAAAACTTGATTTGAAATGGCGGAGTCTTGATTTTAAATGTTAGCGGCTACAAACCAAACTCCTGCGGTCCGTCAGGCTGCAGCCGAAGGTTGTGACGGCGCTGGTGAGCGGCAGCAAGGTGAGGAAACCTCTGCATCAGCAAAATCTGGCTCCGGCTCCCTCTCCTCTCCTCTCCTCTCCTCTCCTGTCCTCTCCTGTCCTCTCCTGTCCTGTCCTGTCCTGTCCTGTCCTGTCCTGTCCTCTCCTCTCCTCTCCTCTCCTCTCCTCTCCTCTCCTGTCCTCTCCTCGCCTCTCCTCTCCTCTCCTCTCCTCTCCTCTCCTCTCCTCTCCTCTCCTCTCCTCCCCTCCCCGAGGCCTCTCCAGCTAATTTTAGCTAAGTGATGTTGTTGGGCCTGTTCTGTTCTCATTAAGCCGGCCGGGCTGCAACACACACACACACACACACACACACACACACATCACACAGCTCATCGCTAATTTAGCGCAGTGGAATTTGTTTTCTGTCACGGCAACAGCTGCGATCTTTTCTTTTTTTTATGTCTATGAGGAAACAACATACGTCTGAAAACGTTATCCAGCTCCGAGGGAGGATGATGATGATGGAGAGCTGGAGACTGAACATGCTTCCTCCACGACGGAGAAACATTTATTCAAGTGTATTGTCTGCCAGCAGGTCTCCCTGACTCTTCACCTAAACAATATAGAGGAAGAGTAAGTCACCATGAAATATCTTCCTTCACTTTATGACAGACTAGTTGTACGGTGTTTCAAAAACAGAGGATCCTCCTGATCAAAGACAAGACAGACATGAATTAAGACCTTCTCTGCTCAGTTCAGGTAACAACCATCGGTGAAGTTGCAGTATGATTGATATGATAACTGTTTGATTTTTCGTAATTGTAACCTCAGTGACAAGTCTCTTAACCAAAATCAAATTATATTCAGTCTCATCGGATTTTGGTAGAAAAACTAGTTCAAGCAAATCAAGTTCAGGTCTGTGGCGGAAATCAGGTGTCAAATCGTTTCATTCAGTTCAAAGATTCGTGGTCACTGATTGTGTGTAAAAGACCTTTAGCGTGAACTGACTAACTGATAAAACACAGGCAAACTGCTTTGACGCCTCTACTCCGACCTCGTTTCATGAAACATGTCAAAATGATGGGTAATGAGCTCATGTTGCAACAGGCAACTTTGGTTGAACGGACCTTTAATTAATAATGAGGCAGGCGAGGTCGGCCTGTTTATGGAATTATGTTTAAAGAAATCCCTAGGGACATGTTTAACTCTTAGAATTAAATCTGCTTCTTCTACCGCATTACAAATCCTGAATCTAGAATCAATTTTAACTACTGCACACAAGATGTCTCCGACTTCTCAGTAGACGTGACCTGGAAGCGTAAAGTCTCCAAATCAAACTTGTGCACGCTTCAAACCGGACAAACGACCGGCTTCCAAACACAAAATCCAGGTGAGAACACAGAAACGCTCCCTCGTCAACAGATGAATGTGAAAAACAAACTGCACATTCTGTACACTGACGCTCAAACAAATAAATTAAATGGAACTATGGCACTCGGCTTGTGGTGCTAAAACATTTTTTTAGGCGCCATCTAGTTCCATTGTAACAGAGAGAAGGAAAAACCATATGTCTCTCGCTCACAATGTAGATTTATAAAAAGAACTTCAGGTTTCAGGAAAAACACATTTTTTAGGGTGAACTTTCCTTTTAAAAGGCCAAACTTCCTGTGTGACAATTTTATCTTGAGACGGACTAGGACTCTCCTGATTGGGTGCAACATAATTTGCAAGAGACGTGACACATTCCGGACTCATTGGATCCAACAAGAGTAGAAAAAGAAAGAATTGTTTCCAGCAACCGCGCCCATTCAACAGTCACCCGGCGGCGTTCTCTTACCTTGAACAGTCGCAGGATGTTGGCCACCATGATCGACACGGAGCTGGCCGACGCTCCGATGACGCCCACCACTTTATCCGGCTTGGCGAAGATGGGCGGGTCTCCGTTGGCGCAGCGGACGTCGGAGCCGTCCCTCTCGATGAGCGCCTGCACAAAGGTGAGCGACTGCTCCAGGGCGTAGGTGTCGCGTGAACACGTGTCCAGGATGCGCGCGCCGAGCGTCACGTTGGGCAGCAGCTCCGGGTCCTTGTTGATGAGGTCGATGGCGAACAGCATGGCCTCCAGCCGGTGGATGCCCTTCTCTTTCTTCAGCTCGCCGCAGGGGACGCCCCTTTCGCCACGAGCGTGCACGGGGAACAAGCCGCCCAGGATGACGTCGCCATCCAGGCGGATGGAGTGGCCGAACTCCGGCAGGGTCTGCTGGGAGTCTGCCAGCACGCCGGGCCTCGGGGCGGCAGCGGCGGCGGAGCCGAGCAGCCAGCAGCTCTTCAGCATCAGCAGGGAGAGGACGCAGTGGCCCGTGACACCCGGGGGCTTCAGGCCCCTCGCCATTTTCCTGTGAGTCGAGCTGCGGGGAGAGGGAGCGGTGGTGTGATCAGCAGGTAGGCGGTGTGGAAGAACCGGACAAGCCAGACCATGGGGGTCCCCCGGTCACCCCGGGGCAGGGTCAACCACGGCAGGCGGTCCCACCTATGAACGCTGACCCAGGGGTTCTCCTGCAGTACAGGTTCCTGTGTCGGACATGGCGGTCTACAGACGAGGAGACGGAGCTTGGCGGTCTCAGCGGCTCTAGTTTCACATTCTTCCTGAAACCTGTTGGGAGATCCAGACCAGGGAGGAAACTATCAATATGTGATCAATAAACCAGAGAATATAAGCATTTCAGGGTCTCCAGCATTCTGTTTTATGCGCTTCCATTGAAACACTGCATGTATGGATCGTATTAATGTTGACTATGAGGTCATTTTCTTTTACCTACCTTAAGATGTTTGACATTTCTAACCAAACTTTGATTCATTTCTGTTGAAATATTTCTCACAAAGTCACACGTTTCATCTTCTTATTTAACTTGAACACAAACAAAAGTTGAATCAAAAGTTTGTGGTGGAACTACCTTCTTTTTCTTTGTTTACCTGGTTGTTTCCTGGCTTCATGCTCGACTCCTCAATCAAGACACATGATCAAAATGGTCTCTTATACTCTACAAGCAGGAAGTGGAACAGACCAACTGTCTCTGATCAGGAGGGGTCCAACACCTGGAATAAATCGGATGGTTTGGCACCTCTTGTATCGATCATAGAGACAGGTGTTAAAACGTTGTGCTCTTTTTCTCTGTATTGAATACAACTTTTTTACAACAGAAAAATCCAAGAATGTGCAGACATTCATGGTTCCCAGATGATGAATTCTGTCAAATTTGTTGATCCTTTGACTTTTCCTAGCACCACCAGTAGGTCAAAGTTTCCCCTTGTCTTGTGAAATATCTGAACATATTTTTGGTGGATTGGCACCAACTTTGGTGCTGACATTCATCATCACCAGAGGATAAATTCTATTAACTTTAGTGTTCCTTTGACTTGTCCTCTAGCACCACCAGTAGGTCAAAGTGTTCCCTTGTCTTGTGAAATAACTGAATCTACTTGAAGGATTGGCACCACATTTTGTGGAGACATTCATGTTCCCCAGAGGATGAATTCTATTAAATCTGGGGAATTACAACTTCCTTGTCCATCGCATGATGCCAACAGAAAAAAAAAATCCCCCATAGACTTACATTGTGAAAGAGATGTCTATAAATAGCGGATTTCTTTTCTTTTTTTTTTTTAGGTTAAACAACTTCCCAATATGCGCACTTAAATAGTTATTATTATGTCCTAAAAGTTGTAAAATGCACTAATAGCCAAATCTAGAGTTATAATGAACTCCCATTTGTGTGAATGAGCCCGAGACAGAGCGTCTGGGAGGCGGAGTTAAAGGAAACGATAGAGCGCTGACTCTATGGGCCCATCAATGTGGAAGATCTGGGTAGTTTCATACCCAGAAGACACACTTTTTTTCGGCTTCATGCACCACTGAGTGACTTGAATGCTGTTTCCTCCAGTGGCCAATCAGCAGTCCCCTGCAGTAAGTAATCCCATCAGACTTAACCTCTCGGCATTTTGTTCTGTTGATTAAATCGTATCCACTCTAGTTATGCACTTAGACATGCAACATATTAGAGTTTAAAGGTGTATTAAATTAAAGTATTGAAATTAAAAGCAGCATAGCAGAAATGAGGGCACATAAATCAACAACTGTTTAGTGGTGTTGCGTAGATGAAAACTACATTTTGAATTGCACGGCCAAGTGTTTGTGCACGTAGAAGGAATTTGCATCTCTCTCATTGTACTTAACACAAAAATAGAGCACTGAAGAAAAAAACGTGTAAACAAAAAAACCTGCGCTTTTGGTCTTTAATTACGGTGCCACCACGCTGCAGATTGGAGTCCTATTTCTTGGGAAGCTCTGGCACATCATTTCCAGTTATTTGGCCAAATTTCATGTTTTATTTGTACTATTACAACAAGATTACAAGGTGATGGAACAAACCTTGGTGCTGCTTATTTTTTTAATTTTATTTTTTGAAGTTGTTTTGTTGTGTTGAGCCATCCTTGTCCCTGACCTCAGTGACTAACTGGAGCCAAAAGAAACATCAACAATCATCAGTCTGGTGTCCACATACCTTTGGCCACGTAGTCGATTTAAACAGAAGGTTACATTGTGAGTTTCTTTCTTATCTCATCTTTTTCATACTTTCTTCTCCCCACATACATCTCAAATCTAAAATACGATTTCTCAAACACACACACACACACACACAGGCAAACACAGATGTATAATATATGCCTCGCGTGCACTCTCCACGTTTACACACGCGCTGAATAAAATGAAATGCGTAGCCTACATTACGATCTCAAGCACCACTGCGCGCACACGGGCACGAATACTTCCCACCCTCATGAGTGCGCGCGAACACAAACGTTCGGTTCAGTTTCTTAAACACCACGCGCGCACGAGCGAAACAGCGCGAGCTCAAGTTGCATTCCAGCAGAATCAGCTGATGTCAGAAATGATTAATCTGATCTGAAACCAGGCGAAACACACGACACAGGTACAGCAGTCTGAGTGCCTCGTTATTGATTTACAGGCGACTGGTCGATGAACTAATTGATTGATTGATTTTACTGGTTGATTGACAAAATAATAATCTGGACTATGTCACAGTGAGAGCCCTTATCTACAACATAGTCCCATCCCAATAAATCAAGAAAAACGCAGATAAATATACTGTTTTAATAATCTGCAGTCAGCTCTTTAATTGATCATTGATTGGTTGATTGATCCTGTGAATTGTGAATGCTGCGTGATGTGTTCAGGTACCTTTTTTGTTTCCTCTCTGCGGAAGAAGCAGGTGTTTCCTCCCTCGGTGTCACAGGTCAGAGAAATGTTTTCTGTCTCCAGCTGTTTGTCACATCACACAAACATTTCCCTTTGAATTCCTCCGCCAGGAACTCGATCCGGCACCCATCAACCAAAGAATAGATTTTAAAAAATACAAATGTATTGAAAATCCACTTTTGTTTCTGTCCCCGCTAGTTGGAGACCACGATCTGGAATGAGAAGCGGTAAATTCCTCTGAACTGCAGGTTTTTTCTGACGCTCCGGATTCACCTGCAGGTGTCGGTTCGACTCCGCCCGCCGCCCAGCCGGGGGGGTGACGCTCCGGATCCCGGGTTCCTCTCCTCGCACAGACCGCACTGGTTCGCTCTCAGATCAATGCGCCAGACTGGTCGCTGCGCAGCAGAGACATCTTCACATCAGGGTCGGGATGTTACAGAGGACCGAAGTCACGGACGCGCTTCTTTTCTTTTTCTCCGCTTCTCGCAGCTCTCCGAAGTGCGCGGTGCGGTGCGGTGCGGTGCGGCGCGGCTGTCCTGCGTCACAGGAAACACGGGAGGCTCTCGCGCTCATCACACCACCCGAGTCCAGGCTGATGGGGAGTCTGAGGGTCGCATCCAAGTTCCCCCCGGTCACAGAGCCGGTCTCGGGGTCTTTGGGTGGGATGATCCAGGTCCTGATGGAGAGGAAAGCGCGTCCTATAGGAGAAGGCGTGCGCGCGTGTGTGTGTATGTGTGTGTGCGTGCGGCTCGCGCAGAGACAGATGAAGTTAATGAGCTTGATCACGCAGTGTGTCAGAGAGAGAGGCTGCATGCTGAGAGGTGAAGCAGCGCAGATGATGGAGGCAGGTCGCCTCCCAGCGGACAAACTGCGCAGCTACACGCAAACCGCCGCTTCAGCAAAGACCTCCATCTACTGACGTGTATTGATGCAGTTTAAAGAGTCACTGGTCTGATTTCTTTTATTGTAATATTTATTGTAAGTATTGTCGTATTTTTATTATAGTTAAATTCATTATTTGTTATTATCATTGATTATTATCATATTGATACAGACAAACAACTTCAGTCAGATCTAATCAATGCAGATGCAGGAAAAGTAGTCTTTACATATTTATTGCACTTTTATTGGTATATTCCAAAGGATCTGTTGTTTATTAATGAAATACATAAACCAGAGCTTCATTCTCACCAGGCTGTAATATTTCATGTGGAGGACCAAACACTATTTGATCCACTGTTACATTAAAGTTTGAAGGCCAACTGTACCGCTTCAGGTATGTGGTAAATAATTAAAATAATTCCCCAAAAACTGTTGAAAAACAGGACGCTGACCTCTCGAGTTTGAGAGCTGGCTGAAGAGACGAGCTAAGATTCTAAACTTTGTCGCCAGCGGCTGAAACCGTCTCTGCTTTCAACAGCATGTTTGTCAGAAAATAATAGAAATAATGTTGACAAATGCAGTGAAGCAAATGGCTGCCTGTGATCAATGTGGTTATGACGGATTAAAACATGCAGAACCACCAGACCGGCCCTTTAAAAGCTCAGCATCTGTAACTCTGAACGGGTCATGACGGTTAAACCATCAGCATGATTTTCATGAGACTAGCAGTAATGTTAAATCTAACGACGGATTCAATCATTTTGTATTCCCTAAATATACAGGCAGTGATGGTACAGCATGGCAGCCCAGACTTGGTGTTACAGGTGCGATGATAAGGTCGCTGCAGGGTTTGAGCCGCCGTACAGATTCTCCCTCAGAAAGACCAGCGTCTTCCTCCAGGCGTCGTCCTGAGCACGAGAATGTGCCACCGTCTCTCCGCCCCACACGACCATTACTGCAATCACAACGTGTAGCTGACACAGTCAATACTCGGTGAACGGTAAATATGTATTATTATGTCACTCACTGTGTGGGAGACAGCCCGAGATGCTTTCACTGAAAAGCGTACAGTCTAGCACAAGAGTTTATTTGCAAGGAAATGCGTTAAGAAAACGCTTGTGTTTTTTATTTGTTATTTTCACATGTATAACTGTGTGATGAGCTGTTTGGAGAGTCGTTTAGGATGCTCACTCTCTCACTGCTCACTCGTCTAATTCTGTGTCTCTAAGCAGTGAGAGGTTGAAGTACCATCTCGAGGGTTGTTTATGGAATTACTTGCTGTGGAGTTGTATAAAGAGAGAGGCATGACCGCCGACTACAACTGAATGGACTGATGTATCTGTTTTGTCTGATACGTTTACTGGTGAAAAACGAGTCTAAACGAGACCATGAATGATGCACTGGTGAGAAATATTTTTAGCATATTTCCCGTTGTGGCTCCAGACAGAAAAACACACTATTCAGATTCATGATATAAAATAACAGAAGACTTTGTGTTCTTCTCTGAACCTTTAGCTTAGCATTATCTGTCCTCTTTTGTGTGCTTCTTTAATCCCGTTACCTTCGTGAGAGCAGGAGGCCTGTTGAGAACCAATCGAAATCCAGACATCACCTACGATTTTAACTACAAATAAGATCTTTTAGGAGACTTTAAGGAGCGGCAGGAACCCCGTGAAGGTGTACCTACCTATCTGAACTGGGGGGATGATTATTTTGAAGTTGCTGGCTCGGGCGAACGGCGTGAACGGAGGTTCGATCAGGTGACCGGCGTTCGGGTACGACAGGACAGTCAGCAGGTGTTCGTTCCCCGCCCGCTGCATCATCTCCTTCATCTGGAAAACAGGAAGTATACAAAAACAACTCATCTACACATCTGTGCTGCTGTTGGTTTTCCTGCTAAGCTAGTTTAGCATAGCGAGCCTCACAAAACAAACGTTGTCTGTTACGTCGGGTGGGTTGCCTTGTTGAGCGCATTATATTTCCTACAATTTAAGCTTCTGCATTTTCCAAATGCATATTATTCAAACGTATTGTTCGGTTTGTAATGCGTACTGAACCGTGAGCCTCGTACCGAACAGTACAAATACGTGTATTGTTACACCCCTAATATCTGGCGTAGAGGATTCAAAGTTATCAATCAGTACTTTAGAAACGGGTGAAGGAAGACACTTCTTTAGTTTGTTGCTTCTCATAACCAACTGGATGTCCTCTCAGCCTATGGAGATGATTCTGCTCACAGTGGGCCTTCGAGCCTGCAGACGGACGGAACTTGTCACTGAAATTTGCCTCATCGGATGGAAATCTAATCGGGGCCTGGTGAATCAGAATCGAATCGATTTAGGAAATCAGTGGCGATACCTCGACCTCACTATTCAGTTTCCTCTCAGCGTCCAGTAAAGTTAAACCCCGAGACTTCAAACCTCTGGACCCAGCCGGTTATTAGAACAGGATGCCGTCATGTCAGTAAACTCACGTCCATTGCAGACTCGTAGGCGGGACAGTTCTGATCGTCCTCACCCACAACCAGCAGCAGAGGACACTGGAGACGTCCCACCTGCTCAGACACAAACAGCAGCAGCGTTTCAGCTTTTATACATAAACCTGCAGTTTGGACTTTCATACATTCCTTGCAGTCACCTGTGGAATCATTTATGGATGTCTGAGACATTACTCAGGACTAGAATTAGGATTCCCCTTCATACTCCAAGCTGCTGCTCCGTCTCCAATACGGTTTATGTTGTTAGCAGCGTTAGCCGTCGGCTCAGCCATCGCCATGTTGAGAGCGGCGTGGAGGCAACAGATATGTTCTGAATTTTGTATTGAGCACCGTTACCTATTACACCGTTATCTATTACTCAAAGGAGCAAAACGTTTTTGTTCCATAAAATGTCTAATAACTCCTTTTCAGTTTCGTTTCATTTATCTGTAGATTTTGGAGATGTTCCCCATTTTTGTAAACTTGAAAATCAAAATTCTACCAGAAAACACAGTTTAGAAACGTTCATGGTTTAGGTCTTGCTGGGAATAGAGTTCGACTAAATAAAGGCAAAACTCCCACTAGCAAATAAATAATAACAATTTGAGACAACACAGTTAAAGAACCTGAAAAAGGAACCGTTAGAGGAATATGCAGAAAAGGTTCAGTCTGGTGGTACTCACGTCCACTTTGAGTGAGGGGTCGGTGGGGATGGGCAGCAGGCGATCTCGCCAGATCTGCTGGTTTTCCTCGTTGAATCGAGTCTTATCAACATTTCTGATAGGACAAAAGGGATAGATAGTTTGTCCTGAGGGTGGCGCTAGAGGAAAGATCACAGCGTCATTGTGAATCTAAGGTTCATTCTCTGGGGAGCAGGAAAGTCATCAGCACATTTAACGACAATCTGTAGTAGTTGAGCGGTTGAACAAAAGAATTCTGAAAGTAACTGAAGTCAGATCAACTTACCTGTGATTGAAAGCCAACATTTGTTCACTAGAGCTGTTGATGGGCTGCACATGACTCCCACTAATACACACTGCACACCTGAGCTGGGAGACCACACACACACACACACACACACACACACACACACACACACACACACACACACACACACATTAAGTGACATGCACCGAACAGAACAAGTGCACGGGTCAAATGGTCACTTGAGGCTCTTGTTGATCTTTATAGACCTCCAAATTAAAATGCCAAACTTTACAGCAAAACACAAAACAGTAGACCCAAAATCATTTAGATTAAAATATTTAATTCCATCACCATAGCCACATATTGTGGTCATGTGTGATTTTCTTTTCCCCGTCCTATCATTCTGTCGGACTATTGGTTTTGTGCTGTCCAGCAAAACTGCGTCAAGATGATGTCAGTAACTCTTGTTATAGCCGTCTTACCTTCACAACTTGGGAGTAAACCGCCATTTTTAGGGTGATACTGGTGCCGAAGGAAAGGCCCAACATGCCGATCCTGCTGCCGAGGATCTGAGGATGCTGCTCCAGGACTCTGTAGGCCGTCTGCAGCAGCGAGACGTGTCAGAAAAAGGTGTCACACATGTGTTGGTAGATTCATTTTAAAAACATTATTAGTATCATCGTATGCACAAAGATGAAATTTGACGTCTCAATTTAAAGCCAGTTCAGTGGCAGGAGCAGCAAAACATATTTCAAAAAATCAGTATCAGTTTAAGTGTAAGCTATATTTATATATTTTCACACATGGAACCGAACGGATAGTGCAACGTATCTATGCTGTTATTGTCAACAGAGTCTGGTGGCTTTAAACCAGAGATAGCCAACACGGTGCCCACGGGCACCTGGTCGCCCGCTGGGACCACGCGAGTCGCCCGCAAGGCATGTTCTAAAAATAGCACCAGTATGAAGGCAAATCACTGTCAAAATCCGAGAGTGCAAATAAGATCCACGCGTGCGTGTGTAGAGGTCCCACGCATGCAAATGAAACAGCTGCGCGTATATTACTTTGACGAATGCTTTCACATCACTCCGCACAGAATATCTCTGCAGCCCCGCGAGGAGAAAAGCCGCGCTTTGAACGCGATGGGCGTCCCCTAGCGCGCGACTACTATCACTGCTCTTCAAAACACCAGAACGATCCCTTTAAGCTGGCCTCAGCATTGAAGGAGCAGTGGGCTGCCGTGAGCTTTGTACATGTTTCTGCATTTCATATGCGGTCTATATCCTTTAATCTGACAATAAGCATTAGATGTAAACAACCTTGTGACAGCTTCAGAAAGTAAACCTGAAATATTGTTAATTGGCAACACGTTCCCATAAGCTAGCTCTCATTGTGTCTCAGTACTTTACAGGCTGCTGTAATCTGGGTGTGACCTTTGACTCCCAGCTTTCCTCTCGGTTGTGAAATCCTGTTTGAAGAAAACTGTCAGTCGGCTTATCTTTGTCTCATTTACGTCTTGAAAACAGAATTCGCACATCTGGTCTTGAAGAGAGAGAATTTCTATCTCAGATTTATCTGTTTTTTCTATTAAACGTTTTTGTTTGTGGAGTTGTTGCTGATTTCCATCAGGTTCAGGTCTCTTCACAGTATTTCTAAAATCCTGCGGTCCATGAAGGGACAAACATTACGACTTCCTCCAGTTATCTTTCATTCCAACACTCGTTTTTAAGGGTTTACTGACACATAAACACAAAGATAACAGATACACATCCTGGTGTCTGCAGAACAGACTTTTAACCTACAAAGCTCAACATGAACCTGACGTTACCTGACTCTGTGCGTCTCACACCTAAAGTAAATGATCATCGAGATGCAGGTGTCACCTCATGATCACAGGCAACAGTTGAGAGAAGAGTGAATAACATTTCATTTCATAGAGTTTCATCGGGTCTCTTCTTGTCTTGCTCCGACATGTTCTCAGTATTTCTAAAATCCTGAGTGACCCTGATGTTCATGAATGGGCGAACACTATTTGCTTTCATCAGTTTTACCTCAAAATACTTGTTGTCCACCATCTTCCCGGTTTCCTTGGTGAGTTTAGGTGTCACGTAGTCGAGGGCCAGGGAGGCGATGCCGTGGGAGGCCAGCAGCGCTGCACGATACTCCACCAACCTCCCTCCACCCCCCCACAGGTCCAGGAGGCCGGGGAACAGACCCGGACCTTCAGACGAGACAAAACACCAAAAACAGTTCACGGTATAAACGACGATGATGTTGATAACTTCTGATGACCCCTCTAATGGAAACATGTTTTATTTGTTTCCTGCCTTCATTTCTCACGGTTTAATCCAACAGTCTCAACTATCTCAAGCTGAACTTGGTTAACTTTTATGGTTAATCTTCATCCACGTCACATGAATGTCACACCGGAGCTCCACACCTTCCTCCAGACTCTGTTCTGGTCCTACCTGAGGGGAGGAAGAGGGTCGCTGTGAGTCCGCCCTCTGTAATCGGGATCCTGCGGACGCCGGGCGCCATGTACCAGCGCTCCACCACCACGCCGGCCAGCGGCACCTGGTCCACGAAGCCCTCAGTCAGGTGACCCTGGTACACTGAGACTGTGACCTCCATGGGAGTCTGGACGTTCATCTTCCTCATCCTGAGGGATGATGGGAAAGAGTCGACTCTGATACTGATTCAGTATCGATTGGTTTCATCTGAACAGCTCTATCCTTGTTGGCCTACCTGAGTCCAGGTTTGCTGCCTGGAACTGGTCTGAGGCTCCACATTAGACCCATCGGTTCAACCCCAGAATATGTGCCGCCCAGACTGGGATCCTCGGAAACTGGAGTAAAAGGCATGAAGAAATATTTCTCATTTCGATGTTCATTCTTCCCAAACCGTTGCATCATTTTGTAACAAAATGCGTTTTGCTGGATGAAACTTTACGACGCTTGCAAACATTTCATTTTCCAGGTCGAGGTATTGAACCGCGTACCGTTCACGGTCCCGGCGGCGTTGGCGGTGTAGTGAGCGAAGGCCTCCCAGCTGTGTCCACCTTCACACTGGTGGAGGGCGTAGACGGTCAGCTGGGAACCAGGGAGGACGTTCTGGACCAGGACGATGAACTTCTCGTCCATGAGCCCTCTGGACGGCTGGACGGACAGCTTCACACAGCACTGCTTCCTGTCCATCCTGAACTGAGACACAAAACAACCAGAGACAGATATGATCAAATAATTCAACTGAAACTGTTGGACTGGACTGATACCACGAGAGGGAAGAGAGGAAACTTTATTTCCTAATAATGGAAGATGGTGAATCCAGTTAACTGGAAAGTTATATTTATTAAATATATCTATTATTTACCTTTTTGTCCAAATGTCTAAAACCAAAATAAACAAAGGAAAACCATCAAAGCCTCGTGAAGAACGGCATGGCATGCACCGGTATACTCAGCACGGCCTCAAGGTGGAACCATGAGGCCACGATGGTGACTGCTATCTCCACTCAATCATCCCATTAAATGGGAAGAAGAGCTAACAGGTAGCAGCAATTAACCATCAAGACATTTTGGTTATATAACCCACAGGTAGGACACCAAGACTACAGACTGTGAATATAACAGATACTGACCTGTGGACATAGTACCTGACTAAACTTACACACTTAATATGAATTCAGCAATACAATGAGTTTACAAACTGTACACACACCGTAGACAAATGCCTTGATTTTTCTGCTTTGTCTGTCAAAGCACTTTGTAAACTCTGTTTTTAAATCTATTCTATTCATGACACAATATCAGTGGGGTATTAATACTTTTACTTCAGTAAGGTTAAAGGACGTCCGAGTTCAACAGGTCAAAGTCTCATTTCATGACCCTCAGAATTGTCTTGTTATCGTGAATGAACCACTTACTGACCTCGGAGCTGTTGTCTTCAGGGTTTTTGTCGTCAGAGTCTGGAAACAAAGCTGTGATTCAATCCGTGTGAATCAAACTCTAAATCAAACAGAGCTTTACTTCTGGTCTGGAGTTTAGTCTCTCCGTGTGGAGCTCTTATCTCCTCCCACAGAAACCGCGTCCCGGACCATAGACTCTGGCTCAATCCCAAACCTCCACACCCACGGACTTTACGCGCCTCAAAGTCCATGGGTGTGGAGGTTTAATTCTGTCCCACTATCGTCGGGTGTTTGAGGGCTCTCTTGCATACATTTTGAGCCCTTTATGAAAACTTTCCATAAGGTGACTTTGCCGAAGGGAATCACCCACAATTCATTGCAATGGGACGTCAAACACGGGGTAACCAGTGGAAGCGCGGAGAAAAAACAAGAGGCAAACAAAGAGGACGACACTTGTGTGTGCAGCTTGTATTTAAATGTATATACAGTAACATTAAGGATTAAAGATGGAACAGAAAAAAAATGGAGGATATTTATTAATTTATTTAGTCACACAAGATGCAACCTTTAATTCACCAAAACTCCAGATTTAGTCACAAACACTTGTCTTGTATGGAAGAAGTACTGGTGCACTCACCTCTTTATGTTGAAAGGTTTAGCATGTGTGATGTATACTTGTCAAGTGCAAGTGTGCACTGTAACAAATTTCCCCGTTAAATTACAGTAAAGAGCTGGCAGCTACAGGCTCCAGCTTCTAACTGTAATTCTACAGCATACCTACTGTAATGTACAACAACGGTTTCATACTGTAAAAAAGTATGACAGTACAGTGCTGTATAGAAAATGCATGAACAGTTCATTACCGTAGAATGTATTTACAGTATGACACTGCTAGAAGCTAATGATTTAAAATGTTACATTTCAAAATAAAACCCCTGAAAATTGCGAGCATAGAAACGACTCAAACAAGAGATGGCCTTACATTAAAAAGCTTTTATTAAAGCCAATGCAGTGTCAAACACATTCAATAACTGACAATTTTACAGTGATCACATTTTTGCAAAATACAAATATTAAAAGCACCATATAAAATTGTATTCATTAAAGTAAATTAGAACAAAAAACATTGTCAGTAATTACGTTATTGTACAATACAATCAGACCAGAACACTGCATCATGTTAAACAGATTCGCAACAATCTATATACAACTCTTATAGTTTACTAAATGTACCCCGCCTTCAGTATCACTTTTTTATTTAGTTATGGTCATTAGTGTAATAGAAAGCAAGTAAAAGAACAAATCTGGAACTGCACATTTGAGACAACTCGATAGAACTGAACAGAACACAATTTTGAAACTTGTTACCTTAAAAGGAAAAAAGAACACCAGCAGTGTGGGCGATCTCTCCTTCCTCCTATGTGGAGATGTGCTGTGGACTACATAAAGCCACACTCAAAGTCCAGGAGGTTTTTTATGAGGGTGGCCACATGGGGATTGACAGCTCCTGCCTTCTTCTGGACCAGCTTCCCTGTCTTTCTGGACACCACCTTCCCCTGGTTGGCCTTTGTCCCCCTTTCCAGGTTGAGACCAATGAAGCGCCTAAATAACAGAGAAAGCATATATATATTAGGTGTGGTATGTAAAGAATATTCACACTTAATACTAAACCCCATTGGAATAAACAAATACAAATTACAAGTATTCTGACCTCTGTGTCTACTAACAATGAGAGAATAATCTTATTTTCATCTAACATATGTGTGAATATTTCATATAAGCAAAAAATGTGAACATACAAGGTCTGATTTTTGTTCTACACGTTCTCACATCAAGGCTACAAGCTCAATCATGTTGCAACATATTAACCTTCAGAAAAATATCCAAATAATATTTAAGACTGCAGAAGATTTACCTTTGAACAAACTCCAGTGTCCTTGCAGCTTCCTCTTGGTATTGCAAGTTGAACACATCGTAGCTCGAGAAAACCGCAGCAGCAACGTGATGAAGCTTGGCTGGATGCCTTCACAGACGACGTGGCTTCAATGCTTATCAAGCAGCGTCACCAGCAACTAATGCAGACAACAATTATAGTTAATGTTCTGAAACCATATCAAATATATATATATTAACTCAGCTTGTTGATTCAATTGCTGAGAAATTCAATCAGGTATCTATGAAAATGAAATAACTCTCGCTGGTAACGCCGGTAGATCGCATGCCATTCTTTTCTAACACACGGGTCACCACGTATGCACAGTGAACCGCGTGAGCTACTGCAGCAGTCGCTGTCCTGCAAGCACCGCTCGTTAGCATGTTAGCATGCAACAAGTCACGTTATCGGCAAAAAATCAGTACAATACAATGTAGATTCAACACAAAATGACTGAACACGGTCATGCTAACTTTGATAACATCTAAATTACCTTGTTCAGTGAGCCACAGGGGCAGGATGGACGGTGTCCGCTGCGTGTTTGTAGGCGAGCTGAAGCAGCAGGTGGTGCTCGGTCTGCTTCGGTGCTTCGGTCAGAGTCCGTTGAAAATCGTCTTCTCAAATTCCCTCTTATTATTATTCTTCCATCCTGAATAAAATCACCGGTCTATGATATCTAAAGCTTTCTGTTCATTTTCTTTAGGTTGACTATGTGCTAACTAAGCAGTAGATACTTGATGCCGTGTGCTGTTGAAGAGTAAGGGGCGGGCTTAGTCAACTGAAAAAGGAAAAAATACTGTAGTATACTGCAAGATTGGACAGTAGCTGCTGTTAATTTTTTTTTTCTTCCAAGGCCTCAACTTTTGCTGGATTTAACTGTATTCAACTGTATTTACGAAGAACAGTACCTTGCTGTTGAGAATTTCTTGTATTTTTACAGCAATTTGTTACAGTGTGGTTATTAATTAATAATAAAGTAATTCTTCATCATCTTCTTCAAGAGTTGGAAAAGTTAATATTCAAAAGCTCTGAAAGGTTATTTAGGCAAGACTTTATTTTACAGGTCCGACAATATCGTAATCTTTTGAAACAGATATCCAGGAATAAACGCTGGGGATTTTTAGTTTAGTAAAAGTTTGTCTTTTAAACTAAAATGTGTCATATAAGGAGCAAACTCCTTCAACGAAAAAACTCGTAGGTTTAGCGTAGTTAGTGTGCGTAACATCTGGTCGTGTCTGTAGCAGTAAAACATAGCGTCATTCAAGGATTCGTATGATATCTGACGAAAAGTTACTTCTTATTTTTCATGCGTCAGAAACACGTTTCACGTTTCCCGTCGTTTCATGCATACGGTCTTTTCAAAATTAACTTCCATCTTTACAGAAGAAAACGTAGTTCGGTTTAGGAAAAAACTCATTGTTTGGGTTCAAATAACTACGGAAGGGCCGATACTGAAGTACAAAAGTTACGTGACAAATAAATCAAAGACTGAAAGCTGAGCAGAGAACCACGAGAGGTCAGTAGCCGGGATTGTGAGGAAGTGAAGTATTAAAAGCATTCTTATATGTTTAATAGCACCCCTAGTGGTAGATATTATATGTTACAGTAAGAAGTGTTAAACCATAAAAGCATTATCATTGAATGTATGCAGAAATGACATTTTATTGAGTTTGAAATGCAGTAAAATTCTGCAGATGAATTGAATGTGTTAAAATCTGTAACTGTAGACAGGAGATTCACAGAAACATGTTTATTCATTTTGTACATTATTAATGTAATGATGGCACATCATGACAGAACGCAGAAAAGAAACTAAAAACAGATCTGTCTTTATGAATCGATCCACAGAAAATGTATCTACGGTTTGATCATTTATTAATTAATTTATTGATCAAAAACTCTCAATAATTATCGGCTTCTTCAGTGTGAGGTTTTGATGTTTTCTTTCTGTTTTCTATCATAGTAAACTGAATATCTTTGGACGCTTTTGACCAAACCAATAAAACAGTAAGTATACTGTATGTAATCTGAAGAGGAACAAGAGGTAGATGTCATCAAAAATAATTGCAACCTTGAATATAAGCTGAAGAGTGATGATGATGAAAGCACTTTGTAATTTTGATGAGAAAATAAATAATTAAACTTGAATATTATTACCAGTTATTCATCTTTTGTACTGACTCAACCAGGAACATTTCATGTCAATCAAAGCATGAAACGTGAGTTACGTAATATTATCTACGAGGATAAATGAACAAGACTTTTACTTCCTGAACCAGAGGCTCCTGAAGTAGCTCTTCCCAGTTAGAGACTTTATAATCAACGGGCGTTGACTTGGTTACAGGTTGGAAAATGAAGTTGCACCAGGGTTTGAGCCGCCGTACAGATTCTCCCTCAGAAAGACCAGCGTCTTCCTCCAGGCGTCTTCCTGAGCGCGAGAATGTGCCACCGTCTCTCCGCCCCACAGAACCATTACTGCAAAGACAACAGGCAACTGAAACAGCCGTCCAACCTCCAAACTCAAGTCATCTCGTTCTCACGGAGTCTGTATTAATTCATGCTCCACATTAAGACACGTACACGTTACAGTGAGTCTACCGGTCATCCACCTTAACGGTCCATTACATCTACAGCTTAGCGGTCTCTAAACGTCAGCTCCTCTCCTTCATGTCCACATATTGGTCGTTGTGGCTGCGCACAAAAAAACACACTATCCAGATTCTTAATATTAACTTATTATTAATAACTTTGTGTTCTTCTCTGAACCTTTAGCTTAGCATTATCTGTTCTCTTTTGTGTGCTTCTTTAATCCCGTTACCTTCGTGAGAGCAGGAGGCCTGTTGAGAACCAATCGAAATCTTAAGATTTTAAACCATAACTACAAAGAAGATCTTTTAGGAGACTTTAAGGAGCAGCAGGAACCCCGTGAAGGTGTACCTACCTGTCTCAGGTCTGGTGCTGACTGTTTTGAAGTTGCTGGCTCGGGCGAACGGCGTGAACGGAGGTTCGATCAGGTGACCGGCGTTCGGGTATGACAGGACAGTCAGCAGGTGTTCGTTCCCCGCCCGCTGCATCATCTCCTTCATCTGGAAAACAGGAAGTCAAAGAAAATCATCTCAGAATTCTCTGATGATTTTATGACGTCTTCCTCTTTTACAAATGTGCACTCCTTGGTGGTTGCCATATCTATATATCCATACACATATATACATAGATACACATACATACATACACACACACACATACATACATATACATACATACACATATACATACATACACACACATACATACATACATATACATACATACCACATATACATACATACATACATACATACACATACATACCACATATACATACATACACACACATATATATATATATACATACATACACATATATATACACATACATACCACATATACATACATACACACACATATATATACATACATACACATATATACACACATACACACATACATATACATACCACATATACATACATACACATAGATATATACATACATACACATATATACACATACATACATACACATACATACATATACATATATATACATACATACACATACATACATATACATATATATACATACATACACATACATACATATACATACATACACATATACATATACATACATACATACATACATATATATACATACATATACATACATACACATATACATACATACATATATATACACATATACGCATATGCGTATATACACACATATATATACATACATACACATATATATACATACATACACATATACATACATCTTTGTATATACATATACGTATGCGTATACGTATATGTATATATATATATAATATTCCGTCATGTCAGTAAACTCACGTCCATTGCAGACTCGTAGGCGGGCCAGTTCTGATCGTCCTCACCCACAACCAGCAGCAGAGGACACTGGAGACGTCCCACCTGCTCAGACACAAACAGCAGCAGCGTTTCAGCTTTTATACATAAACCTGCAGTTTGGACTTTCATACATTCCTTGCAGTCACCTGTGGAATCATTTATGGATGTCTGAGACATTACTCAGGACTAGAATTAGGATTCCCCTTCATACTCCAAGCTGCTGCTCCATCTCCAATACGGTTTATGTTGTTAGCACCGTTAGCCGTCGGCTCAGCCATCGCCATGTTGAGAGCGGCGTGGAGGCAACAGATATGTTCTGAATTTCGTATTGAGCACCGTTAACTACGACAACTGACACTATAAAATGTCTAATAACTCCTTTTTAATCTTGCACAACAAATGTTTTCTGTATCACCTGCCACCACATGTGGAATTAGTTGCATTTATCTGTAGATTTTGTCAACTTGAAAATCTAAATACGACTCAGAAAACACACAGAGAGGCAACATGAAACAGTTGTAAGAAACAACAAAAGGATATTATGGGGTGGTATGGTAGTTGAGTGATTGAGTGGTAGTTGCAACGTTCATGGTTTAGTTCTTGCTGGAAAATATTGTACGATTAAATGAAGCCAAAACTCGCACTAAAAAATAAGTAATAACAAAAGCTGAAAAGGTTCAGTCTGGTGGTACTCACGTCCACTTTGAGTGAGGGGTCGGTGGGGATGGGCAGCAGCAGATCTCGCCAGATCACGTGGTTTTCCTCGTTGAATCGAGTCTTATCAACATTTCTGATAGGACAAAAGGGATAGATAGTTTGTCCTGAGGGTGGCGCTAGAGGAAAGATCACAGCGTCATTGTGACTCTAAGGTTCATTCTCTGGGGAGCAGGAAAGTCGTCAGCACATTTAACGACAATCTGTAGTCGTTGAGCGGTTGAACAAAAGAATTCTGAAAGTAACTGAAGTCAGATCAACTTACTTGTGAATGAAAGCCAATATTTGTTCCATAGAGCTGTCGATCGGCTGCACATGACTCCCACTAATACACACTGCACACCTGAGCTGGGAGACCACACACACACACACACACAATCAGCTGAGACTGAAACCTGATATCTGAACTTATGATAAAGGCCAAGAAAGATCCAATAAGTGTGATAGCAAATTTCTGCAAATTTCTGCAAATTTCTGCAAATTTCTGCAAATTTCTGCAAAATCTGTTTTTATTGTGTGGCCACTCGGTGTTTTGGCCCTTTTTGTGTTAGTACGGTGAATGAATGTCAGACATGGTCAGTGAGGGTCCTCTCAGGTTGACTAATATTGTGTGTGTGTGTGTCTTAATCAGTAGCATGTTGTTGTCAGCTTCAATAAGGGGCTGAATGGGGATGCAATCAGTGGACCATTCAGCGGTTAAACATTCAATGGTTGACCAATGAGAGGTCGCTGTTGTCCAGATGTCCAAGTGATGAACTCCCTTTATGAGTCATACGCAACCAATACTCTGGGTTCTTCCTCCTTCAGACCGCACTGCATTCTGTATGCGCAGCGAATAAATACTTTAAAGACAAACTTCTTTTCTCAATGTTTCTTAATTTCAGTGTCATAGGACTCACTCGGTACTATTGAATAGTTTTTTCCACCACAAAGTGACACCGAACAGAATAACTACAAAAGGTTCAAATGGTCACTTGAGGCTCCTAAAGCAAGTTGATCTTTATAGACCGCCAAGTTAAAATGCTGCCAAACTTTACAACAGAAATAAACACCTGGTTTATCACCTGGTATAAGAAACGGTTTTGGTCTAGAGACTATACATGCATTAGTAGAATAACTAGATAAAACAGTAGCCCCGAAATCATTTTGATTAATATAACATATTGTTGTCATGCGTGATTTCTTTTTTTCCGTCCTATCATTCAGTGGGACTATTGGTTTTTCCTGTGCTGTCCAGAAGGTGTTGTCCGTAAGTCGTCTATCGTCTGATTCTATGTGAACGCAGCATCGGGCAAGATGGCGACGGTCGGAGCCGCCCACTTTGAGCTTCACAGTCTTAAAAGACCTGTGTGACGTCACGGAGACTACGTCCTTATTTTATGCAGTCTATGGCTTCAACCAGGGGAGAGACATTAAACTGCGTCAAGATGATGTCAGTAACTCTTGTTATAGCCGTCTTACCTTCACAACTTGGGAGTAAACCGCCATTTTAAAGGTGATACTGGTGCCGAAGGAAAGGCCCAACATGCCGATCCTGCTGCCGAGGATCTGAGGATGCTGCTCCAGGACTCTGTAGGCCGTCTGCAGCAGCGAGACGTGTCAGAAAAAAGGTGTCACACAGTGTTGGTAGATTCATTTTAAAAACATTATTAGTATCATCGTATACACAAAGACGAAATTTGACCTCTATGTTTAAAGGGATAGTTCAGTGGCAGGAGCAGCAAAATGTATTTTAAAAAAATCAGTATCAGTTTAAGTGTAAGCTATATTTATAGTATTTTCACACATGGAACTGAACAGAAAGTGTAACGTATCTATGCTGTTATTGTCAACGGAGTCTGGTGGCTTTAAAGGGAGCACAGATGAGTGTCACTGTCAGTTCAGTTCCCCGTAGGAAAGACCGACCTCAAGACAAAGCGGTGAAAATATTCTAAATATAGCGTACACTTAAACTGATACTGATTTATGTACATGTACTTTGTACATGTTTCTGCATTTCATATGCGGTCTATATCCTTTTATCTGACAATAAGCATTAGATGTAAACAACCTTGTGACAGCTTCAGAAAGTAAACCTGAAATATTGTTAATTGGCAACACGTTCCCATAAACTAGCTCTCATTGTGTCTCAGTACTTTACAGGCTGCTGTAATCTGGGTGTGATCTTTGACTCCCAGCTTTCCTCTCGGTTGTGAAATCCTGTTTGAAGAAAACTGTCAGTCGGCTTATCTTTGTCTCATTTACGTCTTGAAAACAGAATTCGCACATCTGGTCTTGAAGAGAGAGAATTTCTATCTCAGATTTATCTGTTTTTTTCTATTAAACGTTTTTTTTTGTGGAGTTGTTGCTGATCTGACCTGAGGGTCTAAGGATAGACGGTGTCGAGCCGTCTGAGACAAATTAATCATTTGTGATTTCTTCTTTTACTTCTATGTCACTGCTGGACAACAGTTTAAAGATTAATCAAAAACCTTTCCTGCCTCCAGCCAATGAAACCTGGTGCCAAAGTGTTAACCTTGTGAACATGTATTAATATATCACCACTTGAGGTTATTCTTTGTGGAGAGTTTATTGATTAAAATCAAAGTCTTCAAGGGTCAGGCCCTGTGTTAATAATAATAATAATAATGTGAAGAAAATTGATTTCCATCAGGTTCAGGTCTCTTCACAGTATTTCTAAAATCCTGCGGTCCATGAAGGGACAAACATTACGACTTCCTCCAGTTATCTTTCATTCCAACACTCGTCTCTGATCTGTAAAAGGTGAATGCACCTTTGCTCTGTTTTTAAGGGTTTACTGACACATAAACACAAAGATAACAGATACACATCCTGGTGTCTGCAGAACAGACTTTTAACCTACAAAGCTCAACATGAACCTGACGTTACCTGACTCTGTGCGTCTCACACCTAAAGTAAATGATCATCGAGATGCAGGTTGCAACAAGAACAAGCTGCTCTTAAAAGGTTTCTGAAGCACGAGATTGTTGCTAGTGAAGAAAAAAGATCTAAAATAATTAATATCAGCTGATGTTCAGGTTTTACTTTTTGAATCGATGAAGCCATTTTTAAAGCAAAATGTCAAACTATATCTGGTGAGAGCTTCTAAATTATGAGGATTTGCTGCTTTGTCTTCAGCCAAGTTCACGCTGCACGACTTTCAAAGTTGTCAAATCGCCGTACGGTTCACACGACACAACTTGCTGTCTTGTAGTGGAATCTGCTTCTATATTAAGGAAGGTTGGTGTACAGATGTCACGGGAGAACTCCTCATTCATTCTGGTTGGTGTTTACATCCCACCCCAGGTCTGTGTGAGCGAGGCGCTCCGTCACCTGGCTGAGCAGATCACCAACATGGAGCACAAACATCCGAGACGCCCTGCTCATTGTTCTTGGGGGACTTCAACAGAGCAAACCTCAGCAAAGAACTGCCAAAATACAGACAGCATATTAAAGTGTAGCACCAGGGACAAAAACACACGGGACCACTGCTCCACTGTAATAAAGGACGCATATCGCTCAGGCCCCTGTGCAGCTTTGGGACTCTCACTCAGGATTTGTCTGCGATACACCGAGATGCCTCTTGGCTCACGTCTTTAGAAAAGTTCACACGCGGTGCTCTGTAGGAGCGCAGAGCCCAAACTGGTTTGCCTCCGATCTGTGGCTTTTTTTCTGGGAGCTCTGAAACCTTTCCTTGATCTGACAATCAGGGCTAAAGTGTGAACCAGGAATCATGTGATAGTAAACGGAACATTCGGGGGGTTTTGGACTGTTAGTCGGATATTTAAAGATGTCAGTGATGTCAGTCATGTCAAAACTTTGATGTTTTACTAGTTTCTAACTTTTTTCAGACAAAAGAAGAGATTTTTTTATCAACACATCAATCAGTGGATTGTCATCATTAATGGATTCAAGTTGAGCCTTAGATTTAGTCGTCTTCTCATGTGTCAAGCATAAATCTGGCTTCAGTGTCGTTAAATGAAGAAATATATGAATGAATAATTAAAACATTGAGCAGCTTCACCACTGTGTAGTGAAACCGAATACGACACCACAGCAGAACAGTTGAGAGAAGAGTGAATAACATTTCATTTCATAGAGTTTCATCGGGTCTCTTCTTGTCTTGCTCCGACATGTTCGCAGTATTTCTAAAATCCTGAGTGACCCTGATGTTCATGAATGGGCGATTAGGAGACGTGTGTGTGCAATCGGTGAGGACAATAGAAACAATGAATGTACGTTCTGAATGAACGTGTTTTACATCCGTTTTACCTCAAAGTACTCGTCGTCCACCATCTTCCCGGTTTCCTTGGTGATTTTAGGTGTCAGGTAGTCGAGGGCCAGGGAGGCGATGCCGTGGGAGGCCAGCAGCGCTGCACGATACTCCACCAACTTCCCTCCACCCCCCCACAGGTCCAGGAGGCCGGGGAACGGACCCGGACCTTCAGACGAGACAAAAGCGAAATAAACAATATCATCATCGTGTAAACTGATTTTGGTGATGTTCTTCTCTGATGGAACATTATTCCTGCCTTCATTTCTCACGGTTTAATCCAACAGTCTCAACTATCTCAAGCTGAACTTGGTTAACTTTTATGGTTAATCTTCATCCACGTCACATGAATGTCACACCGGAGCTCCACACCTTCCTCCAGACTCTGTTCTGGTCCTACCTGAGGGGAGGAAGAGGGTCGCTGTGAGTCCGCCCTCTGTAATCGGGATCCTGCGGACGCCGGGCGCCATGTACCAGCGCTCCACCACCACGCCGGCCAGCGGCACCTGGTCCACGAAGTCCTCAGTCAGGTGACCCTGGTACACTAAGACTGTGACCTCCATGGGAGTCTGGACGTTCATCTTCCTCATCCTGAGGGATGATGGGAAAGAGTCGACTCTGATACTGATTCAGTATCGATTGGTTTCATCTGAACAGCTCTATCCTTGTTGGCCTACCTGAGTCCAGGTTTGCTGCCTGGAACTGGTCTGAGGCTCCACATTAGACCCATCGGTTCAACCCCAGAATATGTCCCGCCCAGACTGGGATCCTCGGAAACTGGAGTAAAAGGCATGAAGAAATATTTCTCATTTCGATGTTCATTCTTCCCAAACCGTTGCATCATTTTGTAACAAAATGCGTTTTGCTGGATGAAACTTTACGACGCTTGCAAACATTTCATTTTCCAGGTCGAGGTATTGAACCGCGTACCGTTCACGGTCCCGGCGGCGTTGGCGGTGTAGTGAGCGAAGGCCTCCCAGCTGTGTCCACCTTCACACTGGTGGAGGGCGTAGACGGTCAGCTGGGAACCAGGGAGGACGTTCTGGACCAGGACGATGAACTTCTCGTCCATGAGCCCTCTGGACGGCTGGACGGACAGCTTCACACAGCACTGCTTCCTGTCCATCCTGAACTGAGACACAAAACAACCAGAGACAGATATGATCAAATAATAAAACTGAAACTGTTGGACTGGACTGATACCACGAGAGGAACGAGAGGAAACTTTATTTCCTAATAATGGAAGATGGTGAATCCAGTTAACCGGAAAGTTATTATATTTAATAAATTCATCTATTATTTATCTTTTTGTCCCAATGCCTATAACCAATGTTTTTTGCACAGACATAGACACAGACTTCTTGGATATATATTTATATTGCACATAGTAGTTAAATGTTTCTCTGTTCTACTTTGTTGTCTTTAATGTCCTTGTTTTTACATGTTTCTTGTTTATTTGTATATTCTATGTATGTACGTTGAGAGTAATGTGAAAACTGGAGTCAAATTCCATGTATGCGTACACACACATGACCGATAAAGCTGATTCTGATCCGGTCCAGACATTTCACAGAAAGAGAGCGCTTTCTGAGGCCCTGTCTCCTATTTTATTAAACCTTGTTGGGTAGTTTAATCTATAACAGTGTATGATCTGTTATAAGATGATTATATGTATTGTATGATAATGATAATCTGCAGTGAATGTAGAGGCCAGAGTACATTTACTGAAGTAAAATGTTGAGGTACTTGTACTTGAGTATGTCCACTTTACGTCTTCTTCACTACATTGTTTTTGGAGACTGTAGTTATTTTACAGATTCAGATTATTAATACAAAACCTAGTTCATCAACCTATAAAGTATGATGAACTATTATAACTACTTAATTACTTATAATTAATTTTCAAAATTGTCCAAACAATATTGTAACTTTACCCGGTGGTGGAATGTAAATGTCCTCATGTAAGATAAGATGAGATAATCCTTTATTAGTCCACAGGATCACAGCAGCATGGTGCACAGTGCACACAAGATACAGAGCCAAACACAAGAGCAACAAGTAATATGAATAAGTAATAAACAGTACGAATATCAACTAAGTACAAAATCCACAGTAACTAAGTATAACTAAAGAACTAAAGAACTAAAATATTATACACACACAGGGTATTTTATTGCACAGTGTGTTTCTATTGCACAGATGTTTAGTGTTGGTGTGGTGTACGCTGTGCCAAAGTACACATTTGTAGTATACACTGAATAGAGTAGACAGTGTAGTATTAATACTTTTACTTCAGTAACGTTAAAGGACCACAACTGGCAGTAACGTTACTTGAATAGTTAGCTAAGAACAGCTGCTTTGTCTCTTTTAAATCACTTCTTAAAACACATTTTTACAGACTGACTTTCATGTGATGTCGTCGCTTTTCTGTTTTATTTTTATTTGTTGATTTTACTAAATTATTTTACTATATATATATATATACTGTATATATATATTTAAAATTATTTTCTTTCTTTCTTTATTTATTTTTATCGTATAAACTGTCTCACTGAGCGTTCCGTTATTGTTATTATTGTCTTGTTTTTGCTGCTTTGTCTGTCAAAGCACTTTGTAAACTCTGTTTTTAAAGGTGCTCTATAAATACAGTAACTATTACTATTATTATTATTACTATGAGTTACATTCCACCGCTAGCATTAAAGTCAACTCTTTAGTTAAAGAGACAGAGAAGCTGCTTCTACTGGAGCGCAGTAGGTCAAACATCTCATTCCATTGACTCTCAGCATTGCCTCGGTGTCGTGAATGAACCACTCACTGACCTCGGATCTGTTGTCTTCGGGGGGTTTTGTCGTCCGAGTCTGCAGACGAAGCTGTGAGTGACTCTCTGTTCACGGAGCTTTGACTTCTGGTCTGGAGTTCGGACTCACATGTGGAGGTCTTATCTCCTCCCACATCACCAGCCCCGGACCATAAACTTTATTATATAAGAAGACAGGGCACAAGATGGCGCCTTCGAGTCGCTGAAAGACCCAGTTCCAAAGCCTCAAACCCTCAAACCCTGAACCATTGATGTACATTTGTGTGTATTTATTTTATACTGTGTTCTCCCTGATTTGAACGTCTTCCAGGCTCTTTCCTCACAAGATGAGGTCATTTCAGATCATCTACTTACTTCTGTTTTGTCAAAACAGCTTCAGTAACAAAATCAAATATTTGATAATAAATAAATATGCTCTGATAATGTGTCTTTTGTTTTGTTCCATCTGTGATGCTTAATGTTACTGTATAAATGGAAATACAGACTGAACACACGTGTTGTCCTCTTTGTTTACCTTTTTTTAAACACTGGTTACCCCGTGTCGTCACATCGCAATGAATTGTGGGTAAAGTCTGCATCTAATGTTAATTAAAGGGCTTAAAATGTCTGCGAGAGACTCAAACACTCGATGATTTGACAGAAATAAGCCGTGAGGGTGGGGATTCGGATTATGATTATACGTTTGAAAATAATAAAATAATAAAGAAAAGAGTTTATTTTGTATTCTTCTTTTTTCATTTAATTAAGCTAAAGGCTAGTCGCCACTAGCAACCAAACGGACCGGAAGCTCCCTCCTTCCCAGCTGTCGAGTGGACGAGTTGCATCATGGGTAACGCAGGCGCCAGGTTTTGACGGAGAAGAAGAAGAAGGCATGAGATTAAGGAGGGTATCTCTGGTTCTGCTGCGCCGCTACTTTTCTTCTTAAGACCGGAAATGTTATAGAAGTGAGATAATGAATATAAAATAAACCAACTTATAAAAACAAAAACAATTATCAATCTTGAAGATATTGTGATTTATTTGATAAGTGTAGTTTATCATAGAGGGGAAATGATTGTGTGTTTTACTGTTTTCATCAAAACTCTAAAACAAACAAATGTCACATTGTTTTTTAACAAAGTGACATTTTAATGATTTCTGAGGAGAATTAGTGTTTTTGACTGATATCAACCAATGTGTGTCATGAAACTAATTAAGAACTCAAGGAATAAATATGAATACTCAATATTAGACACCGTAATTAACAGAAAACAAAAGAATAAAATGCTAAATCTGAACAAATAATAATACGTTTGACTTCATGATGCTGGTAGTAATAAAGGCACAGTCAGTCCTCTGTCTCCAGAAGACCCCGCACACCCTCCGACCTCCGACCTCTGACCTCTGAAGAGAATGAGGAGGTGAGGAGGGGGGGGGGTTGCTGTTAACCAACTGAGTGCACAACAACAAAGTGTCGTCGGCTGGTTGTCGTCCGTCTGTCCCTCGGGGCCCCTGTGACTTTATGAGGAGCTGAAACATGTAACCTGTTCCAGGGTTTCTCTGGTTCTACCGGTTCTTGTCATTCATGTGGAACCTCTGCGTTTCACTTTCTTAAGGAACACTCACACATTTTAGGAAATCCAATCTGCCATTTCAAGGCCTTTTTAACACTATTATGACGACTAACTACTGAGTTGTCCTCGCTATGTTGACGTTCTCCAATGCAAAACAGGTTGGGATTTTATATTTTAGATTAAAATTAGAACCCATACACAAGCTTTGTTATTTGAAAATATCAGATGTAAATAAGCCTGCAGTCTGATTTTCATTTAGTTCTTCTAATTAAGATCTGATGCTGTTTAACACAGAACGACACGCTGCTCAACTTTCAACATGGGATGAAGAGAAATAAACTATTAGAACTACAGTCGTGTCAATCATCCGTCAAAGAAAAATGAATTATGTTTTAATATTAAATGGGCCAAAGTCAGCTCTTTAGTGATTGAATTATAAATGAGAAATCAGTATCAGGAGATCTTGATAAGAGTTTTAAAACACCTTAAGTAGATTATTGCAAATTCATGTACATATATATACATATATATATATGTATATATATGTATTTGTATATATACATATTGTACAGTAGTGTTTTCAAGACCAGATCTGCTGATCCACTGATATCAGAGATAAGAGTCTGTAGATCAGAGCAGCTCTTCTTTAAAACAGCTAACAGCAGCCGCTACGACGCTAATCGTGCTAATAAATAAAATGTGAAAAAAACCCCATATGGAGACCAGTTAAGAGGTCAAAGGTCGGCTGGCGAGCCACGCCTCCTCGCCGCCTCCCCGGCTGTCTCACACTCACACACACACACATTAAATCACTGTGACTGGTTAAGGGGAAGCGGACTGAAACACTCAGCTGCTTTAGAATGTCTTCGTACATTTAATATTCATGGGTGTCACACATCATTGTCTTCTTATTCTGACGGGGGAGGGGGGGGGGTGAAAGGGGGAGCTGGTGGAGGTTAGGGGGGAGGAGGGGAAGGGGGGGGGGGGCTCATTCACAACAAAGAGACACAAAGGAGGGAGACACATGTTTCCATCAGGACTGAGGCCGCCTGTGTGTTTTGATTGAGATTTGAGTAATCTGAGGAAACATTTTAATAAAGTGTGAAATGGTTAAAAACATGTACGACAATTATGCCGGTTTTAGAACCATTCCTGTGTACTTTCCTTTATTTTCCAAATCATCCGTTTGTTGGTTGATTTCCTTCCTGCCAAGAAGTCGTTTGTTTCACTTCATTTCAATGAAAATCAACTCGCAGAGAGATAATTCGCTACAGTCCGCTGACACCCAAACATTGAAGCGATAGCAACCTTTGTTTTCTTAAAGTACTTTATTACAATTGGTGACAAAGGGTTTAAGGAGCGCAAAGACCACAAACCAAAACATCAAAGTGAAAGAAATCATCAGGACAACATAAAGAAAGAGGTTTGATTCATAAAATATGATCCAAAATATTTCAGTGTTTTTTTTGGGTGACGGAACCAGGCTAGCTGTTTCCCCCTGCTTTTGTGCTAAGCTAACCATCTGCTAGTTTTAGCTTCATAGTTTAACAGATGTGAGAGTGAAATAGATCCATTGATCTAATTTTCTCCACCAAAAAAGCAAATAATTCCCCAAGCAATAAGATCAATAAGCAATAAGATCAATAAGCAATAAGATCAATAAGCAATAAGATCAATAAGCCTTCAGCACCTCTCCTACACGGGCCGACAGCAGAACAAAAATAGACTTTTCTATTTATCAACTCCGACTGTTTTTCTGCTGTGAAAGGTTTAACAACCAGTTTAAGACTCTTTTTTACTGCTGTGAGCGATGGTAATTCCCAGCACACACACACACACACACAGACACACACACACACACACATTGGTAAATACTTTAACTTAAAGTGTAAACTTAACATCTGGATTTTGACTGAATTGCCTCTATCCTGGAAATTCAAAAAAATCCACTTTTCACTTCCACAAAAAAAGTATCATCCGCGGGCTCCTCTTGTCACCGATATCACTGATGAGACGGGTACCAATGATGTTCTGGGATAATAATAATTGGATAATATGGTACAAAAAAACAATAGCATTGCTATTTACTTTTGATACATTTTTTACTGAAGTTTAATTTTGAATGCAGGAATGTAACTTGTCCTCGCTACTTTTTTAGCTAATTGCTATTTTTACTGAAGTAAAAGGTCTGAAGAGTTCTTCCACCAGTTCACGCCCCATTGAGGCTCCTTAATGCCACGTCTGTTCAAAGAAGACTAACTTTGTGTTGCTTCGCTCTATAAATAGGCTCCTTTTCCTCCGCTGAGAGAGACGACCATTTAAAGTCTGAACTCTGGTGATGAGGAGACAACGCTCGTCTTTGTGATGGAGGCTGTGAAGAGGAGACGCTGGTGGGGGGATGTATCTCCTGATGAGCTGACAAAATCTCCTCTAATTACATGAAAACTGTTGCAACCTTTAATTATGACTTCATGACTTCCTGTATCTACCACACGGCCCTTTCCTCCAGTCGGAGTTTCCTCACCATAAACTAAACATTATGAGACGGAATCCCTTCATTTTAAAATCAAAAAATTCAAAAATAATGTACTGATTAATAAAAAGAATGAATAATAATGAGATTTTAGGGGGCTGATACATAAATACAAATAATGTACAGTAAGAAATACTATTATTAATGTTTTATTTGCTCATTTAAGAGGATTTTAAATTTTAAATTCAGGCATGGCGTTCATGTTATCTGGTTTAACTTGTAACCCCTTTAATCACACAGATAATCTTCAAAAATAAAACCTGAATATATCTGATTACAATCGGTTTACACATTAATAAATAGATTGAACTGGTGCTGCTGCAGATTTTAGGACGCAACGAACAAAAAGTAATTTACCTCTTAAATATCGACTTAATTTGAACCGCTTGTATATCTTAACTTAAATTGTTCATAACTGGAATTTGTAAAATACAAATTATTGTATTTTACTTAATTTATTAACAAGGGAAGATGTTTTTAAAGGGTTTGTTCTTTGTCTTGTGAAATGAAACGTCACATGACGGGATGAAGATTGAATAATATTTAGTTTCACAGTGACGAGGGGAAACCTGAGACATCATGAGGAATCACGGCAACAATGACATCACCGCTTCGCTTCAAACCCAGTGTGTGTGTGTGTGTGTGTGTGTGTGTGCGTGTGTGTGTGTGTGTGTAAAGGCTGTTTTTAGACTGACCTAGTTCCTCTGCAGTGCTCGTTGGATGAAAACACACCGCGTGTAAACACGGAGGTCATAGAGCGCGTGTCACCTCGCTGACCTGCAGTCAAAACAACTTCACTCTCTGTGCCTGTTCGTCAGCCAATCACAATGTTCTTCAAAGCCGTTATCTGACAGCCAGGAAAAATAAAGGAAGAAGAGCAAAACATCACCCTCACTTCCTGTTGTGAGGCTGGACACAAAGAATCTCTGTGTTTTAGAGGAGTGAGGGGGCCTTTGTAGACCTCGCGTACGTGGTCTCCTCACAACATTATCGAGACCAACAGTCTGTTCGTGTGAGGTTGAATTCACAGTATTTAGTGAGAGATTAACTGTTCACATCCACCTCCTGGTTGTAATTCAGAGTGGGAGGAATCTGACAGCAGTTTAAACACACTGGAGGCAAAATCTCTCCAATAATAACACCAGTGGTAGAAAGTTACTCTGCTAAAGTAACTAGTTACTAAAGCTGTCAGATCAATGGAGTGAATTAAAAAGTATATTTACCTCCGAGATGTCCTGGAGTCGAGTACAAGTACCACACAACTGTACTTAAGTGCAGTACTTGACTACATGTACTTACCACTATAGGGAACATATGGAGCCAATACAAACAACAACAACAAACATAATAATAATAATCACAAAAATAATAAACTTTATCTACAAAACACTTTTCAAAACAAAGTGTTTACGTGAGTGAACAGGGATTAAAACACAGGAGTGCAATTTGGCAAATCAAAGGGAATAAAATACACAACAATAATACTTATTACTATTAATAATAATAGTAGTTTTAATATTATTATTAAAACAGATAAGACATGCTGGACATAAAACAATGTGGTAGCATTATTAAGAATAAGATAAGTTTTGATTTAAAAAATGTCTCTGCAGCCTCAGATCTTCAGACCTTTTGTTTGAGGACCGAGCATGTTTTGACAAACACAGATCATCTAAAGTGAGTTTTAACAGTGAAAGGCAGCGAAGCGTACAGCTCCCATCATGCGGTCGGACTGATAACCTGATTAATGTCCGCAGAGAGAAGCTCATCCATCACTGATTCGGAGCTCTGCTTCCTGGCTTCGGTCCCAGACTCGAGCTCGCAGGTTGTGGAGGGCATCGCCGTGTCCCGGCCTGACCTCGGCCCCCTCGCAGCCAGCTGCCCCGCCCGGGCTGCCCGTGGTGCCTGGCTCTGCCTGTCGTTAACCTCCATCATCATCGTCGCTCTGTGCCAACAGGAAACCGAGGCTGGACGCAGGAAACAGAAGCTCTGTGTGAGGACAAACACTGCAGTTCACATGGAGCCAGCAGCACTGAGAGACACTCCGACTGAGACGATCAGACGTTTATTAAACAGATCCTGAGGATGATGGAGTCATACAAATACTCTCATAAAGTCTGTTGTATCTGTTAAAACCCCTTTAAATTACTTATTTTTATATAAATGACAGCTTTATAAATTCATTTAGTTTTAGATGGACAAAATATCATTTAGCTTTTTAACTGGCCATAATGTAAAATATCAACACAACTACAAAGAGACAAAACAACCACAGACACAAACAGATTACCACAAAGAGAGAAAAACACATACAAAGAGACAGAATGACTACAAAGAGACACAAGTCATGGAAAAAGAGCAAAACAACTACAGACAACAAAATAGCGACAAAAAGACCAAAACAATTACAAAGTGACATAAACCCAAAACATAAAGACGCAAAATAACCACAAAAAGAGTCCAGACAACTATAAATGATGTGTGTCTTGCTCCTATGTGTAGAAGAGGTGATGGGGCCCTTTGCACGTCTGTGCCCAGGGCCCCATTGTCTCGTGATCCACCCATGTATCTGTACTCCTCCCAACTGTCACTACGTCCAATCTATACCTCCAACCAATCACAGGATCACTCAGCTCAGAGGTAAGCGGTATCCGGCCAACAGAGACGCATGTATGTGGCTGAGTGTAAACCAAAACGTGTCACAATGCATCTGGCTTTTGTCCGAATACGAGACACTTGAAATAACAAGTTAACAGGGTCTCTGTTGTGTCCACGTCTCTTTCCCGATCATTTTGTATTTCCCTTTACTCTAACTTAAACCCAGCCTTACCCTGAACCCAGACCCTGAAGGGAAGCACTACAACAAACACTACTCGCAGCAGAACTAAACCTCTTATTTATTGTTGCCACCGTGTTCCCATGATCTCAGAAAACACTTTATTACCACAAAGAGAAATGACGGACGTTACAAAGA
The DNA here is from genome assembly GCF_910591455.1 of Pholis gunnellus. Lineage (NCBI taxonomy): Eukaryota > Metazoa > Chordata > Actinopteri > Perciformes > Pholidae > Pholis > Pholis gunnellus. Next base: position 2,541,242 of record NC_136533.1, read on the forward strand.
CCGTAATGAATAATAAACAGCAGTTATTGTTTGTATTTAGCACAGAGCTGTAGAAAATACACGTCGACAGTCCAATAGATCCCAGAGCAAGTGGAGCCGTTACTGCAGCTTGAGAGCGTCGGGCAGCCGGAGCAGAAACGTCCACACGGATCCACTTCTGGGGAAACCTTTCATCTGCCGTCGGGGCTTCCAGGTTTTACCATCGACGGCGAACTCCCGAGTCTCGCTCCTGTTGAGCGTGAGCACCGAGTCGCCTCTCACCACCGCCGTGAACAGCGAGCCTTTGCTGTTGGCGAAGTGTCCGGGCAGAGACGACCACTGGCCCGAGTTCAGATTGTAACAGTCCATGAGGCATCTCAGGAAGTCGTCCGACGGCCCGTTTCTCACCACGTACAGGTCGTCCCTGTGGCCGACCATGCAGTGGCCGTAGCTCTGGCGTCTGATCAGCGTGGTAACCAGCCGCCACTCGTCCGACCCCGAGACGTATTCGTAGATCTCCGTGGTCTCCATCGGCTTCCATAAGCACACAAATATCCTGCCCATGGCTTTGGTGCACGCCGCTCCCGCCGCCGGTCGAGGTAAGTGAGCGGCAAACCCCCACCTCCCGGTCTCTACGTCGTACGTTTCCACGGATGACATCAACGTCCGCTCGTACTCTCCTCCGATGGCGTAAAGACGTCCGTCTACGCCCACGAGGCTGAGGTTGTATCGCAGCTGTGCCGGACTGGGGATCCGGCTCCAGCTGTTGTTTTCGACGCTGTAGCAGAAACAAGAGTCCACGACTTGTTTGTGAAGTGCATGAACTCCCCCGACGATGTAAAGTCTGTTGTCTAAAACGGTGACTCCGGCCATGGAGGTGCTGGCCTCTGGCGGAAGATCTGTCAATACTTTCCAACTGTTACCGGTGTCATCCAGGTAGCAGACCGTCCTGGAGGCGGCGTGCACCGTTTCATCCACGCCACAGGTCACATGAGCGCCCACAGCCACGAAAGCCCTCGGGGTCAAAGACTCCACGTAGGAGATCAGCTCTGGCGTCAAGGATTTCCGAACCTCCACCTCCAGATCGGCGTACATGTCTCGGATGAACAGCGCGGCGGCGTGGTACAGATCCATGAGGCCAAACGTCGCAGCGGTGTGATACATCAGCAAACAGTTGTCCGAGTCAATGAGGTCCACGAGATGCTTGGCGAGCGGTGCCACCTGCAAGAAAGCGGCGCATTCGATGGCCTCGACGATGTCGTCGCCGTCCAGGTCGGGAATCTCACCTCGCAACACCGCCAAGGCGATGAGGAAACCTCGAGCGCGCAGAGACTTGAGGTGGATCTCTTCCTGCCGACACTCCTTCATCCCGGAGCGATACAGAGCTCGGAAATAGCCACAGCTCTGAACAAGAAACGTCTTCTCCTCGGAGAAGTGAGTGTCTCCGACCACGATAGTTAGCTTAGCCGAGGAGCAACATGGCGGATATCTTTCGTCTTCACCGCCACAGGTGCTGCCGTCCTCGGCTGACATCGCTATTCTCTGACGGTGACGCTCCGTGAAAATGAAAGCAGAAGCTGAAGCGTTGCCAGAAGTCCTGTAGAGAAGTGACTCGGTACAAAGCTGCTTCACTCTCTGTTCTTTCACAGCGTTCCAAAATAGATGCAGATAAAAATAGAAGAGAACAAATGACATGAGTCACATTTCATGTCGTGGGCAACATGTGAACACATGGTCGGTGATATCTGCTGCTGCACACTTACAGGATCAGTTCAACCAAAACACCAGAATGCATTTCATCACTTAAATGTGGTGGTATTCGTATTCGTATTCGTATTCGTTGGTCGTTTGATTCGTGTTGGAAGAGAGTTTGCTTTTACCAAAATACAACGGAAGTGAAGAGAATTTTTAAGCATCAAAATAAAAATCTCCTTTAAGAAACAATATACACGACTTTATTGTAAACTTTTCTCACTGGAACTACTTTTTGTATTAGATCGTCTGTGAAGGATTTAAGTTTGAAAGCGAAGAGTTTAGACCAAGAAGTCATGTCATCATTAGAGGTAATTTCATGCTGTAAGAGGAGGGGGTGAGGAGTGTACTGGAAGAGGGGGTTTGGCGAACCAAACAAAGGAACTGGCCCCAAGAATGTAAGGAGGTGTCTGCCAGCCGGAGTTGGAACCTAAGCTGGCTGGTCTAGGTGTGAAGAACAGAACCAAAGGCATGGCCCACGGCTTCTTCTCCTCTGAGGGCTGCTTTTCAACATGCGGCCTTCCACAGTGCTGAGAGGTTCTGGACGCAACAGTCCCAATGAAAACGATCTTTACAGTAGCCTATTGGTCAAGACCAGAGGACACTGAGGTCTCAGTATTCTGTAATTTATTTGTAAAATGTGGGCATTTAGCAATCTACAATTAAAAAACGAACACATGGCAGATTCCCATTTTTTTTAAGTCTCCATATATTTAAAGACAATTACCTTTCTACCAAAATTATATTTCTTGTAGGAAGGGATTTGAATAGACATTCAGACGGTCATGTTGGGAAATAAAACTTGCAGAAAATATTGGAACAGTTACCAAACCATACCACCCTTGTGTCTGTATGATAGATACATAGGTACATCCCACAGCCGGTTAGCATAGCTTAGCATAAAGATTGGAAACAAGGGTGAACAGCTGTGCCTGTGGATTTTAATACCTTTGGCCAGAGCCAGGCTAGCTGTTTCCCCCTGTCGCTAGTGTTTTTGCTAAGCTAAGCGAATGTACCCTTATATTTAAGACACCAAACTGGAATCAATCCTCTCATCTAACTCTCTGTCTTTACATCTACCTACTGAGAGTTAGATGTAAAGACAAAAAAATTATAAATTCCCAACCAGTTCCTTTAAAGTCCTTGAATATGAAACAAATTTCCTAAAAATGTCAACTAACTACTATTTATTTAAGGTGCAGCACTTAAATGAGTTGACGGGTCATTAATCGTGACAAATTCAACATATAAATACCAGATTAGAGCAAATAAAACGATACAATGTAGTGTGTAAAGTCGTAAAATTCCTCTGTGATAAACACATAAAGAAATTAGACTTTCTTAAGCGGCTTCAGGGCCGGTGAGTGAACAGCGATGTGATTAGAAGGATGTCCAACTCTGTGAGAGGCTTTGAGCTCAGATCAGTTTGAAAAACAACAGCATCTCTTTGTTTGCGTCTTCACATCTGTTTTCTGTCCGTGAGTATCTTTACATTCACTTACAGTGAAGTGGAGGAGGGGCTGACCTACATTTGGGCTCTGTCGGCCAACAATACACCAGGTCATGTGACCCGTCCACTGCCTCCTCAGCTCAACACTATCCCACCGGCTCCAGCAGTTTGTGAGCAGGCAGAGGGGAGTAAATTATAGGAGCAAAGACAAATGCATCGTAATGCTGCAAGGTGTTGTTCACGCCAAGCAGAAATACAATATATTATGTGGGGAAAAAAGGGGGTGTAAATACGTTATTTAATTGAATACTATTTTATCTGTCCACTATCTGCTCAGCAGCAGACAAACAGACGCAGTCAGAGACGACCTGGTGAACATAATGGAGTTCTTAGCAGCTAGTGGTGGAGACCAAAAAAGGAGCTAAAAGCGAGAGAATATTGGACTTCCATTTATCAGGCGACACAAAGACTCCAGGTGTATAATCCTGTTACTCTTGTAACTGCTGGATGTGGAAATAAACAACCGTTTGCAAGTTCAATATATACGCTTAAAAGGTGATAATATGTTCATGTTGTGGTCCAAATTTGTTTCCGCTGCCTCCGGGTTGCCACCCCAGTCACCACAGGATTAGATATCATAATGAGCTCATATGGAGTTGATAAGTGATGATTTTGTACTGTATTTAATCATATATATAATGTATATTTATGGGATTGGAAAATTATCATATTGGTGAACTTTATGGAGCTTTTAGACTCTGAAGAGAGATATTTCCATCAGGAGGTGGTGGAGACCAAAAGCAGAGTTACAAGATAGAGAATATTAGACTCACATGTATCATGTGACACAAACACACACAAAAATGTATTCAGGTTTTATGAAAATGCAAGAAACTGTTTATTCATGTGTAGAAATATGAACAGTATTTGTAGCATTAATCATTTTTGAGTCGAAAAAGACAGAATAATAATAAGAGAGAGTATGCAGGAGAACATGAGTGATAACACAGACAACTACACATTTTACTCGGTCTCACGCATGTGACTCTGGTGTTTTTGCAAGGCATTCTGGGAAATGTAGTAAACACTCTGCAGATGAGGGCAACGGGTTCACCAGAATGTAAACAATGAGAATATGTCACATAAATGTATGTATGTTACTAAATTAACTATTTATAATAATAATCACATCTTTATATTATTGAAATTGTTGTTCTTATACATCAAATTGTTTTAAATATTATTTTGTTTTAAATATTATTTTACATAAGTGATTATTTTGAAGCATGGGCCGCAGCACTGCCGAGGCGACCTCGTCTCTGAATCCCTGCGCCTTGTCCTACTACGTAAAAATAGTCCTCCTACTTAGTCATTGGCTTAAGGTTGAATTTTCACGTGACTGACTTTTAAATTCGTCACGAGCCGATATTACTCGTTAGATCACGAGATATCACATGTGTTAGTTCGGTTATGAAGCGGAAGGTTCTGTGGGTTTTAGTCCAACGTTCAGCCATGGCGGAAGGATCTGTCTGATCTTTGTAAATAGTGGTGGTGGCCAGTGGCGCGCTTTCTGTGTGCATGCTGATTCTGTCTGACTGGTCTCGACCGGATTACCGATGGATATTTGACGTGTAACCGTCTCATTTTGTTAGTTAATACGCTGATATTTTCATTAGTATTTCTGGGAGAAGCCACGAGCAGCATGCTGCTCTCTAAGCTGGGCTCCTTCTCTCACATCTCGTCCAGCATGGATGTGCCGGCGAAGCTGCATCAAGGTAACGGTCCTAACTGACTAAAGAAAACATCTTAAATTCAAAATGTGTTAAAATTAACTCATCCGATGTCTTCCGGGCATCACGTGTTCACATCATAGACGTTAAAACTAGATTACATCTGGTAGTTTCACAGAGTAAATCACTATTTTAATTTAAATTCATACATTTTTGAACCCAGACTGGATGTGTGCTTCAGCGTGACCTTAAAATGAAAACAGTCTGGGGCCATTTTGAAAGCCAGGTGTTGTGGCCAATAATGTGTAATTATCTCGTTATAACACCTGTAACTCGTTATAACACGGTATATGTTTGTTAAAACTGAAATCTCAGTTTACATCGTTTAAAATTGGAGGTGATGGTGCCGACAGTCCGCCATTTTTAAACGACACAAAACAACGGGGGTCATCTGAGGACATTTGGCTCTGTGTGTATAACCTCTTTGTTTGTCTTTATTTTTAGTCAAAGCGGAGAAGCAGCCGTTTGAGAAGCTGTACCGACTGGGCTCGGTGCTCGGCAGCGGGGGGTTCGGCACCGTCTACTCGGCCGTGCGCCTCTCCGACGGGCTGCCGGTAAGAAGAGCGCGCAGAGCCGCTTTGTTTTGGTCCCTCAGCACATGGCCGTTGCTGGGCGAGCACGCGTCAAGCTACACACACTGCAGGCAGCTGGGCTTCCGGTGTATGCCGTCAAAATAAAAGCTGCACTAAAGTATTAAAACAAATATTAGTAAAAGTTATTTTGATTGTAAATTAAAACATCTTCCGATTATCCCAGCTATTGTACCTAACAGATATATTTTACATATATTATTATTTTCCCATATTCCACCTTCTTATTTCCCTTTATACATATTCATTGAGGTTTGCGGTATTTCATTTAATTTTCTATTAACATATTTATTGTTCAGAACCAAAAGGTAAATTCCCGTGTGTGTGTGTGTGTGTGTGTGTGAAAACCAACCGGACATTATGGTATGACTTTGTGCTTTTATTTGGAAGGCAGTGACTATTCCACTATACTTCCGGTTTCACTCGTGTCAGCTGTGTAGCTTGATGGTCCCGGGTCTGCCTGGCATGTGGTCTTTGTTTTCACAAAGAAACGTGGTCTGTGAAGCTTAAACTTCCTCTTATATTGAAAATCAATCTTGTTACTTTGCTTTATTCTCTTTGAGGAAACGGAAATAGTTACACGATTTGATAATATTTTTATAAAATTACCAAAACCTGGTGGGGAAATACTTTTTAATTCAATATTAAAGAAAAACAAAGAGCTTTATGTAACTGTTAACAGACAGATGTTTGTACTCTGGCTGTTTACTATGTGTTTTACAGATAATCATAATCTATCCTCTTTTCTGTATGTTATAACTATGGAGTCGTGTGTTGATGGTGTTTGTTTACATGCAGGTTGCGGTGAAGCACGTGTGCAGAGACAGAGTGACCGAGTGGGGCTCTCTGGTGAGACTACATGAGATATAACTGTTTATAACAACTTCCTGTCAGTGTAATTACCACTTCAGCTGCTATATTAGTTAATTCATCCTTTTCTTAAATAGACTTGTGTACAAGAAAACAACAATTAAAACGCACTATTTACAAGCGCAAAAGACGAATTAGTCCCACATTTAGTAATTACAAATATGTAATGTATTTTAATACATGCACAGTGGGCTGATGATCCGATTCTTTCTCAGTGTGGCGCGGTGGTTCCTCTGGAGGTGGTGCTGTTGAAGAAAGTGGGCGGGGCATTTGGCGGCGTGGTGCGTCTGCTGGGCTGGTGGGAGCAGGCGGACGGCTGGCTGATGGTGATGGAGCGTCCCGAGTCGGGTCAGGACCTGTTCGACTACATCACGGAGCGCGGTGCGCTGGACGAGGCGGCGGCGCGCGGCTTCTTCCTGCAGGTGCTGGAGGCGGTGCGTCACTGCTACGGCTGCGGCGTCGTCCACCGAGACATCAAGGACGAGAACCTGCTGGTGGACCTGAGGACCGGGCAGCTCAAGCTGATCGACTTCGGCTCGGGGGCCCTCCTCAATGACGGGGCCTACACCGAGTTCGATGGTGAGTCCGGTCAGCTGAGAGAATCTTAAGAGCTGCAACGTCTTAATTGTTTCTGAAAATCTACAGTTTTAAAACATCGGAAAAGTTGAAGGTGTTTTGGGTCGGTGACTACCTTCCCATCATGCACCAGTTCTGTAATGTCGGCAGCGTCTCCGGGAGTATTTTCCAGCATGATGATGATGATCCGTCACTTCCTGCTCCTCTCCGACACACGCTGTACCTGTAGTGATGTAACTCTCCTCCCTCCAGGCACGCGGGTGTACAGTCCTCCGGAGTGGATCCGGTTCCGTCGGTACCACGGTCGCTCGGCCACCGTGTGGTCTCTGGGCGTGCTGCTGTACGACATGGTGTGCGGGGACATCCCCTTCGAACAGGACGAGGAGATCCTGAGAGGACGGATCTACTTCAGACGAGACATCTCCTCAGGTGAGCCGGAGCGTGACGCGATCACGCGACCAGGTTTTACATCAACGCCTAAACAAAACGTCTGTACTCAAACCAGAGATCAGTGTTCTTCATCACCTCGTGTTTATTTTCAGAGTGCCAGCAGCTGATTGGCTGGTGTCTGAGCCAGCAGCCATCTGACCGGCCGACCCTGGAGCAGATCCTCCTCCACCCGTGGGTGACGGGCAGCGACGGCGTCATGCTCCACGCCATCACATCTGACTCCTCCCCCAGCCAGCAGAGCCTCTGATTGGTCAGCGTTTGGCTGCTGGGAAGAGTTTTTTTTCTTTCTTTCTGAGTGACTCTGTGTGCTCCACAGCGCCCCCTGCTGTTCACGGGGAAAGGAGCAGCTCCTCGTAGAGACTCGACACCCGTCGGGGGTTCTGGTTTGGAGTGCCTTGAGTTTGAGAAGCTGCAGATCGGGAGTCGGTCTGTAGGCGTTGAGGGTTCATCAGAGCTTCAGATAATAAAATTCTAACCTGAAACAAATGTGGTTCAATCCCAGAAGAATCCAGTTAGTTTCCAAAGAAAATGTTCTTTTGTTTGTCCAGTTTAAACGAACGAGATGCGGCGCAGTAATTAGTTTTATAGGTCGGGTTTCCAGTCTTTATGCTAAGCTAAGCTAACCGATTGGCGGTATTCTCATTTTACTCTCAGCAAGAAGGGATGAACGGGATTTCCCAAAATGTCGGAACGTTTTCCTGTTCTCTGAGGAACTAAACAAGCCCCGCCCACCTGGTGATGTCATTGAGATGTGCTCACGTAGCGGGACACTTGAGACACACACACACGCACGCAGACCTCTGTAGTCTCAGTTCTGATACCAAAACATGACTTTTTGATACTTTTACTGCATTTTTCTTCACTACAAACTGAAGTGTTAGATTTTGTTTGATTTACAAACAGGCGAGGACTTTTCCTCATTAAACTACAGACTGAACTTGATCCAAAAATATGTTTTTTAATATGAGGAAATATCTGTTATGTTTTCTCTGCTCCCCTCTTCAGGTAAAGCTTTATTTTTCTACAGTGTGCGTTCATGGAGACGGTTGATTGTTTGTTGAATGTTCTGTGTTGACACACTACGATATCTCATCACGACTTCTTCTCTGCCCTCGGTCTCTGGGGATACAATGCACAGTCAATGCAAATATTCAGTATTATATTTTTGAATATACTGTATGCGTTTGTTTACATTTGTATATATTTTTTTATATATTTTGTACATTCTGTTATATTTCTTTAGTAAAGAGACATTCCTCATTTGTTTATTTATTTAAGTTGTTGAACTTTTCTAAAATATTTTTGCTTTTTGTCATTTTTTTCCCCCTGAAAATGGGAATAAAATCAGGATTCCTCAGATTCTGATTCTGTTAGTTATTGTTTTAAAATATACAATTCTGATGGAAAACAAACTATTTTTTCATGGACACTTTTTGAATAAAACTTGTTTGTATATAAACTGATTTTCTGTGTGACGTGTTTCCTCTTTTACCTAAAAATACATAAATGGTCACCTCAGATTTAAATAATGAAGTCTGATAGAGGAGCAAAATACATGAATTTGACACTTTGTTTAAGACCGCCCTGAACAAACTTAATTTTGTGACCATTTAATTGATAACTAAGTGAATATTATAGGAAGACAAAACTTCCATTGTTTCTCATTTCAAGTGTTCAAGAAGTCTCATAGTCTCCCATTAAGGAAACAAATGTCGAAATCACTGAATAATTTGAATTGGAAAAAGTTATAATTTATTGATTCAATTGCATGTAATCAGTCTGTTTTTGTAACAAACATTGGGTCATTGCACATTTATAACCATTTAACAATCCTTGAAACTCCATGAAAATATAATAAATTACAATAATTGATATAATGGTGAAATGTACTCCGAAGATATTATGGTCTTCTAGTTAATAGTGTGTTAAGATGAAATCATTTTTGGGGCATTAATGAAAAAAGTATATATTTTTGATACAGAACAATAAAAAAGTAATTTAATCAGTGATATTTCTGTTCGCGCACACACACACACACAGATCACCAAGTGATTGTTTTTTAGGTAGTCTGCTTGTAGTTGTATCGTAGATGTGTGATGATTTATATTATTGGTTTTAATCAGTGATAATAAAGAAGTAAACTCTCATATGTTAAGCAGCAGTTTCTGTGATTATGTTGTGCACACGTGTTGTGGTAATAGCTGGTTGTTATAGTCGGTGCTTGAATTCAAACCTTCACTGCTCACTCTGAATGTGGATCAGTACTCTGACTGGAGGACACACATGACACCCAGAAACGTCCCGAACAGCAAAATAAGAAGAACAGAAAACACAGACACCACCACACACTTCTGGTGGATCATAAGAGATGATTAAGAGGGATCATTTTTCTATTTTACAATTTAGTTTTTAGAAAATTCTGGCAAATTAAACTTTTTAATACAAAATATAATTTCTATGCAGACGACACCGTTATGTTTAGTTCTAATGAATTTTTAACACTTTAAGTTTAGAAGTGGAATCTAAAATGTTGGCATTGACCAATTAATATTTCACAATTATGAAATCACTATTTCATTATTAAGAATGATTACAAACAACACTACGCCTCACACGGGGCACCGTTATGTTGACGTTTGAGCTGGTCTGGTTGTTAGGAAATGACAAATATAATAAATAGTATCAATAGAACTAAAAACATTAGATTTCAATAATAATAGGGCATCAACATGATGTTGGTTCAGTAGTTCAAAAAGGAATTAAAATGTCTACTAAAAGTAATTACTTATTATCAAAATGATATCATGCAATTAACATGAGATCACCTTTTTTACCAACGGAAAATTACAGCCATTTAAGGTAGACTCATAATATTGCTAATTTAGAACTTTGATTAATATTCAAATTAATAAGAACCAAATATGACCATATCAACAGCTAATAAATTGAAGTATTTAAGAGTTCCTCACTAGTAGTAGTTTGTAGCTGTAACTGCTGATGCACATCTATCGGAAATGATGAGAAACCGCTGACAGCATCAATCTGATAGGAACAGCTCAGGCTGTCCTGGTTGTCATGGAAACATTCCTATAGTCTGCAATCAGTCAGCAGCTTCTTGTGAAATCAGATATAATCAGTTTCACACAAACTCATCTAAAAGAGGTGTGAATATGATCTGTAAAACTAAAGACCAGTCTCAGTAAAGCTCCACCTCGTCCTGAACACAGATATAAACTGTGGACAGCACATGAGAGTATCAGAGAGACGGACGGAGAGACGGACGGAGAGACGGACGAAGAGACGGACGGAGAGAGAGACGGAGAGACGGACGGGCAGAGAGACGGTCTACCTGGACGTCATGGATCACCTGTTGATGCTGCTGCTGTTCCTGTGGAGCTCAGGTAATCTGATTTAGAGATGTGCTTTATTACAATATTACTGTTGTATCTTTAAATCAGAGAACACACACACAAACGCAAACACAAACACAAACACACACACACATACACACACACACACACACACACACACATACACACATTCGCCTTTGAGATTATGTGCTTTATTACAATATTTCTGTTGTATCTTTAAATCAGAACACAAACACACGGGTCAACGACAAATACGTCTTTTCAAATTGGATGTATTGCACATTTGTGAGTGTGGAACAATGTGTTTAAACTCACAAAAAAAGTCTCATTTATTCAATAACTTTTCAAAGTGGTTAAACATATTTTTGACAGTATTTTTTAACTTCAACAAAAAAAGTTTTGTTGAAAGTCAGGTGGCACCACCACATATTTGTAAAAATATATATATTTTCCTACTATTCATTATCACTAAAGTCTTTGACAAGTATCCCTTAGAGTGTCAAGAGTGCCGAACACATACTTATTTTGTAAATGTAAATTAATGGGATTAAGAGACTTGGGGTGTACCCTCAGACTCATGACTATTTGACAGGAAACGATGCAGCATGTGATCAGTGAGGCTGTTTGTAATCTGATATCAGCCTCACTGTTTCCTGTTCACTCTCCTGCAGACTGTCAGAGCAGTGTTACATTACTGCTAATGCTGACTCAACAGTTCCTGCTGATGCTGCTTCTCATTAAAACACCTCAACAAAACAATCACAATGGGGGCTTTTATTGTGAAGCACTCACAGGAAACATAGTATTCATCACTGGGCACGTCCCAAGTCTCTTAATTGCGTCCCCGTTTCCCTCACTTGAGTCCTTTCCTTGAGTCTTAGTCCCTCCCACCAGGGATGCATGGAGAGACGCAAGGAAACCATGCGAGGAGAGACGAAATGAGATACTTTTGATAGGTGTGTGTCTGTACACATCATCACTGTACTTAATAATAGTAACTAATAACTAATAAATACACGCAGTTATCATAACTGTAGAGGTGTTTTCTCTCTGTAGTCTGTTACCTCTTGCAACAACTGCATATATTTATATATATAAATACATATATTTGTGTGTGTGAGTATATATATATATATTATATATATATACATATACATATACATAATTTAAAAAATGATGGCAATAAAGTGACACTTAATATAATTGAATACATTTTAAATTCACAAAATGTAAACAAAAATAATAAGTATATCCAAATCAATTTCAAGCAAAACTGATTTATATTTACTAAGGATCTGAGCAAAAGTAATTTTTATTTACTCAATATCTGTGTGAACTTGATTTGTATTTACTAATCCTCTGAGGGAAATTGATTTATATTTACTGATTATTTGAGTGAAATTGATATAAGCTGACAAAATATCTGGATAAACGACCAGTCACGCTGCCAATATTCTCAAATACACAGTTAAAGATTCTCAGAGGTGAATTTAATGATGAACTATACGAAACTTATAGAAAACTTACATTTCTGTTCTGGTCTGTGTCTCTGCTGCGTTGGTGCTCAGCCCTCTGGTATCTTCGGACCGGGTCGCCTACCTTTGGACTATACTGGAACAAAAAAATAAGCTCACTCTCCTTCCGCCTTAGCTAGGCTAACATTAGCATATAGCAGACACCTGTAACTTCCCACAAGGCATTGTGGGTAGATGCGCCCAGCGAGTCATGATAGTCTTTCCCATCAAAAACGTGTCACAGAAACAAGACAGCAGCCATTTTGTTCATGTTGTTGTCAGTGGATTCATGTGAGACTTTGTTGTGAGTAACAGACAGATTACATCCTACAGAGCACATAGAAGTAAGACAACCAGCCTGAGAGAGGTTTAGTGTAGAACCTGTGCTATGGACGGGAAGCTAGCGGCCCGGCCCATCCACAGTGACCTCTGTGACCCACGTATGCATCCTGTCCCCTCCATTTACTGCCTGATAATAATCAATATAATATGTTGTTATTATAAGTTAGCAGCATCGTGTTTCACACCGAAGTATACTCAAGCAGCACAATGCTTGTTGTGATTGTATGGTGTGTGTGTTGGAAACGTTTGGATGTGAGCTGCTGTCTTCTTAATTTTGGACTCCTTTTTTAGCCCCTCCCCTCAGGATGCTCTGCCTTCTGAGGGAAGGGGCTGAATAAGAATTAAAATATAATTACCAAATTAAAAATATGATCACAATTCTATCTTGTTTTTGTCGTATTGTCACAACAAATATTACCCTTTAATCTACTCTTCTGTGATTGGCTGAAAAAAAAGGAAACGTCTAACAAACAGTCTTAAACAAACGCAGGTTCAACTGTCTGAATATAAATGTAACAACATCCAAATAAGTCTTAGATGAAAATTGCAAATACATTTATAAACAACTATTTGTGTATTTTTTTACATTTACTTAAAAGTACAAATATGTGTCTATTTCTCCAGAACTCCAGGCTGAAGGAAATCACACATCAACAGGTAAAAAGAGAAAGAAAAGAGAAATAAAGAACCAGTGAAGCAGAATCAGCAGTCAAGTTTTAGTTTTATATTTTATTAATTTAATTTATTTATTTACTGACGACACTCTTGTTTCTGTTCAGAAGCTGTCAGGTTGGTGGGAGGAGACAGTCGCTGTGCAGGAACACTGGAGGTGAAACATGAAGGAGACTGGAGACCAGTAGATGACTTTCACTGGAGCCTGAAGAAAGCAGCTGTTTTCTGTAGAGAGCTGGACTGTGGCTCTGCTGTTTCTATCAGAGAGAGAGAGGAGTCCTCACAGAGATCTGTGCGGTGGATCAACTCTCTCTGTCTTCAGCCTGGATCTGCTCTGAGAGATTGTTTAACATCAGGTTCCTCTTCCATCATCACGGATCTCACCTGCTCAGGTAAGTCCATCAGCTTCACAGCTTTCTTATTCACTGGTTTCCACCAGCAGGTTCTTTGGTTTCCACCATAACAGGCACCAATGACTTACTAGACACAACTTTGAGCAGCTCAGCTCAGCCGGGGGCTCATCAGTATCTCCACACCGTCCTTCATCTTGAACACTCCTTAAGGAGAGAGTCCAGCCCCATGTCTTTTAGATTTTAGGGATTCTTTTATGAACAGATTGATATGCTGGGTCACAGATCTTCTGAGAAAAACAAGACAGAATGTTATTTAGTGTCTGGTGTCTTTTCTCTCTCTCTCTTTCATCTTCTATCATCTCTCCAGACTCTGTCAGGCTGGTGGATGGGACTAGTCTGTGCTCAGGCAGACTGGAGGTGAAGTCTAACCAGTCTAACCAGTCTAACCAGTGGTGGTCCTCAGTGTGTGAAGATGACTTTGACCAGCAGGATGCAGAGGTGGTCTGTAGGGAGCTTGGCTGTGGGGCTCCTTCAGTCCTCCAGGGGGCGCTCTATGGAGAAGTGGAGGCGCCAATGTGGACCAAAGAGTTCCAGTGTGGAGGCCATGAGTCTGCTCTCCTGGACTGTAGAAGCTCAGGCTCAGATAGAAACACCTGCTCACCTGGCAAAGCTGTTGGACTCACCTGCTCAGGTAGAAGAGGAGCTGCAGCTTTGATCTGGTTCATTTCTGTTCTACTGAAACTCACTTTGTTCTTTTACTGACGACTCTCTTGTTTCTCTTCAGAACCTGTCAGGTTGGTGGGAGGAGACAGTCGCTGTGTAGGAACACTGGAGCTGAAACGGGGAGACTGGAGACCAGTAGATGGCTCTGACTGGACCCTGAAGACAGCAGCTGTTTTCTGTAGAGAGCTGGACTGTGGCTCTGCTGTTTCTATCAGAGAGAGAGAGGAGTCCTCAGAGAGATCTGTGTGGAGGATCAACTCTGACTGTGGTCAGTCTGGATCTGCTCTGAGAGATTGTTTAACATCAGGTTCCTCTTCCTTCATCGTGGATCTCACCTGCTCAGGTAAGCCCATCAGTGACATCATCTGTGACATCATCTATGACAGTAATGTATGCAGGTGGACACACACATGCACCAGCTAGAATGGCAGCAGACTTGTCTGATGAGCGGCTGCCTCAGTAAATCAGGTGGTGAATGCACCAAGATATCTTTATATATGAAACCTCCATGTCTGCTGCTTCAGGAGTCCTCTGGGCCAAAGAGCAACCAGCCTGAAAGGACTCCTCCATCAGCTTCACAGCTTTCTTATTCACTGGTTTCCACCAGCAGCTTCTTTGGATTCCACCATAACAGGAACCAATGACCTGCTGGACACAACTTAGAGCAGCTCAGCTCAGCTGAGGACTTGTCAGTATCTCCACACCGTCCTTCATCCTGAACACTCCTTAAGGAGAGAGTCCAGCCCCATGTCTTTTAGATTTTAGGGATTATTTTATGAACAGATTGATATGCTGGGTCACAGATCTTCTGAGAAAAATAAGACAGAATGTTATTTAGTGTCTGGTGTCTTTTCTCTCTCTCTCTTTCATCTTCTGTCATCTCTCCAGACTCTGTCAGGCTGGTGGATGGGACTAGTCTGTGCTCAGGCAGACTGGAGGTGAAGTCTAACCAGTCTAACCAGTCTAACCAGTGGTGGTCCTCAGTGTGTGAAGATGACTTTGACCAGCAGGATGCAGAGGTGGTCTGTAGGGAGCTTGACTGTGGGGCTCCTTCAGTCCTCCAGGGGGCGCTCTATGGAGAAGTGGAGGCGCCAATGTGGACCAAAGAGTTCCAGTGTGGAGGCCATGAGTCTGCTCTCCTGGACTGTAGAAGCTCAGGCTCAGATAGAAACACCTGCTCACCTGGCAAAGCTGTTGGACTCACCTGCTCAGGTAGAAGAGGAGCTGCAGCTTTGATCTGGTTCATTTCTGTTCTACTGAAACTCACTTTGTTCTTTTACTGACGACTCTCTTGTTTCTCTTCAGAACCTGTCAGGTTGGTGGGAGGAGACAGTCGCTGTGTAGGAACACTGGAGCTGAAACGGGGAGACTGGAGACCAGTATATGGCTCTTACTATGACTGGACCCTGAAGACAGCAGCTGTTTTCTGTAGAGAGCTGGACTGTGGCTCTGCTGTTTCTATCAGAGAGAGACAGGAGTCCTCAGAGAGATCTGTGTGGAGGATCAACTCTGACTGTGGTCAGTCTGGATCTGCTCTGAGAGATTGTTTAACATCAGATTCCTCTTCCTCCATCGTGGATCTCACCTGCTCAGGTAAGCCCATCAGTGACATCATCTATGACATCATCTATGACAGTAATGTATGCAGGTGGACACACACATGCACCAGCTAGAATGGCAGCAGACTTGTCTGATGAGCGGCTGCCTCAGTAAATCAGGTGGTGAATGCACCAAGATATCTTTATATATGAAACCTCCATGTCTGCTGCTTCAGGTGTCCTCTGAGCCAAAGAGCAACCAGCCTGAAAGGACTCCTCCTTCAGCTTCACAGCTTTCTTATTCACTGGTTTCCACCAGCAGCTTCTTTGGTTTCCACCATAACTGGAACCAATGACCTGCTGGACACAACTTAGAGCAGCTCAGCTCAGCCGAGGACTCGTCAGTATCTCCACACCGTCCTTCATCCTGGACACTCCTTAAGGAGAGAGTCCAGCCCCATCTCTTTTAGATTTTAGGGATTCTTTTATGAACAGATTGATATGCTGGGTCACAGATCTTCTGAGAAAAATAAGACAGAATGTTATTTAGTGTCTGGTGTCTTTTCTCTCTCTCTCTTTCATCTTCTATCATCTCTCCAGACTCTGTCAGGCTGGTGAATGGGACGAGTCTGTGCTCAGGCAGACTGGAGGTGAAGTCTAACCAGACAAACCAGACTAACCAGTGGTGGTCCTCAGTGTGTGAAGATGCCTTTGACCAGCAGGATGCAGAGGTGGTCTGTAGGGAGCTTCGCTGTGGGGCTCCTTCAGTCCTCCAGGGGGCGCTCTATGGAGAAGTGGAGGCTCCAATGTGGACCAAAGAGTTCCAGTGTGGAGGCAATGAGTCTGCTCTCCTGGACTGTAGAAGCTCAGGCTCAGATAGAAGCACCTGCTCACCTGGCAAAGCTGTTGGACTCACCTGCTCAGGTAGAAGAGGAGCTGCAGCTTTGATCTGGTTCATTTCTGTTCTACTGAAACTCACTTTGTTCTTTTACTGACGACTCTGTTGTTTCTGTTCAGAATCTGTCAGGTTGGTGGGAGGAGACAGTCGCTGTGCAGGAACACTGGAGCTGAAACATGAAGGAGACTGGAGACCAGTATATGGCTATGACTCTGACGATGACTATGACATTGACTATGACTGGAGCCTGAAGGAAGCAGCTGTCTTCTGTAGAGAGCTGGACTGTGGCTCTGCTGTTTCTATCAGAGAGAGACAGGAGTACTCAGAGAGATCTGTGTGGAGGATCAGCTCTCTCTGTCTTCAGTCTGGATCTGCTCTGAGAGAGTGTTTAACATCAGGTTCCTCTTCCACCATCACGGATCTCACCTGCTTAGGTAAGTCCATCAGTGACATCATCTATGTGCCAATCTAATTCCTATGTTCTGGTCCAGTCCCTCCCTCACTACATCCTGGGAATCTGTCCATAAAACACTCTCTGAGGTGCTCTATCCCTTCATGAGCCTGTCTCTTCCTTATTCGGTGTACCATTAGATTCCCCATCGTCTGCTTTCATACGTGACTGTTTTGCATGTTTAACTCTACTGGCTCAGCACCTGGTGTTGCTGAAGTGGAGACATGTTTCTTCATCAAGTTCAAGGCACATCTTCTGAGGTGTGGATACTTGTGTTCCATCAGTACGTCCCATAACTCTTCATTCATGCCAGGTGTTTCCCTTGATTTGATCTCAATGTAAATGTGCAGTGAGAGAATCTCTTTCTCAGCAGCAAAGCTGTCCAGGTGGAACACTGATGCTATTTAGCTCTCAGTAAAGCTCTTCTGATGTTCTCATGCTCCTCATCGATGTCAAGCTGCCCAATGTCTTTGTCCTGATGTTTCACTTCTGTCTGCATGTGAGGAAAGTTCACAGCGTTAAAGCCTACTTGACAGCAGTTGTGTCTTTTAAATGTGTTTCCTTCACTGATCCTGTTGATGACATGTTCACCATAATCCTGCAGCTCTGAATCAGCTTCGTTGAACAAGAAAGAGAGATCTGTCATAAACACTGAATCCAGAAGCCACTGGTAGTCCTCTAGCTGTGCATCTTCTTCATGTAATGAAAGATTCAGAAAGTCTAACTGAATGTCAACAATGTTCCTCTGCTCAGCCATCTTACATCAGTGTGCAGCAGTAGGTCTCTGTGTTCAGAGCCCTTCTCCTCCAAGTGAGTCCAGAATACCGTTCTCTGTAGAGTCCTGGTCCCAACACAACTCACAATCTTCAAGGCAACATCCCTCCCTTCTTTCATGTTGAACGTCTTCCACCACAACGCTGCTGGTGAATTCTACATGATAATGAAGGAACATGTCTCTGTGTTAGCACAACATGATGAACCCAGTAGCACTGATCCGTCTCTGAGCTTCTGTGCACCGTTTTGTAATGCAGCTCCAAAGTGCTCTACTTTGGTAAGACCACGCTCACAATGCAGACAAGACAGACGCTGTTTGAATTTCAGTAAACATGAAAATAATTCTCCTCCCAGTCTGACTAAATATATTAAGTTCATGATCTTTTGATAATTGTGTTTTGAGCTAACTTGGCTAGCTGGTTACTGATTATTATTATTCATTTACATATTAATGACTTATTGTATTATTTAATTGAATCTCTGAATGATTGTTTCAAAACATCTTCTTATTTAGTGTCTGGTGTCTTTTCTCTCTCTCTCTTTCATCTTCTATCATCTCTCCAGACTCTGTCAGGCTGGTGGATGGGACGAGTCTGTGCTCAGGCAGACTGGAGGTGAAGTCTAACCAGTCTAACCAGTCTAACCAGTGGTGGTCCTCAGTGTGTGAAGATGACTTTGACCAGCAGGATGCAGAGGTGGTCTGTAGGGAGCTTGGCTGTGGGGCTCCTTCAGTCCTCCAGGGGGCGCTCTATGGAGAAGTGGAGGCTCCAATGTGGACCAAAGAGTTCCAGTGTGGAGGCAATGAGTCTGTTCTCCTGGACTGTAGAAGCTCAGGCTCAGATAGAAACACCTGCTCACCTGGCAAAGCTGTTGGACTCACCTGCTCAGGTAGAAGAGGAGCTGCAGCTTTGATCTGGTTCATTTCTGTTCTACTGAAACTCACTTTGTTCTTTTACTGACGACTCTGTTGTTTCTGTTCAGAACCTGTCAGGTTGGTGGGAGGAGACAGTCGCTGTGCAGGAACACTGGAGCTGAAACATGAAGGAGACTGGAGACCAGTATATGACGATGACTATGACTTTGTCTATGACTATGACTGGAGCCTGAAGGAAGCAGCTGTCTTCTGTAGAGAGCTGGACTGTGGCTCTGCTGTTTCTATCAGAAAGAGAGAGGAGTCTTCAGAGAGATCTGTGTGGTTGATCAAATCTGACTGTGTTCACTCTGGATCTGCTCTTAGAGATTGTTTAAAATCATATTCCTCTTCCTCCGTCGCGGATCTCATCTGCTCAGGTAAGCCCATCAGTGACATCATTTCTGACAACAGCAATGTTTCCATGTTCCTTCCTCTGTCACAGTGACAGTCAGTGGGTTTGCATTGGACTGAACCGTAAAGTTATCCAGGACAACGATATCCTGAAGTGTTGAGAGGAGGGCTTGTTTCTGGAAGCTTCAAACCTCCATAGACTGCTGAGCTCCACATGGCAGGACACACCTGTCTGTCTGTCTGTCTGTCTGTCAGACATCACGTCCTTATTCAGGGTCCATCTTGTTCAACGGAGGGTAAACCTGAACTGTCATCATCTCTCTGTGTTTACAGAGCTGCTGCTTCAGCCAATCATCACTGTGTCCTCCTCAATGTACGGGGTCTCCGAGGCCCAGCAGCAGGGGGCTCCGGTGCTCAGGCGCTCCACCTTCACCATCTGCTGCTCCATCCAGCCACAGTACCCAGGAGGCTCCTTCCAGCTCACCTTCACCTCCTCCAACTCAGCACACAACTACACCCAGCCAGCTGTCAATCACTCTGCCCACTTCCTGTTTCCTGCTGCAGAGCCCGCCCACCAAGGCAGCTACAGCTGTGTTTATCACCTCTATGTTTTTAATCATACCTTCTCCTCTGAGAGCCGTCTGCTCTCCATCACTGTCTTAGGTAAGCTGACTGTTTACATGCAGGTTTGAAGATGATTGGTCCAAACTGACTGAAGATGATCAGCTGACCACAGAGTCCATGCATGTTGTTGTTTCTAGAATGACACTGTGACTCCTGTCATAGTGTTACACATGTCATATAGTAACCAAACCTACAGTCTGTAACAATATGCTGTAGGACAGAGCAGGTTTAGATACCAGGATAACTCTGGTTCTCTGAGAACTGAAGCACCTTCTCACGTGACCAATCACAAAGCTGCACTGCCACCACATCAGTCATAACACCCCTTAGCCCCCAACACGCCATCTTCAAGTGTAGTTCCTCCACCAATCAGAAGCAAGAAGGGCGGTGTGCTCCGATCCCTCACTCAGAGAGCCAGGGTTATCCTGGAAACCAAACGTTGAGACAGTCGTTAACGTGTTAATGTGTGTCAGTGATTGTAGATTTCAGGGTCAGTGGGAGCTGTTGGACTCATGATGTCGTTTGATGATGACTGTCCATGTGTTTGTTCAGATCCAAGACCTCTGATCATCAAAGCGGTCGTCCTGCCGCTGGCGCTGCTGTTGGTGAACGTTGCCCTTTACTTCTACTGTAAGGTACGGACACACTTAGACCAGCGACTGAAATGAAGCTCTCGCTCTGTGTTTAGTGAACTGAAGACAGGACTGTGCTGTCATGTCTCTGCAGGCCAACAGGGGGCGGATGCCGTGCAGACAGAAGAACACTGAGCTGCATCAGTATAACCTGGGTGTTCCTGCAGCTGAAGAAGAAGAAGAAGAAGGAGCTCAGGTAGCAGAGTAGCTCCTCCAAGGAGCTCATCTCACATCCAGATGGTTTCTACCACACAACCACCATCAGCTCCCTTTGATACGCATGTTTATGGAAGCCCATTCCCGCCAGCAAAATAAAATAAAAAATCCACCTGAAAAAAATAAAATAAAATAAAATCCACCCAAAAATGTTTTTATATATATCCAACCAGAAAAAAAAGAAATTATGATTTCATTTTTTTTTCGCATGTCGTATTTGTTCCGGAAAAAAGGAAAAAAAAAAAGTAAAAAAGGTTATGATGGGTTGTTGTTTTTTGCCGGAAAAAATATGACATGCAATTCTACACAAGGTAACTATTACGGGTGACTTTTGTAAATGTTAGATGTTATATATCATTATGAGTATTAATATGTAGAATTGCATGTCGTTTTCATGGAAAGACTGGCGAGGGGATGAAGGGACCTGTGAGGAGATCGTCACTGAAGCGCATGCGCACTTCTAATCTATTTTGCTAGCAAAAAAAAAACCCATCATAATCTTTTTTTAATTTATTTATTACTTTTTTCCGGCTACAAAAAAAAAATATGATCTCACATTATTATAGCCTGTCTGTCTTACTCTCATCAATGTGTTGGTCTCTCCACACGTTCTGACTTCCTGTCGGTGGCTCTCAGCTCCAAGCCCATTGGTTCCTGCTGAAGACGTGAATCTTTAAAAACACCTCACAGATATAAAGTTTCATTTAAAAGTAGACTTGAGAGCAGGTTTACCAGAGTCCAAGCAGAAACCAAAGACTATCAGGAACAAAGTTAATGTGAGATATTAGAATAAACATGAAACATTGACTTATATCTTCTACATTCTGTACAACGATTCTCAATGTTGACAATCTGTTGGTGTTTGTCCTTTAAAACATATAATGAACTTCATGACTTATTGTAGTGAGCAACATTTTGTCAGCAGGACAACATTTAGCTAAAAGATAATCATAATAATACAAATAGGAACAACGTCCCGCTGTGATCAGCCACTAAAAACTCCTTTATTTGTGATTCAGAAATGTTACTATTTTGCTCATAGTTGTACTTAATCATTGTAGTTAATTTTGTAATTAAGGATTTTGCTTCCATCATTCGAACATTTGAATTATTGATTTTTTTTCATTATTAGAGGGTTTTACTTAAATCGTATGCATTTTGTTTAATTTTGTTATTAAGGATTTTACTTATTCATTAGAATGTAGCTCATTGTTGTACTTCATTAATGTTGCAATCAAGGAATTTACTATTTTTTATTGTTAAGGATTTTTCTTATTTCATAAGAACATTGTCATTATGGATTTAGCTTGTTTATTATAATCAACGATTTTTCTTATTTCATAAGATTTTAACTAATTTTTGTTCTTCATAAATTGATTCATTTTTGTAATAAAGGAATTTAAAACAATTATAATAAAGGATTTTGCTTAAATCATGAGCGTTTTGCTTGATTTTGTAACTATCGAAATGACCTTTTTCATAAAATGTTTGCTTATTTTGTATGAATTTTCAATATTATGTAATTAAGAATATTAATTATTAATAAGAATGTTGTAATTATTTGTTTTTCTTACTTCATACCTAATTCTGTAAATGAGGTTGTTTCTCCTTTCATAAGAACTTTGCTTATTGTTGTTCTTAAGTATTTTGATTACTTTTGTAATAAAAGGATTTTGATACAAAATATCCTCCTAATCAAACAATCTGAATAAAATATGAACACATACGTAAAACTAAACATACTTGTACTGCACAGGTACATATAGTACTAGTACTACTTTAACAAAGTACTTTAAGGGTTGTTGAACTTGGGTCCAGTCGGATCACTTTTGGACGTGGAACAGACAACATGTGAGTTTATTAAATCATCAGAACTAATAAATCACAAGAAACTATTCAGTGAAGGAGAAACAAGCAAACCGAAGCACACATGATGTCTGGATCACCATAGCAACACACAGGAAGGTGCTGGATGTGCTCACAGAGATGTTGATCTGATGATCGACAGTCAGACGGACCAGTCGGTTTGTGTACAAGCCTCACTTAAACTGTGGGCGGGACTGAAAGTGTTGCTGCAGCTAAAAACAACACAAACAGATTCACAGCTTCAGATCAATTTCAAAATAAAAAGCAGAGACTGAAAAATGAACCTCCAGAGCAAAACAATATGAGCTGAAGACATCCTGCAGCTTCATGACGCACTAATTCAAGTGAAACAACACAGAAACACGATGCAGTGAAGTGAGTGAGACACATGATCGAAAGCAAACAGTTACACACAGACTGCAGTAGTTATAGTAGTAAGTAGCTGTAACTGCTGAAGTCAACACATCCATCAGAAAGAATGAGACGACACTGACAGCGTTCATCTGAGAGGAACAGCTCAGCCTGTCATGGAAACATTCCTATAATCTGCAATCAGTCAGCAGCTTCTTGTGAAATCAGAGATAACCAGATTCACACAACTGCAGTTCAGAGAGGTGTAAATATGATGTGTACAACTAAAGACCAGCAACTCATCAGTGAAGACGATCAGAGCAGAGAGCTCACAAATACTTCTCCTGAATCATTATATCGGAGAATAAACTCCTCACTCACACCAACAACAATGCCAAACCGGGCCGGAGGCGTAACGTGAGGGGGGCCGATGGCCACTTCCCCCCTTCCTGTTGATCTCAACTGCACACCTGTAAAGATTCCTGACTGCACCGTTGTGACGCTATCACAGTCACAAACGTTCACAGACACACGAGGTGAAAACAATACCAGCGTCAATGTCACGGCTGGTAAAACGTACATTTTTTACTTATTTATTTATTACATTTTAAATTGATATCAACAATTCGTGTTGCAAAGTTGTTTAAAGGTATAACATGTTCAGCGTATCCTCAGACAACGGTTAGCATGATATCTTATAAAACTCCACGTTTTCATGCGTCCAGCAACACGAAGAGCTAGGAACATATCAGTTTATACTTCTTTTAACTCCTTTTAGGAAATAATATATTTATTTATTTTGTTTGTGAGTATTTGTTTATTGACAGTTTGATATATTTTGTGTCCATTGTATTTGTGATTCTTGTTTTGTTTGACTTATTTGATGCTTGTGCAAAATAAAAAGTGAAACTGACCTAAAAGGCAAATCACACAGCTACAGAGCAGCGCAAGATATGAATAAAAAGTCTCAAATTTAACTGAATAAAATTCATATTTTCAGTGGCAAACAGAGAAGTCTGAGAGAAGTGAGAGTTGGAGCAGAGCTGCAGATTGTTTCAGATTTGTGGAGCATAAGAACTGAATGCTGCTTCTACAGGTCTAGTTTGGACCTGAACCAGATCCTCAAAGTGATCCATCGTTTACATTAATATTCCAAAACAGCTGAAATAATTGTTTTATCACCTTTCTGTGTTAGATGTAAAGTATGTGAGGACACACACACTCACCTCTGTTGTCTGGTTGATTATCAGGACACTTTCACTGCTGTTCTTTAACTCATGACAGAACGATGGAGGTGGATTATGATTCAGATGCATTGGTTCTGATAGAACTGGCTCTGGAGGGGTCTGGATCAGGACTCCAACAAGACTTTCTTGTATTTTACCTCTGAAAGCTGAAAGGCAGGTGTGTACATTTGACTCCACTGAATATCTTTGGCTTTTGGACTCTTGGTCGGACAAACCGAGACATTTAAAGATGTCACCTTGGACTCCATCTCAACAATGTGTGCTGCAGTAAACACCACTCGTGTTTTATAGACTCAATGATTGATCACTTTAAACACATAACTGATGGATTCATCAACTATTAATATTATGCTTAGTTGCAGCTGTAATGTCTCCTCTGAATGACTCTCTGCTGATGTTCAAACATGTACCGGAAATAATAAGAAGACGCTGACCACATTAATCTGATCGGAACATCTCAGCCTGGCCTGGTGGTCATGGAAACAGTCGTATAATCAGCAATCAGTCCGCAGCTTCTTGTGAAATTAAAGATCATAATTTTCACAGAAACACACTTCAGAAAGGTTTGCCAAAATGCACAGAGTGTAAATATTATCTTAAATGGACCGATTTAACAAAGGGAAAGGCAGTGAGAAAGAGACTCAAAACAACCACAAAAAGTTAAAAAACAAACCCAAAGAGACATAAACTGACTATAAAGAGACTGAAAACAACCACAAATTGGAACAAAATGACTACAAAGAGATATAATGCAACTACTGAGAGACTGCAAACAACCACAAAAGCTTTAAAACAACCACAAAGAAACTTAAAACTACTACAAAGAAACTTAAAACTACTACAAAGAAACTTAAAACTACTACAAAGATACGCAAATCGACTGCAAAAAGACTAAAACAACCACAAACGTTTTAAAACAACCACAAAGAGATGTAAAAAAACCACAAATAAACTTAAAACAACCACAAAGAAACTAAAAACAACCACAACGAAACTTAAAACTACTTCTACTACACGCACACACTCATTTATATGGATTCAGGGAGTCTCTGATAGAAGAGCAAAATACATGAATTTGACACTTTGTTTAAGACCGCCCTGAACAAACACTTAATTTTGTGACCATTTAATTGATAATGAAATGAACAATATAGGAAGACGAAACTCTTTATTTCTCATTTCAAGTGTTAAAGAAGTCTCATAGTTTTCCATTAAGGAAACAAATGTCAAAATCGCTGCATAACTTTAATTTAAATTGGAAAAAATTATAATTTATTGATGATTAATGATGATTCAATCCGTCTGTTTTTGTAACAGATTTTGGCTACATTGGGTCATTGCACATTTACAACCATTTAACAATCCTTGAAACTCCACGATATGGGCAAATAAACCCCTCAGTGAACACCTGGACTCCTCAAATATTATGGTCTTCTAGTTCATAGTGCATTAAGATTAAATCATTTTTGGGGCATTAATGATTTTTTCCATCCATAATATTTTCGTTTTGAATAAAATGTATATTTTTCTGTTTTGATACAGAACAAATACATCAGTGATTATTTCTCCGAGTGATTTTACAAAAGCTCTTTCCTGTGTCTGCAGCGACACCGTGTGGCCGCTCCTGAGACGACAGGAACATGGAAACAATAAGACTTACTACAAGGGAAAATAAACAATAAGTTTGTCGTCACTAAAGTATAAGTTTGATTTAAAAAGATGAATGTCTGTATTTTAACTTGTATCATTGATGTTTGTCAAGGGCACCGTCATTTTGAACAGGCGCTTCGTAGGACAGCTACCGGTGGGGGTCCTTCCACCGTCAACACCGGAACAGCACGTGAACAGTAAGCAACCCAGTTTGTAGACGGTTCATTGTCTGTAGAATGTGATGTGGCGCTATTGTTTTACATATATTGATTTATATAAAGATGTTTACATTCAACCTGGAGACATAAACTAATCTAATGTTCGACAATAAGCTCCGGCAGCCGTGAAATATGCGGTTTGTTGTGCACTCTACGCCAAACCCCGTTTTACAAGTGGTTTAAATCAGGTTACCCGGTGTTCAGCAGTATAACAATGTTTTACAAACAATTATCAAATATGTTGTGGATTCATTAAGATGCGCTGGTAAATTCGGCTGATATAGAATAAACCAAACACAAGTTATTAATGCTAAATCATGACTTTCTTAGTTGGTTAACAACACAGTCGTTGATAACGGTGGAACTTAATTTGGTTAAAACAATTTATTCCACTGAGAGAAGAGAAACCAGTAAGATGTTGCTGGTGTCTTACTCTGTGTGTGTGTGTGTGTGTGTGTGTGTTATTTTCATCAAAGGGGTCAGAGGTCAGGATGGGTCGTTCCTCCAAAGACAAGCGGGACATTTACTACCGTCTGGCCAAAGAGGAGGGCTGGAGAGCGAGGAGCGCCTTCAAGCTGCTGCAGCTCGACCACGAGTTCAACCTGTTCACAGGTGAGACACCTGAGACGACCAGACACCCGACGGGTCCCCAACGGGTCCCGCCTACACTACAGCCCCCTGAAAAGGGTGGAGCTGAGCCGGAGTCTGGGTCCTCTTTGGGCCCTTCAGGCTGTGTTCTTCTTCTGTCTTTTATTAAATGTCTGATTTGTATGACGGTTTTATTTTCCCTCTCTCAGGTGTGAACAGAGCCGTTGATCTGTGTGCAGCTCCTGGCAGCTGGAGTCAAGTCCTCAGTCGTAAACTCAGGTTTTTATTTATTCTTTCTCTATTAACCTTAAACTCACCTGGGCAGATATGAAATGGATGTTAATAAAGCCAAGAGTTAACTATGTCGCTGTCTTGTGTTTTTTTCCACTCAGAGCTCAGGAGGAGAAGGGCGACGCCGGTGAGGAGGTGAAGATCGTGGCGGTGGACCTGCAGGCCATGGCTCCTCTACCAGGAGTCACTCAGATCCAGGGAGACATCACCAAGGTGAGGACACCGTGGACGAGCATGCAGCTCTGATCGTCCTCTTGTCCACTGCGGGATCTTAACCAAACGTAACGGTCGTAACGTCTTCTTCTTCCTCTTCCTCTCAGGTGTCGACGGCTCAGGAGATCATCCGTCACTTTGAGGGTCAGCCGGCCGACCTGGTGGTGTGTGACGGCGCTCCAGACGGTGAGACTTCCTGTCCGTCCTCGCCCGTTCTTGAGGCTCTCCTTTTTATTCAGTCATTTTACCGTTCTTTCTCCATAGTGACCGGGCTCCACGACGTGGACGAGTACATCCAGGCTCAGCTGCTGTTGGCCGTGAGTACACAGAGGTGTGTTGTTGTTGTCGTTCACCTGTCGGTCTGCGACGTCACACTGACCCCCGTTTGTCTCTCAGGCTCTGAACATCACAACTCACGTCCTGAAACCCGGAGGGACGTTTGTGGCCAAGGTGAGTCCAGCTCTTGTTCAGATGATTTATTAACTAGAAAGGACCCAGTCGAGTTCAGATCTCCACCAGGTTTCATTTACCGTTTAAACGTGAGGCTGAAGCCTAATGAGAAGGCGAATAAACTGTCTCTGGATGTGGTTCAGTATCAAATAAAGGTTTCGCTCTTCTGGCTCAGATCTTCAGAGGCAAAGACGTGACTCTGCTGTACTCTCAGCTGAAGATCTTCTTCAGTGGTGTGACCTGCGCCAAACCTCGCAGCAGCAGGAACTCCAGCATAGGTGAGCCCCCCCCACTGACCAATCACACGGCTCAAACAGGAGACAAACTCCGCCCACCTGCTCATATAGTCATCTTTTATTCAACTTTTGTGCACAGAGTGCTTGATGAAATCATCTTTAAAAAGTATTAAATTGTGTCTATTGTACCACATTCATTACTCACAGTATCTGTCTGTCTGTCTGTGTGCAGAGGCCTTCGTGGTGTGCCAGAATTACTCTCCTCCTGACGGTTACGTCCCCAACATGTCCAACCCTCTGCTGGATCACTCCTACGGTAACTACGAGCCCGCGTGGTCCGTGTCTGGATATCTGATCCGGATCGGGAAAATCACAAGACCTCTAGAAGATAGAAACCACTTCCCTTCACTTGAGTGTTTGTTGACAAGTCGGCCGGCTCTGCTTAACTAATTCCTTTATTTTAAAAGACCCATAGAGAGGTGCAATATATATCTATATCTATATAGATATGTATCTTATATATCATGCTCATTATCTTATTTTCCTGTTCTGTCTTTAAAGTGGACGTCTCAGGGAATAAGACCTTTTAGCACATACAATATATTGATACCAAAGAAAGTTGCTGAACAGTGACCCCGTGTGGCCACAGGTGGTAATGAAGGATTAACGGTGAATCCTAAAACATGGTGTAACATGAGAATTAAGAAGAGAAGAATCGTAAAGTCAGTAATGTCAGAGACACAAAGATCACTAGCATGAGCCACCAAAAACTACTGCTCAGTGTTTTATATCGTCTGTCATTTTGAAAGAGGACGAATGCGTTATTTCTTATTTTAAAGGTTTGCATACCGGTAGTCTGTTGATTCACTGCGTGTCCTGGTTTTACTCAGTCTGGATTGTGGTCTCTGTCCTTTTAGATGTGGACTTCAACCAGTTGGAGGGTCCCAACCGCGTCATCGTTCCCTTCCTGGCGTGCGGTGACCTCAGCGCCTTCGACTCGGACAGGACCTACCCTCTGCAGGTGAGGAGACACAGGACTATCTTTAATCACAGAAACATGGCTCTTACATTTAAACTAGTGCAGATAATCCCTTAAAGATCTATTCATGTATCCCATAATTAACCCCAAATCCTGCAGATGTTTCTCTAAATGCCATCATGTCTGAGTGACAGATTTAAGAATCCCTTTAAATATTAATAAACTGAAACTACGTCAAATACTTCTAATTAACGTGTGAATCAAGGAGGAAGTGATGTACCCCTTAAAGTCTGTTTTCATGGATGAAGGGTGCATTATGGGTATTTTAAAGGGTTCTAGTTTATATAGTTAAAATGTTTTTCTTTTCATCACACCTAAACCATCGCCGAGCTGTTGCCTTCTTTCTTTCTTCAGCTGGATGCTGGTAAACAGTACCAGTACACCCCCCCCACCCAGCCGCCGATACGCCCCCCCTACCAGCAGGCCTGCCACCTGCGCAAGAACAACCTGCTGTCCAGAGAAGACGCTCCGTCCAACCAGAGTCAAGAGGAGGCGGAGCCAGCGGCCGAATCCACCTGAGCCGAGTTCTCGTTAAAGGAACAGTCCGGCATTTTGGGATCGTCAAGCGCAGCGACAGAACCAGAGTGTGCATTAGCTTAGCTTAGCACAAAGACTGGAAACAGGGGGAAACTGCTAGCCTTTTCCTTAATCCACCGTTGTGCTAAGCTAGGCTAAACACGTCACACTGTCCCAGATATTTTTACTATTCTGATTTCATGATTTTTATTTGTGGCAGATCCTTCCGTTCATTAGGCTTGGATTGAGGAATTGTAAACATTTTATTTAAAAAAAAATAAAAGTTATCTCTTGGAGGCAAACTGACTTATGTGGTTCACGTGATTTGTATTTTAAGAGTAATTAAACTGTTATATTTTTGTCTCTAAGCAATTTGCATTTTGCTGCTGTAGATGTTTACGGCTGTGCTAATTTTAAGTAATTTATATATTGTTGGTTAGTTTAATCTACAGCTGTGAGGACCACGTATCTCACATCTGAGATGTGAAAAGTACAATATGTACCTCTGAGATGTAGTACAGGAGAAGTATAAAGTTAAATTAAATGGAAGTACTTGTAAAATACAAGTACCTCTGATTTGTACTTGAGTCCAGTCCCTACTATTAGGACGTACTGCGTCTGTACGCGTTGACGTCATGACGCAAGGAGGACTCGCACAACCGCATTGTTGTTGGGTGAAGAGAAGCTCCGGGCAGCCGCTGAGCTCTGCCGCCTCTAACCGCTTCTAAACGGCCGTAATGAGCAGCTAAATTACAACCGATCAAAGTTAAATACCGGCTCCGTCGCGCTGGATATCTGTCGGTTGCTTCTCAAGTTTAACTCGGTTGAGCAGCGCGAGCCGCGGCCGTTGGACGAGCGGACTGAAAATGTGGATTTAACTGCAGCTTCGCTCCGCAGGGCCGCGCCGCCATTGCTGCCGTTTTTACAAGCTGAATTCGTGAAAATACCTTTGGTAAGTTCAGCCCCACTGTGTCCTCACCTCTTTAATATCACCCCCTTATAGTCTGGACTGGTTTACATCTAAAAACCAGTCCGTGCTGGTCTGAGAGAAAGCCTCCCCTTTTACAAATCGAGGCAGATTCATGTTGTGCTGGTCGCCATATTTCCTCCCCCCTTCAGTTTAGGTGTATTAATGCTAGCAGGCTAACGTTAGCCCCGGTTTGTGGACGGAGTGTCCTAATGCGTTTAACCGGCCACCGGGAGGGCCAACCGCCTGAGAGGAGGAGGGCACACCGGGGTGTTCTTTTCTTGTAACAGACCCGTGTTTGGTGCATCGCTTTTAAAGCTGTGGTGCGATTAATAACGAAAGATTAACGTTGTGGGTTCAGTTAAAGAGGAGCTAACGTTAGCCGGTGGGTAGCACACACACACACACACACACACCAGAGAAACCGAACGAGCTGCAGCTGCTGTTAGCCGATTATTTCCACCAACCGCCGTCAGCGGCTTTAGCCAGTCTCGCTGTCATGAGTGGCCGTGGAGGTGTGGTGCTCTCGGTGCCTTTCTTTCTTTCGTCCAGTGAACGTTATCGTTTCCGCCCCCTTTGCTCCCAACTACAGCCAACTGAAAACATGACCTCGTAAATGAATTAAAGCTGCACAAACAGACACACTATGTGAAAGGAGGACCGGTCTCATTTTTTGAATGAAAAAACATTTGTACATTAGCAGCAATGTAGCACAACACGGAAGCATCGCCGAATGTTGAATTGCAATGAAACTATTTTGTCCTTAAAATGAATGAATAAATAATCCTGATTATCCTTTTGACCATGATCGTGCAGCCCTCATACATTTAGCAGTTTAGTGTATTTTGTGACACGAGGAGAATGATTGAACACATTTATGTTCCCCAAACGTAATAATTGGGAAACACGTGGAACAGATATCAAACATGTTCAAACAATATCCAGGCCGAATGTGGTTAGATGAGACGTGTCTGTACCATGTGACAGACGCTCTGCATCAGTAATACATTCATAGTTTGATAGACCCGCAGAACAAGTACAAACCACTGGAAGTCTGTGTTCTGTGGTCCTCTCTGATTGAAGAGGTAAAGACATCCTTGTGTAAACACGTTAACTGCTGCATGATTGCTCCTGAAGGCCTCATTGAGGGTCAAGGCCTGGTAATGATTACTGCAGGTTCTGTTAGACGTAACGCTCGTTGCTTCACAGACTTAATGACTTTAAGAAATTGTAAGTCGAGTCTTTAACGCTGGCGTTTTGTTCGTCTGGTTCTCAGGGTTTTTACGGCTTCGAGATGAAGAAGAAAATTCGACATCACCGACCCGCGGTGCTGAAGAGAGATTCGTCCCCCATCAAGCCGTCGCCCAACCGGGAGACGCTGACGTACGCGCAGGCCCAGCGGATCGTGGAGCTGGAGGTGGACGGCCGCGTGCACCGGCTCAGCATCTACGACAAGATGGACGTCATCGGCGACGACGACCCCACGGCGCAGGAGATCATGGAGTGCAACAGCAACAAGGAGAACAACGAGAAGCCCCAGCAGGTCCTGGTGCGCTCCGTGCGCCTCAAAAACAACCAGCAGAAGAAGAACGCCGCGCTCATGGCCACGCACGGCAGCACCGGCGGCCTGTTGGAGCCAAAGGTCAGAACGGTTGAGTACAACCTGCCGGTGGTGCCCAAGAGGCCGGCGGCGTATTACAAATACACGGAGAGGACGGCGGAGGAGCTGGACGAGGAGGTGGAGTACGACATGGACGAGGAGGACTACGCCTGGCTGGAGCTCATCAACGAGAAGAGGAAGAGCGAGGGCGTCAGCCAGGTGTCGTTCAACCTGTTCGAGTTCCTCATGGACCGCTTCGAGAAGGAGTCGTACGTGGTCACGCAGGGCCAGAGCGACCTGCAGTCGCTGGTGGACGAGGACGCCGTGTGCTGCGTCTGCATGGACGGAGACGGAGCCGACAGCAACGTCATCCTCTTCTGCGATGCCTGCAACATCGCCGTGCACCAGGAGTGCTACGGCGTGCCGTACGTCCCCGAGGGCCAGTGGCTGTGCCGCCACTGCCTGCAGTGTCCGTCGCGGCCCGCCGAGTGCGTCTTCTGCCCCAACCGAGGCGGAGCCCTGAAGAAGACGGACGACGACCGTTGGGGCCACGTGGCGTGCGCCCTGTGGGTGCCCGAGGTCGGCTTTTCCGACACCGTCTTCATCGAGCCCATCGACGGCGTGCGCAACATCCCACCGGCGCGCTGGAAGCTCACCTGCTACCTGTGCAAAGAGAAGGGCGCCGGCGCGTGCATCCAGTGCGACAAGATCAACTGCTACACCGCCTTCCACGTCAGCTGCGCCCAGAGGGCCGGCCTTTACATGAAGATGGAGCCCATCAAGGAGGTGGCGCCGTCCGGCGGCTCCTCCTTCTCCGTGAAGAAGACCGCGTACTGCTGCAGCCACACGCCCGAGGGCTGCGACCGCCGGCCGCTCGGCATCTACGACGATCCCCATGCGAAGAACGGAGCCTGCCACAAGAGGGGCGACAAGAGGGGGAAGTCCCGGGCCAAGGGCTGGGCCAAGAAGAAGAGCAAGAGAGGCGAGCCGGAACCAGAACCGCAGCCCGAGACCCCCACCAACTCTGGGCCCAGTATCACCGCTTCAAGGTAGGCAGGCAGGCAAAACAGGACTCCCAGAATGCATCTCTCACATAAATTAATAGTGTTTTCTCGCCCAGGTCCACTCAGTTCCTCTTCATTGAGACCGGATGCCAGATCGAGATAAAAAAAAAAATGTATATATGATGTCCGGATCAGTAAGGTTTCTTGTTTCTGTTCAGGTCCACAGATTTGGAAAAGAAACTTTAGTAAAGACCGGGCTAGTTTCGGTAAGAAAACCACGACAATTTAAGTTCAGTAACTGAAGTATAATTCTGGTTTATGATAACCTGGGTCTTATTTTTGTAACAATGACGTACTTACCAAGTTAATATCTGTAACACGGTGAATGAAGGAGTCGTACGGGTCAAGAAGCACGAGCAGTCGGACCAACAGAAGCTTGTTCCTGCTCGGGTTCACCCCTCTGAAATGTAGCGTATTTATTGGTTAATATCTCCCTCTGCCTCCTCCTCCGTGGATCAGTTTCGACACCATCTTGAACCAGGTGGCGGTCCAGAGGAAGCGGGTGTTCGTGGAGCAGGTGCTGAGCTACTGGGTGCAGAAGAGGCAGTCGAGGAACAACGTGCCGTTGATCCGCCGGCTGCAGGCCAACCCTCAGCCGCCCAAAGTCAAGCAGATGGTCAGTGCTGCCAACACAGCGGAGCGTCGTCCTTTTAATGTCGTTCTTCCTACCACAACGTTTGTGTACGTTTCTTTTTCTGCAGGACCGTGCGGAGACGAACCAGGCGCTGAAGGAGCAGCTGAAGGAGTGGCACCGCCTCCGACACGACCTGGAGAGAGCTCGCCTGCTGCTGGAGCTCATCAGGAAGAGAGAGAAGCTGAAGCGGGAGGAGGTAGATCATCACTTACTACCTCACTGTTTCTAAAGCGCAAAGCTCAATTTAATACTTCAATAATCCATCATTATTCAGGTCAATGCAACCTGTGTTCACATTAGCCGTCACTCAGATCACTCTGAGCAGCATGTCATTTTATTTTGGACTTGCAAAAAGCGAGCTTTACGTTTTCGTAACTCGCGCTGAAGAACTTCCACATGACGATGTGTGTGTGAGACATTAATCATTTCTCGTACTAACTATTGGTGAAAACACACGACTTCAAAAAACATTCGCACAAAGGAAGCAACACAAATTTGTGTGTGTGTGTTGTCTCCTCAGATGAAGCTGCAGCAGTCGGCGCTGGAGGTCCAGCTGACCCCCTTCAACATCCTGCTGCGGGCCGTGCTCAGTCAGCTGCAGGAGAAGGACCAGTACAGTATCTTCGCTCAGCCCGTCAACAGCAGCGAGGTCTGTTCGACAGGAAACGTTTTAAATGTGTTAAATTCATTGTTTGACAGTTATAGAGAAGTCGAGTTAACTATTACCGGGCGCCAGCTGAAACCCTCAGTTTACCTTCTTATCAGTGTTTTTTTTTCTACTTCCTGTCTGTGTTTTAATGCACAGACCTTTTCACAATAAAGGTGAAACATAACAGAGAAATAATGTCTTCAATAAAAGCCAACGCGTCCCCTCTGTCTCCTGCAGGTTCCCGACTACCTGGACCACATCAAGGACCCCATGGACTTCTCCACCATGAGGAAGCGCATCGACGGCCACGACTACAGGAGCCTGGAGGAGTTTGAGGCCGACTTCGACCTCATCATCTTCAACTGCATGAAGTACAACGCCAAGGACACGTTCTTCCACAGGGCCGCCCAGCGGATGCAGGACCACGGAGGGGCCATCCTCCGCAGGGCCCGCAGAGAGGCCGAGAGGATCGGCTTCGACTTCCCCAGCGGGTTGCATCTGCCCGAGGTCCCGAAACTGGAGACGCCACCCGCCTTCTCCTGGGAGGACGGTAAGTCCATTGATTGAGTAAAGTCTCCAGAGTAGATCTCCTGTAGATAATCCTGTGACGATGTCATGTGATCATCTGTCTCTTCTAGTGGACCGGCTGCTAAGCCCCGCCTACCGTCAGCTGACCCCTCTGGAGGACCAGCTGAGGGAGCTGCTGGAGAAGCTGGACCTGAGCACGGCCATGAAGAACAGCCCGTCGCGCAGCAAGAGGCTCAAACTGCTGAAGAAGACCATCACGGAGGTCCGCAGCGAGATGAGCCTGAAGAAGTCCCTCCGGAAGCCCCCGCCCCCGGAGCCCAGTGGGACCCCCACGAAGGCAGAGGAGAAACCACTACCCGCACCCCCGGCAGAGCCTTTCACACCACAGGAGGAGAAGCCTCTGTCCCTGCAAACGTTAGAGCTGGTGACCTTACTGTCGCGGATCGAGGCCTCACCCGACCCGGAGCCGCAGCCCCCTCTGAAGGCCTCCAAACCCAGCACGGATCGTTCTCTCTCGGAGCTCGACGACACGTCTACCTCAGTGCCCACGGACGCACCCAACGGGCACGCCCCGGACCCGCCGCTCTCCAACGGCGTCATCCACGCCGACGCCTCCAGCACGGGCAACCGGCGGAACAACGTCCTCTTCCGCAAGTCCAAGAGCGCCAGCCCCCAGAAACCACTCAAGAGCCACGAGGCGTCCGCTGTGACGCCGCCTTCCCTGGGCGCCAAAACCTTCCTGTCGGTGGTGATCCCTCGACTGGAGACGCTCCTCCTGCCGAAGAAAAGACGACACAGCAGCAGCGCCGACGGCGAGGAGGAGGACGAGGAGTCGCCGATAAAACGCCTCGGCACAGGTATAAAAAAAAAGAATCTCCTCCAGGACGAAATATGAACTGAAATGTTGAAGAAATCATTTTAACGATCAGAGTACGAACCCTAAACTGCACTGTGACGCCTTTTCTGTGTTTTTTTCTTTCTTTCCCTTCAGGAATAGCAAACGGTTTCGTGGTTGAGGAGGAGGAGGAAATCTCACCGTCTCCCCGCCTGCTGGAGCCTCGCCGCCGCTGTGCCTCCGAGTCGAGCATCTCCTCCAGCGGGAGCGTCCTCTGCGGCACGAGGTGAGTGGAAGAGGAAACGTTCCGGCGCTGTGCAGCTCACCGATGACACAAAAACAGCTTTAACCATGATAACGCTCTACTGACCCAGTTAATAGATGAGAACTGGGAACACAGTGGCATGATGGGAATGACGCTGCTCTATACTGGAAGGTTTGTTTTGGACCCGATACGTTTTATTTCTTTATGTAGTACTTCTACATATACCGTATTTTTTAAACTGAACTTTCGTACTTATTTATCAAGTAAAACACAACAATACATATGAACTTGATGTCTATTTTTGTCACTTGTGGGTTCATAGGAGTCCTAAACAGCCTCTGGGCATCTATCGGTGACACTCGTTGTCTTTTTAATTCTCCAGTTCACTTTGTTTGGACGCCGTCTGATCATAAACGTCTCCGTTCATACTCGGAGCTCGCGTGCCGTCCGTGGAGACTCGCTCTACGGCGCTAAGCGAGAGTACAAACAAAGCTTAAGTCCCTCCCCCCTGCGCTCATTGGTCGATTACTTTTTCACAGAGCGGACTGATTCTGTCACGATGCCAATTGACCAATCAGTCAACTCGAACACGGAGGGGGCGGATTCAAAGGTCTGGACCCAGGCGACAGTCTGACCATCAATAATCAAATGGAGGATCATTACGTGTGTCATGCAAAATATAATGTTACAACAACAACAACAAAGTTATTTTATAAAAAGCAATAACATGAAAACGTGTTGATGTGACTAGAAAAGGACCAGGCTGTAATTCAGATGTTCTAGTTGTTGCAGGAAGTTCACGACAGCAGAGGCATGACTCTAAACGCCGTCCTGTGATTTCTCCTTCAGCACCGTCATCGTTTCTAAAAGCGGTAAAGGACGGTCGCCGGCGGCTCGGCGGAGCACCGTGGACGACAAGAGCACCCTGGGGACCTGCATCGAGAACGGAGAGTTCGCCAAAGCCGCCAAGATCTCGTCAGGTGAGCAGAGCAGCGTCCGCTCGGTGACACCTGATGGATGTGCATGAGACCGCATGGCACGCTTTGATCGGTCAGCTCTTCTCTCTGATTTACTGATTAAAAAGTCTGTTTGTGTGAGAAAAACAGACTTTAGTTCTTCCATCACTTGTTTCCCCACTGTTCTACCTGTGAGACCCAAAGAACAGTGAAGTTAAAGTAAAATCTTAAAATGAGAGCTCATCAAACCAGCAGCTCCTCCCTGGTTCTCAGACTGGGTTTTGGGGGGGGGGGGGGGCCTCAGAGGTCCTCGATAAAGTCAGCGGAGACTGGAAGCTGCAGGTTTCAGCCCTAAACAGGAAGTGGTTCAGCAACAGGAAACCTGAGAGGGACAAAGTGGAAGTGGAGAGAAGTCCGTTATTTTCTGTGTGGGTTCAGTGAATTATTGACTCGCATCATCACGACTCAACAAACGGGCAGATTATCTTTGGTTTCACATTAAAGTTCTTACTAAATACAGACGATTTTAACAGATACCTCAGGACTAGCCCCATTATGTTCCTGACTCAAATATATACACACATATATGTATATATATGTGTGTATATAAACCCTCAATAGGCCTCAGGAGTCTCGTCAACTGTTTATTTTTTAAAGTCGATCTTTAAAAAGCGTGTGTGTTTGTGTCCTGTGTGTGTGTGTGTGTGTTTGCATTATAAACCTCATAACCTGCTTATCGTTGTTCCTGTAGAGGTGTGGAAGCCCTCCGCCGCTCCTCCCTTTGTTCTGGAGCCTCTTAAACTAGTTTGGGCTAAATGTAGTGGATATCCCTCCTACCCCGCCCTGGTGAGTGAGTGAGTGCTAGCTAGCTAGCCCCCCCCCCCCCCCCCCCCCCCCCCCCCCCCCACCCCCCCCCCCCACACCGTGTCTCATTACCCATCAGCCCCCTCTCTGCCATCGTGCGGTGCCGTAGCTCGTGATTTGTGCTCGCGGCCATGCGGCAGCTTCCAGCTGGCCGATCACGGACTGCTTGGTGTGTTTGTGGAGTCGAGCGGCGTTCGCTCAGAGCGTCCGCGGCTCGACTCGGCCGTGCATGTGTGTGTTCTCTTGTGAGTGCGGGGCTTCTTCTGGAAACACTCCACACACACACTAGTTACTGTGAGACGGCGGCTTCGCTCAAAGTCTCCGTCCCGCTCTTCATTTGTTTGTGGCCGTTGCAGATCGTGGAACCCAGAGCGCGGAGGACGGGGGGGTCAGCACAAAGGGGCGGAGCTTCCCCAGCCGCCGTCGCCGCCACCGGACGTTCTCAGAGCCGGAGAGCGGATGCAGTTCAGGTCCGCAGAGAAACTCTTCCTCGTCCACTTCTTCGACAGCAAGCGCAGCTGGTGAGGAACTCACTGAAAGAGTAAAGTTAGAAGTTTTGTCTTCATTCAGCCAGAGAGAAAGAGCCGTAGTCATCTCATAAGCACGCTGATACATGTTTAATTATGCGTTTTATCTGTGAGTGTTGTGAGCTGCACATGCGATTCGTCGGGAACATGAACTCTTTGGTCCCACTGACCTCTTGTCCGCTCTCTCCTCAGGCAATGGCTTCCTAGATCCAAGATGGCTCCCTTCGGGGTCAACCGGGCGCTCGACAAAATCAAGCTGGCGGAGGCTCGCTCCTCCTGCATCCGTAAAGCTGTGCTGCTCGCCTACGAGCGAGCCATGAACCACCGGAACCGTGTCGGCGGCGAGGCCGGCGCCTCGGACTGAACCCCCCCCACACACACACACACACACACACACCACCTCTGAAACCCTCCCATCATCCCTATCTCCTGGTTCAGCCTTCTGTTTTCAACACAGTCACAAGCAGAGACGCTCATACGCACAAACAACCCCACACATACATGTTTACCATTTCCTGTGAACTGGAACTCCACGCCCCCCCCCCCCCCCCCCGTCGTCCAAAATACTGTAGCTGGTGACGTCCATCTTTGTTTTTGTCAAAGAGCTATGCAACGACTCAGTTAGCGGGTGCAAAACGTGGAGAGAAAATAAACCCCTGGGCTGTGAGAACTGAAAATCACAGGTCTGAACCTGTTGAATGTGTCGGATTTGACCTCTGACCTCCTTAAAAATGTGCTGCAAGACTGCTGCAACAATCTCACTGCCATGAAAATGTCCATCAGTGTGTGTGCGCGTGTGTGTGTGTGTGTGTGTGTGTGTGCGTGCGTGAGAGAGAGACTGTGTGACTGTGTGACTGTGACTGCAGCAGCTCCTGTAAATATCCTGTACAAGGCCCGACACTAATTTATTCACTCCCTCAGTTTGTTCTGGTACTCGGTGTTCAGATATTTATACGGTCGGAGGTGATGACCCCCCCAACGTGTTTCTGCTGGTGCTATCTCTACACAGAGACGATACAGACATGCATACTGTAATGAACATTTATATTTCTGCTCATTTTTTTAAACGGTTTTTGTAAGTTATTGAGTTCTCAAGCTTCAAGTTCTTTCGTCTTTGGCATTAATTGTTTTTGTCTCTTCTCTTTTTTTTTTTTTTTTTTACCTGAATGTTTTTACTGGACTATTTCTTTTCTTTTCTTTTTTGGTTTGTACATATTTATATAAAATCTATATAGATGCTCTCAAAGTTTAAAATGCCTAAAGTGCATCATTCACACCGAAACCAAAAAAAAAGAGATCTGCTGCCCACAAGTTTCCCACTACTGCGTTTCTTTTACAGTTTGTTTTTCAGCCTTTCTGTTCGTGTGCTGTGATGAGTTCCAGTCTGTTTGTCGTCACAGAATCATCTTTTCCACCTGAACTGAGCTACAGTCGGCTGTAGGAGGACAGAGAATGTGCCTGTACTAATTTATTGTAAAGCAGAAAATGTATATGCATTACTTTATAGAGAGAGTATTGTAAGAGAATACTACGGGCACACAGGGAGCCATATGTAGAGGCCCCGCCTCTTCTTCTGGGGTTTTATTTTTGGGGATTTTAGCGTTAAATCTGAGCGGTGAGGTGATAGTGTTTGATGTTTTATTTTGGCAGGGTAGCAATGGGTAGACTTCCTGTTTTGTTTGGCCCTTCTGGATGTGGATGTTGTGTGTAAATAGATTTGGTACTTTAGCTGATTCTCTGGGAAAAACCACAGTTATAGCCAACGGGAGCGGAAACCAGCCGACAGCAGGCGGCTGGGACTTTTATACTAAAACACTGAAAAATTAAAATATGTTATGGAATCACTGATTGGACGTGTTCTGGTTTTATTATTTAAAATTTTACACTTTTTTTTTATTTTGATTGTCCTGGTGTTTTATTTTATTTGCATTATTTTTATTACTTAGTTTTAGGTAAATTAAATGTATTTCCATTAATTATTTTAAAATATTTCATTCTATATATTGTATCTCTTAATTTCATCTGGGCCTTTTAATTTTATTTCTTCATCTATTATTGAAATGTTTTGGTAATTTTAATTTAATTCTATATTTTTTTCGGTTATACCAATTTTAACGTACTTATTTTGACGTATTCACAGGTGTAACTATAACATACTTAGTATGACATCATGCACTTCTAAATGAAAAGCAACTCCCTTCAAACAATCAGAAGTACTTCTATAAAGTAAAACTCTTTCCAGGTGAAAATAAACCCGGAGAACCCAGTTTAAATACCTCCTGAGGTAGAAAACACTAAACCTTCCCTCATGTCTAAGTGGCCACTAGGTGGCGCCGCTGTTCTGCCCGTGAAACAGCTGATGATGCAGAAATGAGGAGGAAACACTGCAGTGACAGTTTAAACTCAGTCGGACATTTTTAAACTACTCCTGCGTAGCTTTGGCTTTCATGCAGAGTACAAACAAATGTTTTCTCAAGTGACTGCGCAGAGCTGAGACACGCAGGACAGAGTATGTTTATGACGATGTGCTTCAGATCCGGTGACCTGTAGCCAAGATGCCATGTTTTTACTTTACGGGGCGGCTTTCTCTCTGCTGCCCTCGGATCAAACTTTGAGTGGAACAAGTTGCCTTTTCCTGTTCAAGTTGAGCCGGTTTAGCAGCTGATCAGAGCTCCTCCTGTTCGCCTCCCTTTAGAGATAAATCAACAGTCGTTTCTTCATTATTTCTCATCTAAGAAGAGGAAGACGAGAGGAAGGGAACAAACCAGCAAGTTCATCATCAACAAGGGGTCGACTGCAGACCACAATATCGGTGTGATTCTGTCAAGCTAAAAAAAAAATGAAGCCAACGCGGTAGTGCTAAAAAACTGCAGTTCCTCAAATGGCCACTTGAGGCTCCTAAAGTGAGTCAATCCCCATAGGCCTCCATGTTTAAATGCCCAACTTTATAGCAGAAAATAAACATGTTTATAGCTAATATCTCCGTTCATGACTGCATACAACTCTATGGGGGTGAATTTGTATATAACTCACTGCAAAAGCTGTTCAACACCTGGCTAATGTCTATAAATGTGAGAGGCGTGTCCTGGACGAGCATGCGTGTTTCAGACAGAAGAATTGTTGCAACCAGCAGGTCGAGCACCCTGGATGAGCAGCAGAACAAAGGACGGATGAGTGATTATTAAAATCTGGAGCTGCTGTTGGTGCTGCAGCATCCCTGCAGGTCCAGTGTTCTCAGCCTTGTATCTCGTGAGTGTCTGTGAATATTCCGCTGATGACTCAACATGTTCCTCTAATTAGCAGCATATATTTCGGGCGTCCTGAGCTCGTCGGCCGGCTCACCACACACACACACACACACACACACACACACACACACACACACACACACACACACACACACACACACACACACACACACACACACACACACACACACACACACACACACACACACACACACACACACACACACACACACACACACGGGGTCTCTGGGGGTTGAAATGTCTTTGAAGTTGGAGATGATTATCCAAAGCGTGCAGAGGTAATTAACTGTGTCCTGCTCATAAATAAACACATTTCCTCTGCACACACACCATTAATGCAGCAGACGCCGCCGGAAAAGTGTTTGTTGCAACAACAAAAAAAGAAAAAGCTCAACAACCTGCAGTTGAATCAGCTCGCATCGCTCGTCTTCTGTGCAAAAGAGGTGTTTCTATTATTTTGTCCACCTTATTTATATCAATGGTTAGACTAAATAACAGAAGCGCCTCTCTGTAGAGTGCAAAACAGCAGCACTACATCCTCCTAAATCATCATAAACTGAACATCAAATCCTTGGTGAA
The DNA here is from genome assembly GCF_910591455.1 of Pholis gunnellus. Lineage (NCBI taxonomy): Eukaryota > Metazoa > Chordata > Actinopteri > Perciformes > Pholidae > Pholis > Pholis gunnellus. The sequence goes on from NC_136533.1 coordinate 2,583,473, forward strand.
GGGAGGATTTATCACAGGTTTTATCACACTGCATTGGTTTTGGCTCGTGGACCGACTGCACAGGTGTGAAGCAGGCGATAAAAATCTCAAACTTGAGCCAATGCTGACTAAACTCTTGTCCGATAAGGCATCGATCTGTCAGTCACATGATCCAAGAAACAGAAGTTCAGATGAGGAACAGGAAATCAATGAATGAATAATGAATAACTGGCTCACACTGGAGGAAAAGATGCAGCAAATGTCCTGAGTATATTCTCAAAAAGAGGCGTGTCTGTACTTGTACTTTGTGGGGACATCAACTTTGTTCACACACTGACATTATGGAGACAACCCGGCAGCGTGGGGACCAACAACTGGTTGTGCCTTGTGGGGACAAGGCACAACGGTTACATTTCACGGTCAAGACTTGTGTCTGTGACAGAAATAATAAACATGTTTCTGGTCAAAGCTGTAGTCAGACATCAAAACAAAACGTCCTCTTGCAGAAAACAAAACGAGTGGCTGCTGTTTGTGTCGTTTGCGTCCTCGTGAATATTAATTCTTGGTGGTAGCAGCTTCACACCTTTGTGGTTTTGTTGCCATTAGCAGGAGAGCTCTCTGAGCAATTACGCAGTAATTATGGCTTTATAAAGAAAAGACAAAATGGGCCTAATTTGGCTGCCGTTAACTAACAAAAAGGCTTTTCTGTCTGAGAGCGGGAACGCCGGCGGTGGTAAGTAGTTTAGTGATTGTACTGTTTAAGGCAGTCGGAGTGTTACAACATTCTTTCATCCTGCACTCGTAAAGAGCTGGAGGTAGACAGGAAGTAAGCAAAACACAGCGAGGAGCAACGACAATGAATAGATTAATTCTAATGTCTGTTTATTAATAGTGTAAGATAAGAGATTAACAAGAAGACACTGATACATGACAAGGCAAGTGAGAGAAACAACAACAACAACCAAAGGGCAAAAAGGATAGAGGTACAGATCGGCTTAAGTACTTAGCAGGGGGTACCTCTAATTTATTTGCAATTTGTTTGATCTTGTATTATACATTATTCATCTCTTCACACATGAGCTACAACTCCCCAGAAGGGGGCGACACTTCTAAACGGGACCTGGGGTCTGAGCATGGTGAAAGAAAGCCTGATCAAAAACAAAGGCCCCGCCTGCAAAACCATGGTTTTCCTATGGTATGGCCAGGCAGCAACCTCCGGTTCTGCCGAGTGAAGCCGATAAGGAAGTGTCTTAAAGCTGCATTCTCTCTAGTGTCCATCAGGGGGCGACTCCTCTGGTTGTATAGAAGTCTATGAGAAAATGACTCTACTTCTCTCTTGATTTATTACATGAGTTTATGGTCTCAATCTCTAGTTTCAAGTCTTCTTCAATACAGCATGATGTTCATTTAGTAAATTATGATCCATTCAGAGTCAAACAGACCATAAAGCAGGGGATGCTTTAGAGGCGGGGCTACTGTGATTGACAGGTTGCTACCAGAGACGTATACGGCGTCTCTACGTCACTCCTCCGCATTCCAAATATGGTAACTTCCGTTCATTTGTTTTGCGAAAAAACAACAACATGGCGGCGAAATCACCGAACTCGAAGTCTTCAAAACTGCAGTCCACAAACCAACGGGTGACGTCATGATGACTACGTCCGGCGCCAGGCTCTAGTCGCACCGCTCCTCAATGTCACACTTGGCCCAGGAGGCCAATCAAATCAAGCAAGAGGCGGGCTTTACTACTTTAACACCGACTTCCAGGTTTTGTATAATTGTGTATTCAACGTTGTGTAAATGGACCGGCGGGTTTTTACTTAAACATCATGGACAAGTTTTGACAGAATATAAAAAATGAATTCCTCCGTCTTTAAAAAAAAATCCACTGGATCCGAACTTCCTGTCACTTCACCACAGTTACTGCTGAAACCTGCGACCTGTGTGTTTGTGTGTTGCTCCTCCTATTAAATTCACGTTCTTTTTAATTGCAGCCATAACGAGCTGGAAGAGAGGAAGTTTTAGGCTTCATTAGAAACGCTCTCTCACCTTTTAACTGCTGTGAGAGAGCGAGCTGCCGAAGGGGGGCTGATTGACAACACGCTAATTAACCAATCAAGGAGCGCGTGGCGAGCGGGCACCTGAGTGGTCACCTCCGAGTGCAATTACCTTCTGCCCGCTCCCCTGCTTCCTGTTCAGCCAATCTGTCGGCCTCCGAGAGCCTAACGACCCGCTAATAAGACAAGCGCTCCAGAGTCCATCTTAATGAAAATCAGCCGACCACCCCCCCCCCCCGTCCTCGCGTCGCCAGCCGTTGGATCGTGAATGCCGGTCATTCAACCTTTTCGTCACCCTCGGCGCGCTGAGAAGCCACACGGCGTTGGAGATTATTAAAAAAAAGGAGAGGATGATTTCCTGAAGAGGCCATTCGACTTAATTCTCTCTTCTGAAAGAGGAATGACGGCGACAGCATCTCAGCACGAAATGAAAAACCTGCTCCTTGATTCCCCCCCCCCCCTCTCTCTCGACCCCCAGGTTATTATCGGACGTGATTGGATGAAGCTGTCTGTACGTCTTCACAACCTCGTCGGTCCATAACGTCCAAATCTGGACCGTTTAGTTGGAAATAAGAAAATATGTTAGTTGGTGAAGATCTGGACTGTTGTAAAGTCTGAATGTGTTATCACTTCTGCCGGAGGATAAAAAGCTCTTAAACGCATCGGTTGAATTTTGGGAATGACTTAATTCTGGTTTAATCCTGGAGAGAAGAACCGCAGCGAACATTTAAAAATGAGAGAAAACAATTTAAACATTTATAAAACAAATCGTTACGTTGTTATCGAGAGTAGTATATACTTATACAGTGTATTAAGAGGTCATGAATGAGGTTAATTGAGAATTCTGAACATAATTATTATTTTTCGACAAGTCCATGCGCAGACGCAAGCAACAAGTATGAACGCCTGATATCTCTTCTTCCTCTGAGCCACAGAGCTCCATTAAAAACACCCGAATGAGCCTCACTGTTCACTGACATGTTCCTTCATCACCATGAACACACACTGTAGTTTATACCGTCCTGCTGCCACAAATACTCACTAGAGCACCAAATGTGGATTCATCCGCCACCGAAAACAGTCTCCAAAAAACGCACTATTTCCTCCCGTTTGTTTGATAAAAGTGACCTGCTGTTACTGAGACTTAAAAACAAATGTAACTATATATTTGTGCTTTTAAAGATTTACATCTTCAGGAGGAACCAATGGGCTTTGAGCTGAGAGACGCAGACAGGAAGTCAAAGTATTGAGAGACGTTTTTGGTTTTGGTCTTTAGTGGGATTTGATGACAGAGTTATACTTGAAAGTTAACTCTTGACCTTAAAAACACAAGTTGACAAATAAAACTCAGAAGCTCCTTCAGTGGTGGAGGAACTCAAATCTTGTAAGTAAAAGTAGCAATACTACAGTGTAGAAATACTCTGTTATAAGTAAAAGTCCTGCATTTCAAAGTGTTGCATCAAATTTAAAGTACCAAAATGTAAAATTACTCATTATGCAGAATAACATGCTATATTATTGGATTATAATTATTGATGCATAAATGAAGTCCTCATTTCTGTTTTAAATAAATACGGGCGGGTAGCTTGTGAATTTCACCAAGGGCTCAACAAAGTTGTAAAATCATAGCATAAAGTAGCATTAAATGGAAAACACTCAAAAATACTAAATCTACTCTTCCATAACGACTAAGAAACTCCATCTGCTTAAGAAGAGCGATGAAACGCTCCACAACAGAAATAATGAACAATGTTTGAATCTGAATTTAATTCATTATTATAAGGAAACATGAACCCTTAAAACAGCTGTTCTGTTGAGTTTTCAGAGACATTTCTACCTGAAACAGAAGACAATAAGACACCTGGGGCATCATGGGTAACTAGCCACCTGACAGTGATCAACGGGCGGTTACGGTCGTACAACTCGCTATTATACCTAATGGGCTATTGGGCTATTGTGTGTGTGTGTGTGTGTGTGTGTGTGTGTGTGTGTTGCTGGGAAAGTGACAGTATATTTTGCAGAGGTATGAATATTTTATGGAGTGAACTCATTAGACGCTCAGCCTCTCGGGAGCTCAGAGGAGAGTTTGTTTTGTTCCAGATTATTTGCGTGATGAATTATACATCTCCGGGATTCAACAATATGAAAACAACACAGCTACAATTAGACGGAGGGCGGAGGGCTATATTTACACTCCACACATCTAAAAGCCGACCTGGCCCACTTTACCGTCCGCCGGCTCACTTCCTGTCTGTGAAGGACACGTTAAATCTGCTTTTAAATAATAATGATTATGAGTATAATACATATTATCTGGACTGAAACTCGTTTGAGAACTATTTGTACAAAGTGCTACGTATTCAAGTCGAACAACAACAGATAAATGCTTCTGATGGTTATTCACAGCAGATCCAATCTGTTAAATCCACAACGACCTATTTTTAAAGGCATAGTTCAACATTCTGGGAATGAGACGAGAAGCTGGATAACAAGCGTTACTCTTTTTGTTAAAGCACAATTAAATATATGTTTTACCTGCTACAGCCTACATATCCGCTCTGTGAATCAAATCTTCTCTTTTCAGAAAGAAATCTTATAATTTATCCGGTTTAGTTTCATGATATCTTTGCATTAAGACGCCAGAGTGCTATTAGTTCTCCACCTACGTAGTTGGAGGACTTGTTTTACAGTCAGCCAGTCAAATCATTTCAAATTATATTTTTTATAAAGCCACACAAAACCAACAGACTTTGATCAACACCACGCGTTATTATCTTTGCATCTTATCTAACTTCTTAACATAAACACACGTCTTGTTCCGCTAATTAGCTGTTCAGCTACATGTTAGCGTACCTGCAAATGTCCCTTCACTCCGGTTGGATGTATAGTCTTTGCTCTTTAAAAAAGGCACCAACAACGCGCCGCCGGTCCACGACTTGTTTGTTTACGTTGTGTCACGTTCCCTGATCGGAGCTCAGCCTGCCGGCTGCTGTCAATCAAACACAGACACGCCCACTCAGAAATAAAAAACATACATTTAATCTAAACTTAACTCCAGTTGGACTTTATCAGATAAACACCTAAAGCTTGAACACTGTGGGCAACACACTCTGTTCACTTTCCACTAGTTTTTCTGTCATCATGGTTGACTGTACCTTTAACAGTGTGATGGGGGGGGGGTTCGTCTCCAATCTCCTCCGGCTCCATTAGAGTGCTGACAGGGCTGTGAATGGGCTGGAGATCTCGTGGCCTCGGAGCAATCACCGCGGTCATTTCACACCCTGCTGATCCCCTCATCTGCTGCAGAGACGAGAGAGGGGCTCCGAGGGCCCCGGAGGCCCCTGATGAAGTCCTGACCTCACTCTCCACAACCCCCCCCCCCCCCCTCCCCGGGATTAAAAAAACACTCCTCCTGCTCACAGTGAAGATGGCCGCTCAAGTTGGTCGACGGACAAAATTGGAAAGTTTTATTGTAAGATGAGAAAAGTGAGTCTGGAGTCAGTGCACCTCACAAAATGAGTAGAAACGTATAATACCTGCTTTGAAATATGACGCGTTTCATGTCAATGTGTCAGATATTCAAAGAAAAGGAAATCTGTTATTGATTCTTCTGTCAAATGTCATATTTTGGAAAGTTTTCTTCTTTACATATAAAGCTGGCAAATCCACAGATTTAAGTTCCTAATTTTGATTCTTAAAGTTTACCAACAAATGTGTTAATGTACCCAGCCACTGGAAACGTTTAAAAAGCCAAGTATTTATGACACTTTAGGTAAGTTCAGTGTTTCTTGGTAAAAAAGAATGTTGCATTTTACAAATATACGCAATATATTTCCAAATGTAGACTTCCACACTAGTGACCTGTCTGGTTTTAACTCGTTTCCTTCTCTTATCAGGTACTACCCACAGCCTTCCACTTAGCACTTATTGTATTAGCATTTATTGTATCCGTATTAGTTTGTTGCATTTATTGTATCCGCATTAGTTTGTTGCACTTATTGTATTTGTATTAGTTGGTTTCTGCTCTTAGATTCTTGTGTAAACAAGGAGATGCACGTATGACTTCTGGTGACTCGTAGTTCTCTTTAATATGTTGAATACACTTATTGTAAGTCGCTTTGGATAACAGCGTCTGCTAAATGACTGTAATGTAATGTAATGATTATCAATGCTTGTCCTCTTTAGTTATCCAGTGATGATGTAACCGTAACCCTCTAGAACGCCTGCATCTGTTCGCCTGATATAGAAAACACTTTGATGATTAACTATAGAACTAAAATGAATCCAGAAACATCCACTGATACGATTAACCTCCAGAGTCGAGAGGTTTCTTTTAGCCATAACCAGACTTTTACCATAGAGGGGATTACATTTTGACGTCTTCTAGCTTGTTGACAGTAAATCTCGTCCTTGTGATATATTTGATTCTACAAGCTCTTCGTTCTGTAAAATGTCACCGCTGTCAAGGCGGTTTGCGATCGATCAACAGCTCAAAGCGCCGTGTCGGAGCCAACCAAAGTTGAACTAGACGTGTGAGAAGATGTATTTCGGCCCTGCAAGCGAGTCCACTTATCTCAGTGATTCCATGTCAGAACTATTCCTGTTTTAAATGCTCGTGTGACTAAAATACAGATAAATATGACTTTAAACCTTAAGTTGTTATCTTTCTATTTCCTTAGTTGTTCGTAATGTAGCTCTGTTTGGTTTCTTGGGATTTGTACATCTTATTATACGATACTAATTAAGTGTGAACAAATGTTCAGCCTAACAGATTTGGTATCGTTTGAAACTTTTGTGACGGATCCAGAAGGGTCCAGATTCATGTTCTGCAGGTTCAGTATGTAAGTTGATGATCAGCATTACTGAACATCAGGATGCAGACTTTAATGAATCTCTTATCTGAGTCCCAGATAACCAGCGGGCGTCTTCCCTGTGAGCAGAAGCAGAGAAACAGTGGAGGGAAAAAACAACAACACGCAATCAGAGCAGTAAATGACAATCTGCTGCCCGACAAAACCAGAGATGAGCTGGCCGAAGAAAAAAAAGAAAGAAGAAGAAATGTCACGTTCAGGGGGGGCGACGCAGTCCCACTCATGTAATGATCTCGAATCAGAGGCCACTAAAAGGACAATTTTCCTCCCCAGGCTTTAATGTGTGATACTCATCAGCTTCTCTGCCTCAAATAGAAACTGATGTGCCGGCTCTCTGCCTGTTTCTGGGGAAAGTGAGAATTTCAATTACCTCGCCTCAGCGGCGGCCAATCTTAATAACTTCTTTCTTAATTCGTGTTCACGTCGGCGTCGAGGCGTTGCATCCAGGCGTTCCTCCTCACAACGGGCTGCAGAATACGAGACTGGCACCACTTAGCTCCATTGGGACCCCCGCTCCCCCATCCCTGCTAACCGCCCAGCTCCTGTTGGAATAAAGGTCAAGTAATCAGGCATCTGGAAGGACAGCTCATTTGTCATCCCTTGATAAATGCGTCAGCGGCTAATCTGCAGAGCAGGACCCCGCCGCGCCGCCCCGAACAGAAAGGTTAACCGATTCAAAACAGGAAGCGGTGGAGGACGATGGCACGGGGAACAGCAGCACGGGGGGGAAAGAAAGAATATAACTTCATTTTGATTCAATTGTTTGGTGGCTATTTCTGGACCAGTGGATTGTGGGAAGGCTCCGACAATAACCTCCACCCCGCCGCTAAATGACAGCAGACTGCAGCGAACATTAACTGTGACAAGACATTAGCAGCGATGAGGCGATACGATTCACCGCAGGAAAGAGAAGCTGCAGCCTCCATCTCCCCTCTCACATCCACCTCTTCTCCCGCCTCCCGACAGATTCTCCTCCCGGCTGCTGAAAGTCAACCTGACAACGCTGAAAGAAAAGTGTTTTTCACTTTTTTCACTGACAAGGAATTCAGTAGAGATTTGATAGAAATATAATATATATATATATATATATATATATATATACACACACAGTATGTATGTAGAGGAAACACACAAAACAACCTCGTACCAAAGACTAACAATGTTCTTAAAAGTTCTGCAAAGGACAAGGGCCGATATTGAAAACATGTCCAACACCATAGACTGTATATAAGAAATGGACGAAGTCATCGCGACGTCACCCATTGGTTTGTGGACTGCAATTTTTGAAGCCTTAAGTTTGGCGATTTGGCCGTTGCCATCTTTGCTTTTTACAACAAGAGAATCTGTATACGGCTCTGGTCGCGACCTGTCAATCACAGTTGACTCTAAATGGACCATAATTTACTAAATGAACATCATGCTGTATTGAAGAAGACTTGAAACTAGAGATTGAGACCATAAACTCATGTTTACAATGTTTACCGAGGTAATAAATCAAGAGAGAAGTAGAGTCATTTTCTCATAGACTTCTATACAACCAGAGGAGTCGCCCCCTGGTGGACATTAGAGAGAATGCAGATTTAAGACACTTCAGCGACAAATATTCTCACCTCAAAAGATTCACCAACTATATTTATCATTTCATCCACTACATCTCAGAGTAGGTACTTTTTACTCTATTTTCATTCCCTTCCTGTTCAGGTAAAACCACGTATCTCCAGATGTGTTGATGATGAATGTTTGTGATAAACTGAAGGATGAAGTGTTCCTTTATGCGTTAAGAAAATCCTCCTACTTCTTCTGATAAAATAACTCTTTAAAAAGCCTCTTGGGTCAGCTGAACAATTGCTGATCAATGCTCAAGTTTTTAATGCAAGATATTTCCTTGAAGTGAAGTATTTTCACAGTGTGGTATTAGTACTTTTACTTCAGTTAAGGATCTGAATACTTCCTCCACCCCTCCCTCACTGAGAGGAGGAGCAACACTGAAAGAGGAGCTTCATCTTCACATTTCCTGAAGTGAAAGTAAAGTTAGTCTGAGCGACAGCAGAGCTGCAGTCGAGACAAGTCTCTCTGTTTCTCTCTGAAGAAACATTCAACTGAATCCAGCAGCTTTTTCTCAACAACACAACAGAGTCTCTGACAAACTCTGGTGAGTACACTGTTCTACAGACTAAATACACTCACTAGGGACGTGCGGTCAGGGGAGGCAGAGATAACAGGCCCTGTTATCATGAAAAGTAAAAAACAAATAATGATAAAATAAAATAAATAATATGTATCTACTGATCTGTGCTATAAATGTAATTCCTGTATGATTTCAATCATTTTTCTAATCGAAATCGCTGAATTAGCGCATGTCCTGTTCAAACAGAGAGGAGACACGCGAGGTGAGGCAGCGACGAGCTGTGCCACACCTCAGATTGCGCAATCCCTCACAAACTGGTTTGTGCGCGTGCCTTTTGCTTCCTCATTGTTTGTCACCACTGTAATATTTGTTGACACTTGTATTATAAGTCCTTTCTTTCCATAGAATATGTCGCGTGTTTCACGTGTGTGTGGAACATATTTAGTCTTGCTGATCTGACATTAAACCGCAGTGAAGAAGCACAGAGGGGAGGCAAACAGTACCTCTGCCTCAAGGAAGGGGGCGCGCGAGAGCCCACGGGTCGGGTTCATGCTTGTAGTTCCGTTACTCTTCTTCTACACTTCTCTTCTTCTTCTGATATTTTGCTTTGACCGCCAACATTGAAGATTAGATATCTAAGCTTTAACAATTCTCAAAAAACAGGGAAATATGACCAAATCAACAGCAATTCAACGTGGGACCGGTAAAGTAACCTTTTATGTGTTTGTTGCTCTCTTTATACATCCGTAGTTCTTACACAGATTATCGCGGGATCTCGCGGGTGGCGCCCGCGAGCGCTCCGCTTCTGAAACACAGGTTGGTGGGGCAGGTCGCAGATCGCGGAGCAGACGCTCCTGGTGGAATCAAATATGTGTGTGTGTGTGTGCGTGCGTGCGTGCGTGCGTGCGTGCGTAAAGAATGCTGATATGAAAAACAACCAGTAGTCAATGTGCAAGCTGCCAATTGAATGGTGATTTAATCTCCTCTATATTAGGTTCATATATTTGTAAATCTGACTCTGAAAGAGTCGGTGCCTCACCAGCCACGAACCTCACCGCACGTCACTGACTCACTAAATATTTAGTCCAAGTTTAGTTCAAACCAGAATCTGACTGTTTTACATCTTGTTTTATCATATAAAGAATATTAAGCCATAGAAATGTGTCATTTTAGATAAAACCATCAGAGGTAGAAACTAAACCACAGTGACTGAACTCTGACTAGTTAAAGGTTAGACAGAATACAGTCACAGCTAGCATTAGCTTAAGCTAATTCACAGACCTGCTTCCTGTTTGAACTCAAAACCTCAGCTCTACTCAGACAGGAAGTTCAACTCAGAGTAAATGTTTAACTGAGCTCCAATCAAAGGTCGTGAGAGTTGTAAAGATAAATAATATTATATATAATATCCTGCAGTCCAGAGCAGTTAGCTTCCATCTTTTATTCTGCACATTTAATGTGTCTGATTCTCTGCTCTCTATCATCATCATCATCATCCTCATCATCATCATCATCATCATCATCATCCTCTCTCTCTTCCTCCTCTTTGTCCAAACTGACTCTTTGACTTTAAAGATCTTTGTGCAGAAAAAGTGAATTTTATTTTGCTCTGCTTCCTCAGACGCTTCAATAAAACAAATAATAAAGTCAAATACTGTCTAAATATGTCACAGTAAAGTGTAACAAATGTGTTGAGTTCAATATTTGCAGAATAACCACCGCTCCAACCGGCTTAATCTTTAATAAGGTGCTGGAAGTATCAACAAGTTCAAACTGATAGAATAGATATCCGCACACTTCAATCTATGAAAGAACACGTTATTTTTAGCTTTTGGTCTGAAGAACCTTCATCAGAGCATACATGGTTCAATATTTAAAATGTTACTTTAAACATATTGTCATTTTAATTACAATACAAACAACAGATTTGCAGTATTCTATTATTGTATGTTTGATGTGATAGTAATGGAGAGATTACATTGTGCTTTTTAGTGCTTTAAAATGAATTAATCCGATTTTAAATTGAGTTAGGTTGGGAACAATGACCACGCCCCGAACATATTGCATTTCCTCCATACAAAGTATTTAAGCACAACTGACCCATTGAATTCCTCTTCATCCCTTACTCTTCATCCCTTCATCTCTTACTCTTCATCCCTTCATCTCTTACTCTTCATCCCTTCATCTCTTACTCTTCATCCCTTCCTCCCTCAACCACCTTTCGCTCCTGAAGTCCATCCCTCTCACTTCAACATGCAGTGAACCATTTTAAACCCTTCCCAATGTAGTCGTTTAGAGGGCCTGCATGTTTTGATAGGCGCCAGTTTATCGATATCGTATCGCAAGAGGAAAGAATACAAAATATTACGATATCGATACTTCAATAGCTCTCCTTCACTCACAGCAAATCAAATTCACATAATTAAATAACATAATTCAGGACGATTCTTCATATATTCGACTAATCATAGTTTGATTTTATTTAACAAATAATCAAAAGATATGTTCTAACTGTTTTTTTTCCCACACTTGTCCTCAGAGTGTAGATATGTCTGCTGCCAGCTGTCTGCTGACTGAAGATCAGTTTCTGTGCTCCATCTGTCAGGATGTGTTCACTGATCCAGTCCTCATACCATGTGGACACAACTTCTGTAAAACCTGCATCACTCAACACTGGAACGTTAATGTCCAGTCTCAGTGTCCAAACTGTAAAGAGGTTTTTAACACCAGACCTGAGCTGCGGGTCAATACTTTCATCTCTGAGATGGCTGCTCAGTTCAGACAGTCAGCTCAACAGAAAGCCAGCAGCAGCAGCTCAGAGCAAAAAGCTGCCAAACCAGGAGAAGTTCCCTGTGACGTCTGCACTGGAACCAAACTGAAGGCCCTGAAGTCCTGCCTGGTGTGTCTGGCCTCCTACTGTGAGACTCACCTGGAGCCACATCTGAAAATGTCAGGTCTGAAAAGACATCAGCTGATCGACCCTGTGGAGAACATGGAAGGCAGGATGTGTACGGAGCACGATAAACTGCTGGAGCTGTTCTGTAAGACTGACCAGATGTGTGTCTGCATGATCTGCACTGTTTTAGACCACAAGACACATGATGTTGTTCCTCTGAAAGAAGAATATGAAGGAAAGAAGGCCGAGCTGGGGAAGACTGAGGCTGAAATTCAGCAGATGATCCAGAAGAGACGACTGAAGATTCAGGAGATCAAACACTCAGTGGAGCTCAGTGAGGAAGATGCAGACAGAGAGATAGCAGATGGTGTTCAGGTCTTCACCGCTCTGAAGGAGTCTGTTGAGAGAAGCCAGGCCGAGCTCATCGACACGATCAAAGAGAAGCAGAGAAAGACAGAGAAACAGGCTGAAGGCTTCATCAAAGAGCTGGAACAGGAAATCTCTGAGCTGAAGAAGAGAAGAACTGAGGTGGAGCAGCTCTCACGCTCTGAAGACCACCTCCACCTCCTTCAGAGCTTCAGGACCCTGAACTCTGCTCCACCCACCAAGGACTGGACAGGAGTCAGAGTCAGTCCACCTTCATATGAGGGGACTGTGGTGAGAGCTGTGAATCAGCTGGAGGAGACGCTCAGTAAACCAATGAAGAAGCTGTTTACTGAGGCCGAGCTGAAGAGGGTCCAGCAGTCTGCAGTGGATGTGACGCTTGATCCTGATACAGCACATCCTGACCTCATCCTGTCTGATGATGGAAAACAAGTACATGATAGTGATATAACGAAGAATCTACCAGACAATCCAGAGAGATTTGATACTTCTGCTTCTGTCTTAGCAAAGCAGAGTTTCTCTTCAGGAAGATTTTACTACGAGGTTCAGGTTAAAGGGAAGACTGACTGGGATTTAGGAGTGGCCAGAGAGTCGATCAACAGGAAGGGAATCATCACTCTGACTCCTCAGAAAGGTTACTGGACGATATGTTTGAGGAATGAGAATGAGTACATAGCTTGTGCTGACCCTGATATCTGTCTCTCTCTGAAGTCTCAGCCTCAGAAGGTGGGGGTGTTTGTGGATTATGAGGAGGGTCTGGTCTCCTTTCATGACGTTGATGCTGCAGCTCTTATCTACTCCTTTACTGGCTGCTGCTTCACTGAGAAACTCTATCCATACTTTAGTCCTGGTCTTAATGATGGTGGTAAAAACTCTGCTCCTCTGATCATCTCTCCTGTCAATCACACTGAGTAGAACAAACACTTGATTTTCTACAGAGAGACTCTTTCATTTAATGTAACAAATCTATATTATTGGTGATTTATGGTGTAAACATTATTGATTCTTCACATTCTGATCAATGTTTTGTTTCTATTTCTCTGTAAATGTTTTTCTTTAATTTTTCACGTTGCTACTACTCCAACACACAGATTTTAAGCCACTGATGGATGTCATCTAATGTAGATTCATTATTTTTTAAAGCTGTAATAATTGCCTTCAAGACTGTTTAATCATCAAAAACAATGTACTTAAAGCATTTCTATGTTCCTTAAAAATCTGGGTGGCAAATCAAAATGTTTTATTGTCTGATTATTGTATAAATAGTATGTTTTGTATTATGTATTAAGTATTATGCAGAGCAGGAAATGATGCAAAAAATTAATAAAGGTCTCAAGAAGAGGATCAGCAGTTTACACATAACATATAATCACACTACTTTAAAGAAGATACACATGTGAAGGACAAGGGACAAAATGAGGGAAAATGCTGTATTTAAAATAAAGGTCTTGTTCTAAATCACATCTGTGTTTTGCTCCGTCAAACTTCTGAGCGACTTGTGAACTTTCTTCTTGGACAAAACGTCTCTCAGAAGAAAGTTCAGCCTCTCAGCTCAGACGCGTCGACCCCGTCCCGCCTCTGAAGTATAGATGAATCACTCGTCCAAACTTTTCATGCCCCATCCATCTTGCGGATGGGGCATCTTGTGATGGCCGGACATCTTCCCAGTGGACGCGAGGGTCGATCGGTGCCGATTTTGCCGAATCGCAAGAGCCGGACAGAACGTCTTAATAAGCACCAGCGGTGATGGAAACAGTTGCCGAGGCATCAATACATGGATAAAGCTGTGAAGAGTGAGAGCTGGACAGAGATACAGACTTCTCCTAACAGCGGAGGAATGTAACCAAGTACATTTAATCAAGTACTGATCTTAAGTACAAATTTGAGGTAAAACACTGTGAACGGATTTAGGTTCTAAGATAAAAACCTGAACAACTCCCAGACCAAACTCTGTGGTAGAGAACTGTCAATCACTGTGTAGCCCCGCCCAAAGCATCCCCTGCTTTATGGTCTATGTGACTCTAAATGGACCATAATTTACTAAATGAACATCATATGAGTGCAGCTTTATGACACCACACAGGAAATTATGGGGGAGGGGTATGCTATGCTGGTCATGATTGTAATTGAAATTATCGGTCAACAACCTTCTGGAAAAATGAAACAAATGAGGAAGTGTCTTGAACTTGCATTCTCTCTAGTGTCCACCAGGGGGCGACTCCTCTGGTTGTATAGAAGTCTATGAGAAAATGACTCCACTTCTCTCTTGATTTATTACCTCAGTAAACATTGTAAACATAAGTTTATGGTCTCAATCTCTAGTTTCAAGTCTTCTTCAATACAGCATGATGTTCATTTAGTAAATGATGGTCCATTTAGAGTCACACAGACCATAAAGCAGGGGATGCTTTAGGGCGGGGCTACCTTGTGATTGACAGGCCTCTACGCCATTCCACAGTCCCAATATGGTCACTTCAGTTCACTGGTTGCAAAGAAACGGCCAAAATCTGAGGTTGGCAATGGCCAAAAGGCTTTGCCTGAGGCTTCAAAACCAGACGAATCACTTCTCATATATAGGCTACGGTTGGCTGTTGGCTGTTTGCATGAATAAACATAACCCATAACACAGTGACTGATACACATGGGGGAGATAAAGACGTGTGGAAACGGTCCGTTATGTGAGCATGTGTGCCAACGACAACATCTACAAGAGACCTCATCAGGGATCCCTCCTGGTGACAGATCTTGTGGTGTGTGACCAAGTCGCCGGTCAGTCATGTCGTGTGGAAACCACAACGACTTAAAGCCTCACCATTTAAAGACAGCTAGTTGTGTAGCGTGAACAGTACAGCGATCTGAAGACTTTGGAAGTCTTGTAGTGTGAACTTGGCTTCAGTTAGCAAGCTGAGTCAGAGGTGAAATGTAACATTTACTCAATTAATGTACTTAAGTAGAATTTAGAGCTACTTTATACTTCTGATTCCTTTCATTGCCTTTTCATTAGTTACAGATTATTAACAAAAGACATATGAACAAATAAATGAATACGTTTTCGGTTCAGGCTGCGTGTGATCGATCTGTCCGTTCGTGCAGATGAGATCCACACTCAGCTCTTTGTATTCACTTCTTCATTATTAGTTTGCATATATTAAGGGCAAAGGTCCACAGTAGAAGCTACAAAACCACAGAAGAAGACATGTACGGCGGTCTGGATGTGCCAAACCATGGAGAGAGTTTGTCAACGGACGTGTTTTCAGTGTTCAGGTGGTGGGCGGGTTTAGAGACCCGTCAATCAAGCTGTCATAACGACAGGATCCAATCAGGATTCAGTACATCTCTACCTGTACGGTAGGTCAGTTTACCTCAAAGCCAAAGTCATTCATTAACAGAGCTGTCAATCACGCACAACACACACACACATACGGAGTCAAAATGACTTATCGATCAGCTGATTCATAAACACAGCAGGAAATATTCAGCTGTTCCACATTTGCATGATGGAATGAACATTGAATATCTGTCAGCCTCCACACACTCATTAGCATATTTGACGCCTTCAATTAGCTCTGACACAATTGGCTACTGAGCTTGCAAAAAAAAATCTTTGTACAAGGTTACCGTGTGTGTGTGTGTGTGTGTGTGTGTGTGTGTGTGTGTGTGTGTGTGTGTGTGTGTGTGTGTGTGTGTGTGTGAACATACTGCAGTCTAAGCAGGTAACATGCAAAGCAGCTGATTCAATGAGAAAATGAATGAACAGTGAGTCAAAGCGAGTGAAGGTTTATTTTAAACTTTTTTAATTAGATAAACTCTAAAGAGATGACAGGAAATGAGAGGAGAGAGAGAGATGAGGAATGACATGCAACAAAGGCCTCTAGTCAGTAATGCACGGGTCAGGTTGCGCAATACAATTCAATATGCGCTAAGGCTTATATAAAGGTGCTGTAATGCTGTTAGTACGCTAGTGAAGACGGTTATTAGTAAACACCAAATTAATTCAATTATAAAGAGTATTATTAAACAACTTTTCTTATATTATTATGAGCTTATTTGCCCATAAAGATTGGTCATTAAACCTCCTCAAAATTATTTGTCAGCCAAAACATAT
The DNA here is from genome assembly GCF_910591455.1 of Pholis gunnellus. Classification (NCBI taxonomy): domain Eukaryota; kingdom Metazoa; phylum Chordata; class Actinopteri; order Perciformes; family Pholidae; genus Pholis; species Pholis gunnellus. The sequence goes on from NC_136533.1 coordinate 2,599,893, forward strand.
CTTGATATAATAAAAAATAAATAAATCTTAGTTTCAGGTGATTTAACACGAATGAAAACATAGTTATGAATATCATCTTAAATTGCTACAATCCTACACACACTGGCCCTTTAAGGGAATTCTATCCAAAAACAGACAAACAAAATCTACTCCCATCCAAGTGTTTACATCAATAACAACCACCAACGTACACAACACCAGCCCGCCGCCTCCATTTCCTGTGACGGGCGGCCGTGTTGTGATTTAAGAGCCGGAGCAGAGAAACTCATCCCAGCAGCCACAAATGGAGCCGTCGACGGCCTGATAACCACCTTCGGTCCGATAATATGCCTCGACACCTGCCGGGTGACACATGACTGCAAGGCTATACGAGCGCGATAGCATCTCCCCCTCCGCCGGCTGAGGTGTTATGCTGTGAAGGCTGCTTGTTGTTGACAGGTGACATTCAGGATGCGAAGGAGGTGACAGACTGTTTCTCAGGTAGGCAGTCAATAAAAAACACCAGCGGGAAGGATGCAGATTTAAACTTTACATAACAGAATCGAAGGTATGTATCATGCACTAACAGCAGCATCGGGTCAAAGCACACATCCTCACTTTAAATCCTATAAAAGTAGTAAAAATGAACCGCTATAACTGAAAATGTACTCTTGTTCATGCTAAACAGGCACAAACTGTCTCCTCTCTGAGCTGCAGATGGATGCAGTCTTAACGAGGTGCAGGTTTAAAGCACAATTAAGAGTAATGTCCAATCTGCTGTCGCCTCAAGCGGCAAGGTCACACTGCCTCGCCTTCCGAACACAAGCAGGACCGACTCTGAGCAGAGTAGACAGACTTGTGAGGACCTCACTGACAAAATATATCCCCCAACTTAAAGCTTAAAACCACGTTTTAACACTAAAAACAGCCTGTTGAAGAAATAAGGACCGGACAAATGTGCAACTACTTTTTTGATGATGCAGAAAAAAAATCTAATTTCTCTCAAAAATCTCTTCACGGCGTTCGTCTGTCACCACTTTGTCTGCTTTCAGTTACCGACCTGCTGAAGCTGTGGAGACAGACTGGTGATGTGGTGCAGACGGAGAACCTCACACCGCTGTTGGACGTCCTGCTGACGCCTGCAGAATCAGAGCGTGGACGTGCAGATGAAAACGCTCAACGCATCTCATCTACAAGAAAAACTGAGGGTTGTTACATTTCGGTTCTGTGAATAAATGAAACAACCAGCAGATGTCAAATCTAAATCAGTGTTGAGGACCTCAATGCTCTTTGGAAATGTAAGGTTTCTGATTGTTCCTCAGTCAAACTGTCTCCCTTCACTTTCTCTCTCTGGCGTATTTGAAGGAAAGAAAAACAACAACGTCCCCCCCGACCTCGAGGTCACAGTCTTCCAGTCGAGGACTCTGTCATCTTTTCCGATATTCAATCGGTGACCTGCTCACTTTATCTGCTTTCATTTCCCCCCCCCCTCCTCCGTAATGAAATGAAGAGCGGGCAGGCCGCCTGTCCTCCGTGCGTCAATGAGGCCGCTGACGAGAGGATAATCAAATTGTTCATTTTCAATTTTTCATTTCTTTCATTATTTAAAAAGCCGCTGTCAGCTGCTCGGCCTCAGACTGACCTTCACCGGTTATTATTTGTGCAACTCTTTCTCTGTCCATTCGCCACCTCTTACCTCCGCCTCCTCCCCCACTCCTCCCCCACTCCTCCCCCACTCTTCATCATGGGACACTGAGAGGAGACTTTATGTGTCGTACTGACTGTGAAAGCAAATCTTCCTCTGGGACAAATTAATCAAATAATGGCAGTGTGCACAGAAAGTTTATTCTCTGTTGAAGCTTAACTATCACAGTTTATGGGGTTGTGTGTGAAGAGTTAAACTGTACGGGACTGTTGTTACTCCAGGTGTCTCTAAAATGTGGACGCTGTCAGCTTGACGTCACCGTTGGTTTGTTTTGAGGCCTCGAGTTCTACATTTCGGCCGTTGCTTTCACTTTCTTTGCAGAAGTGACACGAGAGGGTTGAGATAAGAACAACCAAAATGCTGAACAAGACATTTTTAGGAGACAAAAATGTTACAATTAACTGTCATGAAGTGAACTGTGAAAGGGGGGAAGTTGACCTGTCAATCACTGTGTAGCCCCGCCCTAAAGCATCCCCTGCTTTATGGTCTGTTTGACTCTAAATGGACCATCATTCACTAAATGAACATCATGCTGTATTGAAGAAGACTTGAAACTAGAGATTGAGACCATAAACTCATGTTTACAATGTTTACTGAGGTAATAAATCAAGAGAGAAGTAGAGTCATTTTCTCATAGACTTCTATACAACCAGAGGAGTCGCCCCCTGGTGGCATTAGAGAGAATGCAGCTTTAATCTCGCTATCTTAACGATGCCTTTTACGAGCTTCTGGCACGAGTCCTGAGGATAAATGTGGCGAAAGGTTGTCAGTCAGACGGGGTTGTACAGCACAGCAGTCCTACAAAATGATACGAATATATATAAAATAAATAAAAAAATGATAGAGGTGAAGATATGATGGCATCCTATCACCATATTGCACGGAGAACAATTGAATACTTATGACAGAGAAGTTAAGGTGACACGTTTTCCTCCAGTCGTATCTTTGAAGCTTGATAATCGATTTACAGCCTTAGATTGTATTACTCTGACTTTCTGTCGTTGTGCTGTCAGTGACATTTCAGGAGGAATCATTCACATCAAAGCAGCAGCACCGTCGGTGTCTGCAGCCCCGAACACTGACTGACGGATAAATGCTTTTATAACCTCCACCCGATGCACACCTCTGCACCTCCACCCAGGGCTGCTGGTGATTGAGCGCGGCGGCTGCAGAGGTCGGAGGTCGGGTGATGGAGGGATACAGTCCATCAGCTCCAACAGTGTGAGCAGAGAGGATGAAACCAGACATCAGAGTCAAACTCCCAACGGAGACAAATCTATTAGAGGGAGAGAAGAAGAAGGAGGAGGAGGAGGAGGAGGAGGAGGAGGAGGAGGAGGAGGAGGAGGAGGAGGAGGAGGAGGAGGAGGAGGAGATGCTTCTACTCTCCATCACTGGAAGCAAAGAGACCATATTCTGAATTTGTATAATAAAAACCTATAATTGTAATATTGAGTTGTTAAAACTGTTCCACAACAACCAAACAACCAAACTCATCCCGACAATCAAACAATTTACATCTGAATTCAGGACTTTTACTTGTATTGGAGTATTTTAGGAGTATTTTTAGGAGTATTTTTAGGAGTATTTTAGGGGCAGCTAAAAAAGTACCTCTGCTGCTTCAGCAGAATTTGTCTGGTGTTTCCTTTGGCTTAGTTGTGTGTGTGTGTGTGTGTGTGTGTGTGTGTGTGTGTGTGTGTGTGTGTGTGTGTGTGTGTGTGTGTGTGTGTGTGTGTGTGTGTGTGCGCTGATAGCGTCCTGGCTTGTTGTTAATAATTCCGTCTCTCTCACCTGAACACAGCTGAGTCGAGCGTCTCGACACCAGTAATCAGGATCAGGTGAAGCCAGACGACCCAAAGAGAGACGGACAAAGTTAAACTCCTCCATCCCTTCACGTCCTCGCTCCTCCACTTTTAAATTCTCCTCCACGTTTCCTCCTCTGCCGCCTAATAACTCGTCGCCGTTCTAAATTTATGAATCAAAAGCCTATAAATTAATATCCAGCGGGCTTGTCTGAAACAGTTTGTGGTGTAATTCATCTTGCGAGCTCATGATCGGGTTATGTAAGTAAATACGGGAGCGATCCATAACCGGCGACCTTGTTAGACGCCCCCTCCGAGGTCAGCGCTAATTGATGGGTGTGTGTGTGGGGGGGGGGGGGCGAGTATTGCGAGCGGCGTCAGACTGCAGGCGTCAATTAAACGATTTCCTGCTCCCACGCATTTACAAAGGAAACCAATCACAGGTCAAGGGTTGAGAAAAGATCATGAGAATATACACTAAGAATAACTTCTCTTTGCGTTTTCTTTACTTTCACCAGTTACTACAATAAATGAATGAATGAATGAATGAATGAGTGAATTAGTACTTTTATTCAAGGGTCGTACCCAGAAGAGTGTAACTATAGATAAACGGCCCCAACATGAAAAATCTGGGATTTGAAATATTGTGAATGGTGAACATAAAGTCCACTCCTGAAGAACAAAGACAAAAAAAAAAGATATTCTCACTTTGTTTTTTTTAATCTGGAGTATTTGTATTCAATTGTGTATAAACTGAGAATGTTTTATTAACATAACTTTATATATGTCGTGTGGATGTCGGACTTTTTTCTTTCATTTTGAAGGAAAGCCTTTTAAAGATTCATATTTTCACTGATTTACAGGCATACAGTACAAACACTTTCAATACAAAAGACAAAACTGAATAGGAATAAAATCACTTCATATGGATTGTAGCTATATCTTTGTGTAATAGAGTGAACAAATAGTACATAAATATTTCTTACAACTCTGAACTATTCTATACTAATATTTTGAATAAAGATTTGTTAATTTTTAAGGGCGCCCGTGTTGTTTTCCCCGTATTTTGTGTTTCTGTTAGCTTTAGTTTTTTCTTTTTATGTTTTTAATGGTTTTATGTGAAGCACTTTGAATTGCCTTGTTGTTGAAATGTGCTTTACAAATAAACTTGCCTTTGCCTTTAATTGTTCGTTAAATTGACAAAATGAAAAGTCAGACTTGTAGCTGCGTTCATGTTATTACTGCATGTTCTGTGTGCGCTGCATACCATGTGTGTACCTGAGCCGAATAATAAAGAAAGAGAAGATGGACTCCAAGCATGTACAAAGGACAAAGAAAGACTGTCCAGAGGGTTAATATTCCTTCTGACCATCTTCACCACTTTAAAATAAAAGTCTTAAACCAACATTTATTAATAATTCCTGTAAGAAATCTGTTGTGTTGGCAGAATCTGGCAGAACCCTAAATATAAAGTTTGACTGACTGAGCTGAATTTAAAATTCAAAAGACAGTATTTGTCTTTTATTTTGAAATGCAGTGGAGCATAATGCATTCAGACCGGTGACAGTTAATTTTGCTGCAGGTGTGACTCGCTGCTGTAACATTCAAAGACACACTTAGCATTCATGAGTTCCTCCCAACACACACCCACTGCAGGAGGGGAGGTAATGGTTTATTCAATCACTCCCACAGACCGTCTGCCATGTTATGACAACCTATTAAACACTGAATTAAATGCGTTGTTTGCCCCCCCCCCCCCCCACCTCCCCGGAGGACGGCAGACATTTTTGCTGAAAGTTGTCCGTTCCCATTGTGAGAAGCTGTTTGTTCACCTTCTCCTCCTGCTGTCAGAGCGCCTGAAGCGGCTCCACGCCGCCGCCGCTTCAAAAACAGAGATAAATGACCCGTCAGCACGGATGTTCACAGTGCGACTCGGACAGCCCAGAATGCCGCGGTGTTGGCATGTGAAGGGGGCCGGCTGATTGGCTGTGAAAAATGAAATGTCACTTGACTGTAAGCGAGTGTTTGCTGGTGATGGAATCACGCTCCGGCTGTCAGCGCCAGTCCTTTTAACGCAACCACATGACAGACAAGAGTGAGAGCTGCTGCTCTGAATATTAATACAGACATATGAACATTGTATTATTTTATTGTGATTAAAGCAACAGCCAGCCGACCAAACGTATTCATACAGAGGCTTCAAAACGCCTGATCAGAGACCTGCCGTCCTGCGCATCACTATAAACCTCATAATGTACTTTATCTCTATGCGTGATTATCAAACTAACTTCAGTCTGCTGCTTGTTGTTCGTCACAGAATACTAAATACTGCCACCATGTTATACCAACTGGTCCTGAACACACATATTGTACTGCAGCTGCTTACCTACATGCTTAAAGTAGGAAAACTTCTTGTAAAATGAAAACGTTTTTACAAAGTAAGGTAGGGACATTTTCGTAAACTGACGATAATTTTGTTAAGTGAGGACAATTTATAATGTAAGGACATCTTTGTAAAATGAGGAAATGTGAATGAAGTAGGGACATTTTTGGATAGTGAGGACATTTTTTTGAAATTGGGGACATTTTAGTAAAATCAGGATCATTTTGGAAAGTGAAGACATTTTTGTAATTTAGGGTCATTTATGTAAATTGGGGACGTCATCATAAAGTGTTGACATTATAATAAAGTGAGGACATTTTGATTAGTGACGACATGTTGGCAAAGTGCAGGTTAGTGGTTAGGGAATGAATGATGTCAATGAGCGTCCTCAAAAGTACACAAACAATGGTGTTTGTCAGTGCAGTGTGTCCTCGGCAGGCGTCCCTTTGCTCTCCCTTATTAATCACAGATTACTGACCTTTCGATACGATTGGGGACATTGTCTCGAGACTGTCCCGGGCGGAGGAGGGCAGGGGGACTTCTTGTCAGCGTACCTGGACGGAGTACCAACCAACGTCCACCATGACCTCGTCCCCCCTCTCCACCCGCGGTCTGCTGCTCGCCGTGACACCGACATCCATCACCTCGGGATGCAGGTCGACATCAATCAGCAGTGGCGCTTCGGCGCCGTGTCGACAGGATGGCCCCGCCCCCCTGGGTGTTAGGAAGGTGTGTGTGACATATTGACCTGTCGTCTGAATATCTAATGAGCACCCTGAGAGCGAGCTTCCATCTCAGATTCTGTTGCACTTTGACATTTAAACTGGACGCAAGTTGTAACCGAAGTTTTAGAGCGAATGGACAATTTTTACAAAGTGGATGTTTTTTAAAGTGAGGATGCTTCGGGAGGTTTTTTGGGTGTGGGGACATTTTAGGATAAGTAGCCAACTGGTATAGTTATAATAATTGTATTTTTTGCACTTTTTTAATGTGTTTTTCACATTCAAAGATCTACTGAATAACATTTTGGAAGAATCTGAAACCCATGCCCCACTATAGGACGCATTAGGAACATGAGAGCACAAATATAAGGCAGCACTGAGCCCTACTTAAAACGGTGCAAAATAAGAAACAACTAAATAAACTATCATGACACCGTGGGTGGTTTTCCTCCCATCCTTCACCAGCCGCTACTGATATACAAAAATAAAATACATGTTCTTTCAAATTCACACCCTTACACGACTGTAATCTAAAATGGTTCCAGAACAAACAGGACGAGTCTGATCGTTAAATTAAAGAGATATATATTTTTAAAAAGCAACAAGTTTCTCGTCATAATTCAGAACTTCAAACTAAAAGCCTCAGTTTGTTTTAAGGTGCGAACAGGAGTCCTTGGCTGACATTGTTACAGTGGACCTCCATATTTTAGAAAGCTCAGACAGCCTCCCTCCCTCTGCTCCAGAACAAGTTTCCAGCGCTAAATCAAAGTGGAAAATTAATGACAGTGAACAAGCGTATACCTGAGCGTCCACTACCTGCTGGATGTTTAAAAAAGACTAGAAAAAAAACGTTATTTAGGTCAGAGCGTCCCCTCTGGTAACAGAGCATCTTCTGGCTGCTGTTTCTGTAACAGATTGTGTGGGGATTTCAACGGGATGCCTCCATGGCAATAGAGATTAGGCAATTAACCTCGATGTCACTGTAATTATTAAGACACTTTAGCAAAAAATGAATTAATTTCCCAAATGGTGCCAGAAGAAAAGGGTGTAATGCTGCTCGGCCACAGAGAAACAGAGAGCGATACCACGCCGACGGGTAATTAGAGGAAATACAGAGTGAAAGATAAAACAGAGGATTCGTCTTTTCAACACGGAGAGCGGAATTAAGTCACATGAAGCTGCACTGGTTTTCTTCTGAGGAAATCCAGGCCGACAAAATATCACTTCCATGTTGGCGAAGGTTGACATGGAGATGATTAAAAAAACAAAAACGCCTGGTTTCACTCCCAGAGCGACGAATACAGACGGTTGGGGAGCGACGTCCTAATACCGACGCACAACAAGCAATCGATTGGTTTCGTCTACATGGACACGAATTGTTCGGTTTTTTTTGTGACGTCAGGATGGAAACAATGTCCAACAAACACTTTCAACCATGAGACAGGTGTTTGACATCGTGTGTCCGTGAGACAGTTGCTTTGCTACCTAAGCTTAATGTTCATGGCGGTTTTTCGAAACCAAACTTTTGGTTTTGTTGACTAAACCTAACTTGGTTTTGTTGACTAGACCTAACTTGGTTTTGTTGACTAAACCTAACTTGGTTTTGTTGACTAAACCTAACTTGGTTTTGTTGACTAGACCTAACTTGGTTTTGTTGACTAAACCTAACTTGGTTTTGTTGACTAAACCTAACTTTCGTGTCGTGACCAATATGACAATGTGACAGTCGCAGCAAAAATGTAAGCCTCAACATAATTGAAACGGATGAGTTATTCAAAAATGTACCCGACGTACATAAGCTGTAGAGACCATTTTTTGTTAGCAGGCTGTAAACATGTTTATTTCTGCTGTAAAGTTGAGCATTTTAACATGGAGGTCTATGGGGATTGACTTTCTTTTAGAACCAGCCTCAAGTGGCCATTTGAGGAACTGCGGTTTTTGTCACTTCTGCGTTCGCTTCATTTTTTTCAGCACCGAAGGTTGCCGCTTGGTCAAAGCAGATAAAAACAGTTTAACCCATCCCTTACACTTACTTATTTATTTCTGGTTTCTGGAAAAGCTGAAATAAAAATAAACCACCCTCTCAAATCGTAATCTCTTCTGAGGCTTCAACATTAATTAGAAATGAATCAAAAACTACCAGACCTGCTGTGTCGAGCTATAGTTGCTAATTGGTTTAGCTAACGGTCAATCAAATAAATTCAACAATCATCCAGGAAACAGCAACTGCTTAATTCCAAATATGTCCCCTTCTCAAACACATTCTACATTTTATCTGCATGTTTTTATCTCAAATACACTAAAAGAGTCAAGAAACAGCTTCCTCCCCGTTTTCCCCTCGATCAATATTCATATTTTTATACCGCTGCTCGTTTCAGGAAACCCTAAATATTAAATCCACTCAAATAAAAATCACTTTCACCTCTTCTGTCATCATAAATGGGAAAAGTGGAGACTCAGGAATAATTAATGTTCTCATCATAAAATAAGCTCGGATGTTGAGAGTTCATCAGAGAGTCTGCGGTGGCGTTAATATTAACATCCTCTCCGTTTGATGGACACGTGTGAACATGTGGGAGGACGGAGGAGCCGCCGCCCACATCTTTACCACTTCAGCCATTGATATTCAGCACCTGCCGCTCCGCCGGCTCGTTAATTACATCTGAGTGCAGCGAGGATTAATGAAATCAGTGTCATCGTGGCAGCACAGAGGGGTCAGAGGTCAAAGAAAGACCAGGGGGGAGCTGTGAGTGGGAGGAGTGGGAGGATATGATGGTATTTTAATTAGTATGCTAATGTGTTACAGTGTGAGTGTTTTCAGCTCACACTGTTTCCATTAATCCTGATCATTTATTTATGAAGATAATGGCTGAGATGACAAAGCGTGAAGTGAATGTTGACATGAAGGTTTGAGCGCTTTAATCTCTTTCACTGCAAAGTGATTTATCAGATGTGAGAAATAAAAACAAAATCCAAATCAGAAAAATGTTGTATTTCTGTTAAGACCAGTCTGAAGCAGAGGGACATTCAAGCATGTGTTTAAAAAAGAAATTCTCTTTAATTTAAATGTCAGAAATGAATCCATCATACTATCTTCAGTCTATTTGTTTTCACAACTACAACAGCAGCCATGGTCTCACTCCAGGGTGTCAAATACAGACGCCTTCACCCGTAAGCGTCCGTAAGAGAAGAAGCAGGCTTTCAACTAACTCCAACATTAACCCATCGGTGTCTTATTTAGACAGCGTTACTGCAAAAATAACTTACAGGTTTTATCGCACGCCTAATGATGTTAGCAATATTTTCCTGTTTCCTTCTGTAAGTTAGTCTGTACCCATATTTAGGGGCAAAATACAGTTCTTAACTTTAAAAAGGAACGTTTTCAATGTGTGTCTTTTCATATCGCATTGCAGTAGCCTGTTTAAAGTGATCATGTAGCAAACAACTAAGTGCATACACGCTTTGAATTCCTTAGCTAGGCCGTGTTATAAGCAGACCGGACGGCATGCAGCAGATGATGGACCGCTCATTAAACCTCACTTCTACTGAGTCACATGATGTTGTGTGTGTGTAAACTGTGTTACAAGTGTTCTTTAACCAAAAGGATGAACACGCCGGGGGCTTCTGCCCAGGTGGCAAAACCTGACGAGTAGGGATGAGATCAAGTCAAAAACAGGCTCCTGGACGCTTCTCTTTGGAGGTTTTCCAGGCTCGTCCAAATGGTTAGAGGCCCCGGCGTAGACCCAGAACACGCTGGAGGGATTAAAGATCTTGGAAATGCATCAGGGTTCTCCAGGAACGATGCTGGGGAGAGGAACGTCTGGAAAACCCTGCAAAACCTGTTGCCCCCACGATTCGGCCCCGGGATAAGTAAAGAAAATGGATGCACAGCAGCTTCCCTCGGGAAAAATAGTTTGAACTTATCTAAATTTGCCTTAAATTGAAGTCGTTTGAAGTCCTACAATGGTAGAATATGAATGAAGGTCTGAGAATTGACAAAAAGCGGAAAAAGTCAGGATGTAAACAAATACTTTCTCTACAGCAGGTGAGTCCTTGTTTACCGTCCTCAAGACCTGAAATCAAAATAATAATTCTCCAAAGAGATCTGTATATCACCACATTTGCAATTGTAATATGTTTGTATAATAAATAAATCAAATAATAATATTTACTTAATGAATATCATTTTTGTGTGCACAAGTCCTTCATAATATTATGAATGAATTTTTGAAATATGTCTTTCTCCAAAATCTGAGCCAAATTAAGTGTCTTTGAACAGTGGCTGTAATCCTCGGTCGTAAGAAAGAACTAACAGAAGCAAACGGATTAAAGAAGGAAAGAAGAAAGAGAGAGCGAGGAAAAAGGAATGAGGAAGCAGTGAATCAGTGACTCCCTCTCATGTCTGTCAGGCTGTAAACCATCACAGTCAGCTCACATGAGACATGTTTCTTTATTCTTTTTTTTTTTCCACATCCTGGTGGATTAGAGCTCTGTGATGGTGTTGCTCATTAAATGCTGCTATGCTAATAAGGACGCGCCGGCATTCGTCTTTAACAAACACTAATTACAGCCACTCGTTCAGCTCTCAGCTCTCGTGACATTAAAATTCACAAAGACCTTTTGAAGCTCCGACCGCGGAACAGAGGAGCCCAACGCTGTCGTCTTCACCTCGAGACAGACATATTTACAAACAACTTTGTAGGATGAACAAGACTTTTTAATTTTTTACTGTTTTGTTTTGGGGATTTTTGACCTCAATAAAAGTAAAAGAAAAAAAAGAGATTGGAGTCACTTCTGAAATGCTTCTAATCAATGAAACAACGTTACAGTTTGTACTGTGTTGAGCTTGTGTTTCTTTTTTAGGTCTTAAACTTTTTCTAGCCCAACGTTTGACCAACATGACGTCACAACTCTGACTATTTTTTCGGGGGGGGGGGGGGGGGGGGGGGGGTTTACAACCCAACTGCTCTTGCGACCAACATGTCCTCACAACTTCACAAACCTGCTCTCAAGAACCATAAACATTTCCTCGTAAGAAAAAAAGGAACAAGTCCTCACAATCAACATCTTCCCCCTGAGCCCCATATCCCCCATGAACAACATGTCTAAACATAAATGTCCTCACAAGCAACATGTCCTGACAAACATCAAGTCATGGCAACCAACAGTTCCTCACGAACAACGTCCTGGAAACCAACATGTCCTCACAGCCAAGCTGTCCTTGCAAACATTTCTTTACGACCAATCGGTCTTCACAAGAGACATCGCAGCCCATATGTCGACACTACCAGCTTGTTTTTCGCTACTAACGTGTAACTATTTGCAACCAAAATGTTCCAACCAAATTTTCCCGTGTACAAAAAAATGACCTCTCGACCAAACTGTCCCCTCACGCGGCATTTCAGTTGCTGTCGTCACGGAAGAATAGAGCCCACCCTCCGGTTACGCCACAGGCTAGCACTGTTAGCACTGTTAGCTGCGAGCCGTCGGCTAAGCAGTCGCCATGTTGAGAGCCATTGAGAGGCAATATAAATGCTCCCAATCTGTTAAATAGCACCTTTGAAATCAAATCATTTCACAGCTTCTGATAGACATTTAGTAATTTTTTGACAAAAAAATAATGTAAATGCGAGTGCGTTGTAGTGGAGAAGAAAAAATGTGTAAATTAACACTCATGCTCTCTGGCAATGAAATGTTCTTTTTAGTTCCCATCGGGAAAAAAGAAATCTGCCTCAGTTGCACTTTTCTCTCTCTCGACACACACACACACACACACACACACACCATTTTTCACAGAGTATATAAGAGATCTTTTAATATACTGTACACGTTACTGCAGCCTTGGAAAGGGAGGAGTGACCTTAGGGGCATTCAGTTGGTTGGAATCTGTAACACAGTGTCCCTTTAAGAAACAAGCTGCACCTGGTTGGTGCTGTTCGTCCACCAGAAATGCAAATATTTGTTCAGTTTTAGGATAATAGAGTCTATCATGTCTTATGCATCTTAAAATTAATATATTCAAATGGACTAGACGTCTGTGGCCGCGCCCCAAAATGGCTGCCAGCAAGCTTCCTGCAGAAACACTTCACCGTCTTCTTATTTTAAAGTCGTTTTATTGTCCGTTGTTTTTCCACGCTGTCTGGCTGTGAACGGATTCATATTTCCCCGTCAGGACAAATCTTCACTTCATCATTTGTTCCTGTTAGCAGACTTTGCTTCCAGCCACTCATCTACACTCTCATTTGTCTTTTTTTCCCGTCCCGTGACTTATTATCAGAGATGGCTGCATTTATTACAGCGGGGAGTTAAGTTTCCTGGAAGCCATTTCTAGGGGAGTGGTTAGTTCCTGTTGATGAATGTTAGCTAATCGCAGGCGTCAGGCGCAGTGTTCTCGATCATTTATCACATCTTTAAAGGACGTCCCTCCGGGAATATTAACCAGACCGCTGCCACCGCTCCACTCTTTAAGAAAGTCTTTAGTGATATTACAGCAGCTCTGTGCTGACATATCAGGTGATGGAGGGAGAGGACTCCAGGTTAGAGGACGAGACAAAGTTATCCAATTTATTTGGTTCAAACAAACAGATGATGTACAGAGACAAGACATGAGATGGATACGTTAAAGATAACGCTGCTGGTGTTGTTTTTTCATCTATTAAGTCTAAAAAGCTCTCTAAATAGTGTGCATGTAGTCCACGTCTGAAGTGGAAGAGGGATATTTATGATGCCTGTTGCAAATTACCATCAGAGGTGAAAAATTTGGGTCAGTTTTGTTTTGTTGTAGAGAGTCACAGGTCATCTGATGTAGCGATGGAGTGCAGCACGTCGTGTTGTCGGGCTGGTTGAAGGCGTGTTGCACAAGTCTGGAAATCAACAGAGCTGCTGAACTTGAAGCATCGGTCGAAGAAAAGACACTTCTGGAGCTGGAAGTGTTCATTCATCCAGAGGAAGTCATTGTGTGAGGAAATATTAGTTCAATATCCTGAAATAAAGATGTAGATGTATAATGGCCTAATTAGCGAGTATGATTGGCTGCTTTAATCATATCGCACTGGACTGGAGCTAATATCAAACGTTAACAGAGAAATACGCCGCATGGAGCTGCGACACACGGAAAGGTAAGGTCAAGTGGAAAAATATAACGAGTTGCTTTTGGGTGATGATGTCGTAGTTGTGGTGTTCAGCCGAGAGCTTCTGTAAAATAAGTTTATCATGCATCTTCTTTTTTCCCCCTTCACTCAATGTTTCGGTTTCATGCTGCAGATTTACCTGCCTGGTCTCATAAAAATGACATTCCCATACAATGAAGCTGCATTGTCAATTACATTCTGAGGGAAACGTATGTTCCTGAGGGATTACGATTTTTTTTAATGTATCACAAATGCGTTGCTAATCATAGTCTGCGTAGGGAGGTGGCTAGAGTGGACGGGTGAAACCACAAGTCACGACACGTTGACTTATTCTCGTTTACATCCATTAGTTAAATAAAGTGACAAACATAGTTATCTTAAGTCAAACCATGGTGCTTTCACTAACTAACCACGTGTTTAAAACTGCATCTACAATACAGGAGCTTATTGTTATGACAATGTAATATTGTAGGAGACGGGGTTGGCTTTTCTGAGAAGACAAATTTGAGACACGATGTCTTTGCTGGATAAGGACAAACAAGCCCACAGCTCAGTGCCTAAAGAAGGGCCAAACCTAATATCCTCCAATGTTTTTCTACCGGTTTTAAATGTGCATGTGGAGTTGGGTGCATTAATAACGGGAAAAGGGAAAATAACCATTTTGCAAGATAAAGACATAGTTTTACAAGAAATATAATATGTAATATGTAACATTTCAAGAAGTTGTAGTGCGCAGAGGAAGGAATTGCAAGACAATTACTGAGGACTCTGTCATATTGAAACAGATGAGCGCTAAAGACTGTCAATAAGCAACCCGATCAGAGTTATTAAAAGTATTTAATTGAAAATGAAAGCAGATGATGTTTGAATTACTATGAATTACAAAAATAAAGTTACTTGGGAAAGAAGCCATTGAATGAAGAAACATGAAACAGATTGATCTGTTCTGGAATATTTCAGACATAACGAACTCTGCAGCAGCAGCAGCTTCATCAATCTCTGATCTCTGAGGAGAAAGAGTTTTTTCATCTCTGTGTTCTCAATCGGTCCTGAAGAATCTCCATCCCTGGAAATGTACATCCTGGTTCCATCAGAACTGCTTCTTCAGCGACATCTGCAGAGCCATCAAACCCGAGTTTGAAGCTCATGCTGCTGAAAGTTTTTATTGTCCTTTAAATTCCCGACATAGTCAAAGACTTTCAGCAGCAAGTGACATCTTACCTTCACTACATCTGTTCGCCACCAGACAAACAGAGATGAAAGGGATTTGGGTAATTAAGTGAAGCTTTCTTACTTAAACAAACTGCTATTAGCAAGCTGCTGCGGTCGTTTCAGAAGGCAGAATCCTGAACAGACTTCCTTTTTTTTCAAGCTCGGATCAAACAGAAGGGAAGAATCTCTCCTCTTTAAAACCCGTGAGCTCCATGTCCCGGCCCGGCTCTGCTCGGCTCTCCTTGTCAGCTCATGATTTGTGGGTCTCACAGGAGAGGAACGGGAGGATCTCTTCTAGGTTCAAATCTGCAAACAATGAGTCTTCTGTGGGTGTGATGGATTGTGCACATCCGGGCCCATTTGTCTGTGCTTTACGCTCGCCGGTATCAATTGTTAAAGAAACTTTGCTTAACATGCAGTCCTGAATGTTGGCCGGTCACAGCGGACCAGCGAGGGAAGAAGAAGAAGGAGAAGACAAAGAAAGTAAGGAGATAAGATGGATGTTCGTTCGGGTCGGGGAGATATTAAGAAGGCTGGTCTTTAGAAAAATACTGTTCTGCTACTGAACTCATAGTCACAGAGAAAGAGAACAGCGACATGACTACACGTTATAGCTGGAGTTTGTCCTGATTAACTCCCATCAATAGAGAAAGAAACCGGTCCAATCAATGACATGCTAAAGTAAAGAGTTAAGCTTTTAATAATAATAATAATAATAATGTGTGAAATGAAAATATGAAAACAATGTGAGAATATGAATGCTTCTGCTCGTACTGAAGAACCTACAGAGAATTATCTGCTGAATCGGCACCTCTTATTGGCTTTACTTTACCGCTCAGGTTCACTCTCACAGCGTCGTTGTGCGTACTACCCGACAAACAGCCGACAGACAAAGTGAGAGACTGTCTGGTGAACATAGTGGAACATTTAGCAGCGTAAGAGACAGATATTTCCCTCAGGAGGTGGTGGAGACCAAAAACAGAGCTAAAAGAGAAACAATACTGGCCTTACTGTCATTAGGCGACACAAAGACTCCTAATGAATCATCATGTAGATATACAATAGCTGGATGTGTACATATACAACTGATGCTAACAAGTTAAAAATATTAGCTTAAAAGCTGATTGCGTCCTTTTTAAACTTATTTTCCAAATTGAATTGTGGAAGGAATGACTTCCGCCTTCAAGGATGTAGCTAAGTATCGAAAACGACGTCTCCATTGTTAATCCCACCAACAATTCAAAAGCTCTAATCGTCAGGCAGACGAGTGTTTCATGGCACATTGGAAGCTGCCAGTGCTTGTTGCTCTGATCAAACACGGATCAAAATGTTTCCGTGTAAGTTGTTTGTCTTTACCATATTAGATTAGAGTCGTGGACTGTAAACAAAGCCCAGATGCCAGCTGCTTTAGATCAATATGTTCATTTGTGTCTTTGCCTTTTTTAAGTTTGAAACTTTCGTTAGCTTACACGCACAATGTGAGCTTTGACTCTTGTATTACATAACCATATTTAGCTGTATTAGGAATGATCTGGCATATGTTTCTTATTCGGCCATCTGTCTAAAATGACAGAATCACATTCAGTCGTTTGCTCAAACAACAGATGCCGTGTTGATTTTTAGCATGTTTTTGTCCCTTTAAAGAATCGTCACATCAGTTTGCCACCGGCAAACAATTAAAAGTTTACCGAGAGAAAATGAAAACTTTTACTCTTAATTCAACCATACTATTGGCTCTGAATTTGCATAACGAATATAAAGCAGTGTATTTTTAGCATCTTTTGTACCCACTACAGTCAGCCAATCCATCGACTCCTTGCTGGACCAGCGGATTTGCTTCATGTCCAGCCACCGCCGGCCTAATTGGACCTCTAGAGGAATAATTAGGTGATACGATGAAAGCGACGGGGCTTTTTGGCTTCACCAACAAACGTCATTTTATTCCCTTTTGTGCTGCAGATCATGGCGCTTTGCCGTCGCCGCAGGAGAACCGCCTGAACAGGGAACGGCTGACGAACCTCCATTTGTCGCACCAAATTGCTCAAATCTCTTTCTGTATTCAAACTTCTTTTTCATACAGAAAAAGTTAAGGCTGAACATGTTGTGCTGTTACATTCACTACAGAAGAGAAATAGAAACTGTTTCAGGAGAATGTTTCTTACTCAACCATAAAAAACGTAGACTTTTCATGCAAATTTGTTTCTCCGAGCTTTGGATCATAAAACAAAATTAAGTAAATTTAAAGTTATATAGAGAGTTTCCATCAGTGCTCTAGTTGTTGCTTCATACTTCCCATTCACCGACAAACTACTGCGACACTTCTCCAAGAGAAATACTTAAACAAATATATGGGTACCAGTTGTATCTCTATGCATTACGATAGCTAAGAGCTTAGCATAAACGCACTAAAACTAAACACAAAGACGATATCTTACAATTACAAATTCAAAGCTAACAATTCCGTTAAGCAGCTTAAAAGTCAGGTTTAACAGATAACGCAGTTCATATTAGCAGCGGAAGCAGTTAGCTAACACAAACCAAACGGTTCAGCTTAGCAATTCAAGTTGGCTGAGGTTAATTTACACTTTATTTGAGAGTCAAACAACAAGAACAGTGAGGCTTTGATTAAAAAGTTAAATCATTATCACTGATACAGTCTTACATTTACATGTTGGCACCACCGGGGGAAAAAAAGCAAATTGGAAGCCGCTTAGGATCCTTTGTCATGCTGTGAACACAAGGTGCCAGGTTCAACAGAAATACGATTTAATCAAGTTATTTTAGGGAGGTGGTCAGAGTGGATGGATGGAAACAAACAAGGCGCTCCCATGAGATCAATACTTCTTTCTGAAACCATCGCTCAAAATTGTCTTATTTTGAAATTACTACATATGTTAAGTTATTTTAACCCAAATCATGATGTTTATTTCCTGGATCTAACCAGGCAGCTTTGTTGCCCCAACCTAAACTGTTTCCGTGGTGGCGGTACATAATTCGCTGTTACGAGGTTGTTCGTTACGAGGTTGCTCATTTCAGGTATTTCTGAGATCACGTTGCTCTAATAGCTAGCCAAGTTAGGTTGAGCACCTATTGCCTTTTTAGCATCAAGTTCTGTTGGGGCACAGACAGCGATTGTCTGAGCGCTGCACGGTGAACCAAGGGCTCAAGTAAGACTGATACTTGATGCATAAAAAGCTTTTAAGGTCGTATCATTTAGCATTATTAATAAGAGCAGAATTGCTATAAATGAGACGAGCATGCATGCATTCACATACAACTTCACAAACACTTGTTCTCAATGACGAAATGCAAAAAGAACTCCCTGCTGAGATTGATGATGCCTCCCAAAAGTGTCTACAAGAAATGGTTCAAGAGTTATGGAAAGGGGCGGAGTCAACATGAAGGGGGTGGAGCAAACCGTCACATGGGAAAGGGGAACTCTGCTGAGACAAATGATGCCTCCCAAAATAGTCTATGTCAAATGGTTCATGATTTCATCCATTGTACATGAATACATTTAGAATTGGGCCTCTTTTTTGGAGGCCACTCTCACTGCCACACCCTCTTTTGCTAATTAGCAGACATAAACACACATCTTTCATGCCAAATTTCAGCCTCCGAGGTCGAAAACTGTAGCCGGGATGGGGAAGTTTTTGTCGGAGAGAGCTATAGAGCTAAAAGTATACAAACAAGTTCACAAGGAAATAATTGTAATGTCCACAGGATTAATGCAACAAGTCCTACTTATAGAGACCACATAGACCAACCGAAATATTCAAAAAAGAAAAATGTCCTCCCCAGGCTTTGGAATCATTTAAAAGATCACGATGACGGTACCAGTACATGACGATGCATCCTCTCTCTGGTTCCCCCCTCTGGTTAAAACTGCCAGCTCGGTCTGCACTGTTGCCATCGTTAGCGCTGTTTGCACAGTTAGCACCGTTAGCTTCTAGCTGCCGACTCAGACATCTCTATGTTCAGAGCCATGCGGGCAGGCAATCCCAGCTGTATGGGTAGTGGGCCAATCACACTTGGCATTAAATCGAAGTACGTTTGCACTGATTGGCAGCGAGCAAGTTTTTTTTTTCTTGAACTGGACACAGAATGGATTGATAACAAGCATTGTTTGACTGGAAAAGTTTCAATACTTGGTGTTTTTTGGTTGGTATCAAAATCAAAAAGGTATTGACTACCCATACTCAACCCTACGCAATAATATCACTCAGGAAATGCAATGCATTGTAAAACCACCCCAATGAATAAAACTCACCAGATGTAGATCTGGAAACAGGTAGTCCAGCCCAGAGATGATCTCCACTCCTTTGCTCAGTTGTTATGGTCCTCAAATCTCACAGAATTCCTCTTTTTCTTCACTTGGACGAGGATCCAGCATCAAAAAAACAGCTGAATCCCCTTTTCCCATTTCAGCCATTTCAGCCAGCCAGGACTTCACATAAATCCACGGTCTACCTCCAAAAGCCTGTTTCTTTCTCCCCACCCCAAACAATTCTCTTCCCTTTGTCCTCCAGGCCACACCCCCTCACACCTGTGATCCTGGAGCAGGTGACCTGACCAGTGTCAGCTACAGGAAACTACACATGGCTCACTGTTAAAAGCAGGGGTGGGAAGTAAATTTGAGGTACTTGTAGCTTTCTTGAGTATTTTCTTCTCATTCAACTCTCTTCTTTAGTTACATTACAAAGAGTAAGAGTTTTGCCCCCAAAACATATGAAAATATACACGTACAGCGGAAATGATTGGTCAATTAATCAAAAACTCATTAGAATAAAGGGTTCAAGCAATTTGAAAATAATCATTATTGATTGAAAATGAGCTCTGATTATAAGTAAAATCAGTAAAACAACAGAAAAATATCCTGTTTTTACCAGAATGCACGAGTAATAATAATTTAATGGTATAATAAATAATAACAGTCACAGGGGACATTTTTCTACTTTTATTACTTTGGGTGCATTTTTCTCATCATACTTTTGTAGTTTTACTTCCGTAACATTTTACAGTGTACTGAAAGTGTAAAAGGGTATTTTCAGAGTGTGGTATTAGTACTTTTACATCTGAATACTTCCTCCACCACTATAGTTCAAGCTCTAAGTTTACCATCAGACACCTGAACTGTTTGAATCTGTCTCAAATGTTTGATAACTTGTGTGTCCGTGAAAGCAGATTCATATTGTGCTGCAGATACGACTGCCTGTGGTGTTAATACATTATGTGTGTGTGTGTGTGTGTGTGTGTGTGTGTGTGTGTGTGTGTGTGTGTGTGTGTGTGTGTGTGTGTGTGTGTGTGTGTGAGAGAGAGACGGCCCCTGCTTATGATCTACTAATGATAAATGGATGGAACGAGCCTGAGGAGCCCTCGATGGGGAGCCAGCCGTGTGAAGTCAAGTGCAAAATTGATATTTGAGGACAGCTGATGCATTGTGGGAGCCAGGTCTGCTCAGTGTCATTGGCTCTGTGTCACGGAGATGCTACACTGACTCTGTCTCTATCACGGCTTCATCCAGAGAGGGAAGTGTCTTTGGAAAATACTCCCACAGCCGCAGGGAGGATGTCCACAGCGCGGCGGAGAGTTTAGACTTAAGAGTAAAATGACGGAGTCACTGAAGCGACTCAAATTAACGTTTGCATATAGATGACCTGGAAAACCGGTGTAACGGAGGCTTCTCACCCAGAAGATTGAGCTTGAAGCCAACATGTCGGAGAAGCTACAACCGTAAATAAGTTCAGGATCTCTGTTTGAAAATACAAGTTTTCTGCTCTACAAGAACATCAGAAACATATTCCAGACTCCTCGTGTTTTTATCATCATTTAAAGATTATTTTCAGTTTAATCTGATTGTTTTTATGTTTTTTTAAGCTTTTCTATCAGATGAAAATATTTAGTGCGTCTGCTGAAACATTATGCCACAATGTTTGGTTGATATTTAGGTTCCAACATGATTAAGCAATTGGGTAACACATGTCATAATACTTGTGCACAAAGAAACATGATTTAATAAAGATTTCAACCTGCTAGAAAAGTATATAATGCAACAACTGTATTGAAACAAGGTTTAAGTTGATGTATAACTGAAAACAGAAAAACATATAAAATATGAATTTTTATTTCCTCAAAGGAGAAGACAGGAAGTGATTTACAGAAAAACAGAAACCATGTTATGTTTCACCACACAGATCACTGAACATATTTGTTTCAGTTGTTAAATAAACACAAAAGTTGTCACGCAGTCTTAAAACATATGTCATCATGATGAGAATCTTTTTATCTTAACGTAAGAAGTCATAAAACATGACTGACAGTAATTCTCTACATGACAACATTAACTATAATCACTGGGCTCAGTATCTGAAATTAGGGAAAATTACAAAAACTAAGGACGTGATTCATAACTAGTACGGTCAGAATTGCTAATTATTAGATAAGAAGACACAAAGTATTTAAGACCGCAGTGTGAATGTGGTCTCGTGTGTGAATACATCTTTGTATGTATAAACACAAAGGAGTGATGGTGAAGTGTTTCTCCTCTGAGGTGAATGATGGCACTAAATTAAACCTGGTTTCGGTGGTTTTTTTCCAGCTAATAGAATAAGAACGCCTTCTCGGTCTGGATCCTTCGTGTTTCCTGCGACACTGAACGATGAAACACAAAACGTTTTATTCATCTCAGGAACCCTGCGTCCTTCTGCTCTGTGTGGACTTAAACAACAAAACCTGCAGCGCCGGGACGCTTTCCTCTCGGGAACCAAAACAGCAACCTGCTGCCTCCCATGGGCGGCCATGATGGATGGCGTCGGAGAGCAACGGGACACGAATCCCAGGAGGCCGAGCGTCTCTCTCTGCAGGTTAAACAGCACTCACTACAGAGCTGCTCCACAGAAATCATCTCCGACAGTTCAGACTAAAGTCTGGTTGGACAATGTCGACAACACAGAAACACAATGTTGAAAAATAAGAATTTAAGAAGCATAAAGTAATGACAGCAAACTTCACAACTAAAATGACTAAAAAACCTTTTTAAATGTTGAGCGTCAAGCATTTAATTTCCTGTATTCTGGAGACTTTTTATGCACCGATTTATGGTGGAAATGTTTTTATTTATGTAAAGGAAAACACAAAGTATCATGTAATATAATGCAGGGAGGGTCTCAGTCAAGCCTTTATGCTTGTAAATATGAATGTTCTTCCTCCTTTTTGTGTGTTTTGTTTACCTTCAATTAAATGTAATTCCTTCATAAACCTCTGGACGTTTATAGCTCACACGTGTTGAAGCGAGATTTCCGCCTCTCTGCACATTCAAAACACATCCCATATATCTGCGTTCTCTGAGAAGTTGTCCACGTATTTGGGACTCTCTCTCTCTCCGGACGAGACACATTTGAGAGATGCTGCTCTGCATCGGAGGTGGAAAACCGGAACAGAGAAAACTTCTGACCCGGCGTTGATCTCACCGTCGTGTGGTTTATTGTTAACGTCACCGCCTCCAATAAGCTGTGTGGAAGTGATTCATAAAGAAACGCTACATGCTAAACATCAGCATGCTAACATTGTCATTGTGAGCATGTTAGCATGCTGGTGTTAGCATTTAGCTCAAACACATAGCAGGACTTGTTTTTGGTTGTTGCTTCATCTGTGGAACTACATTAGTTTCACAAGTTATTTAAAAAACTACTTGACTGTTGAAATTAAAAAAGAACTTTTCCACTTCAAAAAAATGAAGAAATAACTAACGAATTAAATGCAGAATATACTGAAATTAATGTAAAAACCTGATCGGGCAGAACTCTAAGATCAGCTGTTAAATATGATTAAATAAATAAAGCAGGCTGCGGTCCGGTTTCACTTCAGCAGCTCTTGACAGCGATTGGACGACCAGCAGCTCACCCACACCTGATTTATTGATGTGGATTTATTTTCCGTATGTGATGAGACATCAGTTCACATCACCCAACGGTCCACTGAAAGAAACACATTTCCCCTTTTAGAGGCGGCCGCTCGTGAGCCGACGGACGGACTGAAGTCGACTCCTCGCTGACCGGCTGTGAAGACGAGCAGTGAATCATTTATGTTTGTTTCAGGTCCATTAGCACATGTTCACCACTGTATGATCCCGAAAGAGAGGATGAAAACAGACGTTAAAGGACGGAAACATCACAGATCTCCATATTTATGTTTTACTTACTTTTACTTTCTTAAATGTCTCTAATTTCTTCCCTTTTTCTATTCATTGCATGCTTTTCTTCCTGCCTTCCTTCATTTCGTCCATCATTTTGTCCCTCGTTCCTTTCTCTTTGACTTCATTTCATTTCTTCATTCCTTTAATTTCTTCCTTTCGTTCCGTTATTTCCTGTCATATATTCCTGCCTTCATTCCCTCCTTACTTCCTTTAATTTCTTCCTCTTTTCCTTCTACCCTCCCTCATGTGTCCCTCCTCTCCTTCTTGCCTCCTTTCATTCTTGATTTCATTTCTTTCTTCCTGTAATTTCTTCTCTTCTTTTTATTCTTTGCGGTCCTTTCTTCCTGCCTTCCTTTCCTCTATTCTCTCTCCTTCCTTTTCTGTCAGTCATTCTTTCCTCATTTCTTCCATTATTGCTATGATTTCTTTCTTTTTCTTCCCTTGAAGTCTTCTAGCCGTTAATAAATATATTTATTTTGTTTTATTTTAAAATGTTTTTGCATTTGTTGCATATTTTCTTTCGCTCTTCATTTCTTTCCTTGCTTTAATTCTTCCCTCCTTCCCTTCCTCTCTTCCACTTCTTGCATTGCCTCCTTCCTTCCTTTCCTTCTCCACTGCCACTTCTTCCTTCTCTTCCTCCTTCTCTAACAGGTTTAGTATTTTTTTGTGTCGAGTGATTAATTGTAGTGAAGTCGTTCATTTGCTTCTGGGACTTGGTTGAGTGAAGAGGAAAGAAGGAAGCAGGCAACGACGTGAAGCAAAGAACTAAATCTCCTCGACGTCCACTTCAGATTCTCACTGTGTTGGTTTCGTGTGTGACGAGTCGTCGGACATGAAAATAAAAGATGCATTCATTCATCATACATTTATAGCAGTTGTAGAGAATATGTATGTGATTCAATCTGAAATGATCTTGTCTTTAGATTTCGCATCTCTTCGATGTATTAAATATTTAGTCACGGCTCAGATCCGCATGCAGCTTTGCTAAAGACATTTATGTGGAAGGATCAAAGAGACTCACAACTCATTTCATCCTCCTATCGGTGAAATAGTCCACATGAACAGAAAATACTTTTCTACTTTAAACAAACAAGATATAACATGTGAAGGCCTTTACACACCGAGAGGAGAGAAATAAACAACATGAAAATGCAAAATAATCACCTGCGATTTTGCATCAAAACTATCCAAACAGCCAGCTATGAAAATGTACAACAGTTGCAGAACTTTTTCAATAAAAGGTTTGAAAAGATTTGTGGAGGCAGAGGACCAACTACCAGCACCCTTTTGATCCAGATCAGCGTCTGTCAGTCTGTCTGAGGTAAACTGTTGTATAGCCTCAAGCTATTAGATATTTTATTCAGTTTCCTTTTAGCAAAATGCTCTGAGTGTATTCTAGTTCCCTCTGGTAAACAGTTAAGCTGTGTGTATATGTCTAGGGCTTTTATTGTGAAAGGTAGGAACAGAACGAGTCAGCCTTTGTCAAAGTTGAAAGGCGTAATAAAGTCTGACTTCTGAGTTCAGACTAAGGAGCCTCTGTGTTGTTGGACACTCTCCGTTTCGCACAACGTGATTGGTTGATGCCTTCGTCCGCGGTGCGAAAGCTCAAGAATATCTTCCTCGCTCCGTGAAACTTGTTAGACTGAGTGAGGCTAGCCGGATCCCTTTGTTTCCAGTCTTTATGCTAAGCTAAGCTAACCGGCTGCTGGCTGTAGCCTTATATTTACCGTGCATTTATGACAACGGTGTCGTTTTTTTCTCTCACGTTTACAGCAGATTTTTGAAAGTTGTGTTTCAGATGGAAATTTTCTACATTTAGAGACACATTTCTCCGACATTCAACCGAGAAATCTTCAAAAAATGTAAATAAAAATCAGCATGTTTGAAAGAAGTTTGGACGGACGACATTAGTCTTCTTGCTTCTTTGTCCTGTTACATTTTGTCAGTCAGCTCAAATTTCTTTTATTCAATAAAAAGTCACTGCAGCTGCTCAACATCCGTCTCCTTTTCCTTCAGTTGTGACATTATCAGAGTCCTTCAGGGTGGAACAGAGAATCTGAATGACACCCGAGGAGATGACTGGAGCTCATCCAGCAGCAGTAAAATGAATCACAGCCACATCTGAGAGGAGCAAATCATTCCAGCTGTTATTGTTCTCTGGTGTTCATCGCCGCTGGGCGCCGTGCTCGTCCTCAGTCCGACCGCAGGAGAAAAATCTGCGTTTCAAAAATCCAGTGATGTCAAAGAAGGTTTAATTAAGAAAAAGGAGACATTCTAAATGTTCAGATGATAAATGTCTCTGGCATCTAATTTAGCATGTGGAGGCCAAGCTGAGGCGGAAGAAGCTCTGGGGAGACCGAGTGTGCGGCTTCATCTGCGGCCTGCTGGGAGTCCTTCGGGCGACTCGTCGCTTGCGTACCTGTCCGCAAGGTGTCATGGCGGCGTGCAGGGACCGCCGCCAGTCCTCAGCCGCCTCATCTAACCTTCAACAAACAGCTCTCACCCCGACATTAATCATCCGCAGGCAGCGTCGTCTCTCCGCTCCCCCGACGCGTCTCAGAGGGACCGACGTGTCGTCCCCCTCTCACCGTCGAAACCTGTCGTACCTCCACCTCCCCGGTGCTCGCCTCGTTGGCCCGTTAACGTCGACCCTCCTCGTCCTTCAGGGCTCCTTCATGTCCCCCTGTCCTCGGGACCTCACCCGTCCTGTCTCTCTAAGGTTGTCATATGACCAGTTTTCCTTCAAAAGGATCTGATGATGTCACGGACTGTTGTGTTTTTGTTTTTATTGAAAACTTAGTTTTGCATCTGTGACAAGTTAGACATCAAATGATGAATAAAAACAAAACTCTCTGAACTCTGATTGGTTGGTTCTTCTCCTACATGTTGGCTGTTACAGCAGAGTCATTTTGAAGTTGTGTTCTTTAGAGGTAATTGTATTTCAGTTGATGCAGCTTTAGTTACTTTTTAGATGACAGATTTTCATCCCCGTCCTGTCCAGGTACAACCACGTATCTCCAGATGTGTTGATGTTGAATGTTTGTGATAAACTGAAGGATGAAGTGTTCCTTTATGTGTTGATGTTGAATGTTTGTGATAAACTGAAGGATGAAGTGTTCCTTTATGTGTTGATGTTGAATGTTTGTGATAAACTGAAGGATGAAGTGTTCCTTTATGTGTCGATGTTGAATGTTTGTGATAAACTGAAGGATGAAGTGTTCCTTTATGTGTCGATGTTGAATGTTTGTGATAAACTGAAGGATGAAGTGTTCCTTTATGTGTTGATGATGAATGTTTGTGATAAACTGAAGGATGAAGTGTTTCTTTATGTGTTGATGTTGAATGTTTGTGATAAACTGAAGGATGAAGTGTTCCTTTATGTGTTGATGTTGAATGTTTGTGATAAACTGAAGGATGAAGTGTTCCTTTATGTGTTGATGATGAATGTTTGTGATAAACTGAAGGATGAAGTGTTCCTTTATGTGTTGAGAAAATCCTTCTACTTCTTCAGATAAATAAACTCTTTAAAAAGCCTCTTGGATCAGCTGGAAAATGCATCGTCACAAAGCTGAAAACAGGCTGTTTGTTCTCTTTAGAGATATGAGGTTCTCGCAGGACAGAGACGCTACAAACATATGATGATCTTATAGAATATGATGCATTGATGTAGACTTCAAATGCAAATTAGACATTAATGCAGCATTAATATTAAACCAGAAACATCCCATATAGTAGTGAAACACTGACAGGGAACATTTTACTGCACTCTCAATACTTTTACTTCTCATACTTTAAGTACATTTGGCTGATAATTCATACTTCTACTGAAGTAATGTTTTGAATGCAGGACTCTTGCTTGGATGTGCAGTATTTTCACAGTGTTGTGGTATTTGTACTTTTACTTAAAGGGTAACTTGTTAGGTATTGTTTCAGTGACTAATGGGAATAACAGTTATTGAAACGTCTCAGTATTAAAGGAGAACGTTAAACGGACTGCAATGTAATCACTCGGGTCAACTCCTCACCACCAATGTACGTCCACTCACATTGCTTGTTACTGACAATTACTCAGTGACACCCAAAACGTTTCCAATGACATTGCTGAATATTTAGATGATTTCAACAACATGGACGAGACGCGTGAATTCCGAACGAGACTTGCGAGAAACACAATTACAAACAGACCAGATCAGGTAAAGTTAACGGTTTGATTTATCTGTCGGGTTCTTGCTGTAATGTAGTCAGACACATAATACCAATATGAGCCTCTCAGTGGCAACAACAAGCACTTTTAGTGGTCGTGCATTGATTGTGAAGAGTTGTATAGAGATGACAATACATTGTTTACAGTCTGCTGAGGGAGAATGCTGCAGATTGGTCCAGTATTGGACTCCATTCGTCTCTTAGACACAAACACATTGGAAAATGGATTACAGGTTAAAACAAACAAACAAAGTAACCCTTTCAGTAAAGGATCTGAATATTTCTTCCACTGCTGACAAACACACAATAAGAAAGAAAGTGTGAGTGTGTTTCCACATATTCTGAAGCTCAGTGAGAAGTAGAATCATGAGCAGAACATCCTTCAGGTAGTTCAGTAGACGCCTCACTTCCACTCTGGTAATGCAAACCAGGTTTCTTTCTCTGGAAGTCTCCGTGACCTTCCATCCTGCATGTCGGATAGTAACCTCCGCCTCCGGCTGATGGAGAGACGGGTGCAGCGGAGGTGCAGTAACAGGATTACGGGAGGCGGACGTCTTTGGTTGTGAACCTGGCTGCTTGTTCCAGAGCGCCGGAGACCAAAACTGATTGATTCACAAGCCGAGTGGAGACTCCTGAATGTCACCTTCCTGTCTGCTCCACCGGACGTCAGAGACTCTGAGAGGGAGAGGACATTTTACATTTCAATAACTGTAATTTATTAGTAATAATGTGGAGGTTTGGACAAAAACAATGTAATGATAAAGCTTGTAGAGACCTTGTAGTATTTACAGCATAAACTCCTTCACTTACATTTAACATGCAGGACTTTTACCTGTAACAGAAGAGTATTTCAACAGTTATACGATATCGGTACTTTTACTTCAGTAAAGGCTCTGAATACTTTGACTTAAAAACTTGGTCTTGTTTTTGTCACAGGATTTAAAATGAATATTTCTTACAGCAGCACAGTCCTGCAGTCACTATGCCTCCAGGAGAAGGATTTCTATTTGAGAGGAAGTCCTGAGAAATTCCCAAGAAACAGGACCTTCAATCGTATATTGAATCTTTCCTTCTTTCTTCAATTAACAGTCAGGTCGGATCAGGCTTTTACCGCTTTAATTGACAAACAGATCGTATCAGCTGTTGTTAATTAACGGTAAATCTGTGAATAACTTGACGGCAGGGCGTCGGGGACGGAGGATGGAGTTCACATCCTGTCACTGACCTGCTATTCAATTCATTAACCGTGATCACAATCTTTTCCTCCGATCAGTTTATGTTTTGGACAGTGGAGAGAGAGAGACGGGGCATGTGAGGGAAGAAAGCGTGTCGGGGATTTACATGCAGCAAACGGTCCGGCCGGGAATCGAACCGGAGACTGTTTGAGGTACAAAACCACTCAGCAATCAGGAGCAGTGAGAGAATGAGTTCAGTTCAGGTTTGAAACTACAGTCATGAATAAAAGAAGTTTCAACATGAGAATGTATTCCATACGGAAGGAAAATTACTTTTATTATATATATATATATATATATATATATATATATATATATATATATATATATATATATATAATATATGTATCACATGTATTTAAATCATTATTTATATGCACTGTATATGTATCATATATCAAGCTTCTGTGTATCAGTGTGTGTGTGTGTGTGTGTGTGTGTGTGTGTGTGTGTGTGTGTTTGTATACAGTCGGAAAATATGAAAATGTACGTGCATCACATCCTGTAAACATGAAGCTCCTGAATTATTCAACTGAAAACCTTCCAATACACACACAAACACACTCACTCACACACACACACACACACTATACACACACAGCGACACACTGTGTCATGTACTGTGTGTCGTATGAAACACAATTTAAGTTAATGGAAAATGGCATTACTCTGCTGTGAGAGGCCTGCATGTGTTTGATAAAGTGCATTTGTGTGTGTGTGTGTGTGTGTGTGTGTGTGTGTGTGTGTGTCCCATCATGCTAACGTTACATGTAGGATGAGAGTTTTAAGGGGAAACTGCTGTATTTTTCCTGCATCCATTACAGCTCTCCGCTCTGAGGCCGATACCACTGATTATCAGCGGCAGATTCTTTTTCCCCGCCTACAACTACGTGTCTCACAGAACTGTCACAGATACGCTTTCCTCTTTTTAACAATCACGTCTTGTGACTCCGCAGAGAGACACAAAGGACTTCAGGATGGACTCAGCAAAGCTTGCAACGTATCCTCGGTTTGTACGATATCTTACAAAGACGTCTTCCTGCAAAGGTCCAGCAACACGTGTCACTTTACCAGCATTCAGTCTTTTCAAAGTGAACCTTTCACAGGAAACAAAGTTAGTTTAGGATACAAAAGTACTGAGATTTAAGAAAAGATCGTGAAATATTTAGGTTTAGACAACAATTACTTAGTTAGTTTTAAGCAACACAATTACTTGGTTAAGATTAGAAATAGATGGTGATTTGGGTTAATATAACTACGGAAGTGTCGTTACGTGACAAATAAAATAAACTTCTGGTTTCCGTGGGGTCCTTTGGGACATTCAGAGGTGATGAATAAGGTGTAAGGGAGCGACGGCTCCACCACTGCGCCTCTTTCTCTCTAACACACCACAGAATAAAAACAACTCTAGCAGCATTGTTTCACACCACAGCTTCAGTTTCAACTTCGGTTCTGGAACTCTGTTCAGCTCTCTCTCTTATTCCTGTGTTTTTTCCAAGGTTTTCAAGGACACAAAGTTACTGTAAACTACATGTTTGTTTGTGTTTATGCAGGTTATATGTGAAGGAATATGAATATGTATATGACATTTACATTTGAAAAGAGGTTCGCTTGCTGAACATTTCAAGGTAAAATCCATCAGGACACAATTCATCAGCTGTTCAAAAAACGGAAAGTCGTTGTTGAACAAACTGCTGAACTCGGAGAGAATTCTTTTTTTATTCCTTCTTTCACGCTGATGATGGATTTGAAAGTCACTCTGACCTGAAAACGTTCTCAGATTCCTTCTTTGTTTTGTCACATTTCTCTCTGAGCTCTTTCAGTTTGTCTCCTCGTGTTTTTTAATGAACTCACGGGAAGCCTGAATAACACGTACATACGATCGATATTATTGTTTACTTGATTAAAAAAGTCTAAATATAATGGTTCATGTTTGTTTTCTGGCAGATGCTTCAACAAATGTGGATCTTTTTTCTCTTTAGATTGAGCTCATCGAAGATCACATTTTCCTGTTCCAGGACTGTTTCTCCAGAGATGTACATCAACATGTCTGCAGACCGACGCAGAGAAAGGTGTTGTGGGTAGTTTGCATGGTCCCAAAGAGCCAACATGGACACCTCACAAAACTTTTATTTTGAGTTGCGAAAAAATAAAAAGATCCTGATACTTCATGACTGATATTTATCTGAGTTGAGGCCATCTCTGAGACACAGAATAATGTTCATATACTCTTTGTGAACACCTTATTTTGAAAAGCAGGTTAACTTATGTCGGTTCTGTAGAAAAACAAAATGCAGATTTCTTAGAATAACAAAATCATTGACTTGTGATCTTGAAATCATTTCACGGCCAATATCGGCTTCGGTAGTACGTAAGAAATATCAAGAAGAATTTTAAAGGTCCTTCATTTCCTAAACCAGACTCAGCGTCTCCAGAGCTACTGGCTCTGTGAAGCACAGCAGTGCTCTCAGTGACACATCCGATTTACTGTTTTAATGTTTTACATCTAAGTTGAGCACATTTGCTAATTAGTTAAGAAAGCACAACTGAGGCTGAGGGAATTTAACTGACTAATTTAAGGTATTTAGTCAGAAATTAAAGCCGTGGACTATTTTGCATTTGATGACAGCGTATTGGGACCATTATAGGTGAAAAAATAAATAAATCACAGAGTCGGGGTTATTATTCAGACAATGTTCAATGAGGAATTTGATCCCGCAAATCTCGTGGGATCTCGCGACATTACGTGAATCCAGCTGCCGTGCAAGGAAACCATTTCACATGCTTATGATAATATGGTGGTTCTGGGATAAAACCATTTATTTCTTACTAAAGCATCCACCACAGGCAAAACAGTGGCCTGTTGTTGAGATTGATCCAACCTTAAGAAGTGGAGCGATGTTGCTCCTTGACAAAAGATTTTTTTTCCGAGCCATCCTCTGGGGAACATGAATGTCCGCACAAAATGTGACGGCAATCCATCGAATAGTTGTTGACATAAATCAGTTTGGACCAAAGTGGCGGAGCAGCTCTCGATCATCCAGATTTTCAGATTAAGAGTCTCCACTTTGTTTTCCTCTGACCGAGCTGAGCTGAGTTCCCACACTGAGGAACACTGCAGGACTACAAATATGAGGACGCACACACACACACACACACACACACACACACACACACACACACACACACACACACACACACACACACACACACACACACACACACACACAGCTCTCACAACACGGGTCACATTTTAATGGCATCGTGTCAGTGGGGCTGTCGGGGTTTAATAGAGCTCTGCTGAGCGTTGCCAGGTCTGGTTTAACATTCACAGAGTTTACATCAGGACTGCGAGGCTCCAGACGAAAAACAACTTTAATGTGTTTGTGAAATCTCGTTCTATAAAAATCAAAGTATGAAGTGACAACACAGAACACTCTTTATTCATTACAGCGAACACTCAACGGGGAAGGATGATTCTGGTTCATTGTAACTCGGGTTTTTATTGGCGTTCCATTATTTCTATCGATCACAATGACACCGAGTTAAAGCTGCTCCCGCCAGCATTTAAAAAGGTACAAATACGATTCCCATAGAATTTGCTTACTTTAATTAAATACCTAAAAATTCTTGGGATTTGTTTAGGTGTTGATCTAAATTCCTTCTGACAGAGGAAGATAATGTAAAATAATCAAATGAATCTACAGCCCCTCTAGTAATGGGAAACAGCCACAACGCCAAAACAGAGGCGTAAAGTGAGAGGGCCGATGGTCCCTTCCTCGCTTCCTACCTCCTTATTTCTGGCATTTGTCCGTTCCTACCACATCTACCGGCATCAAAACCAGGAAGTCAGTGGTACAGCAGCTTACATACACGTCTACAAACGACACTCTGTCCTGTTGTATTGCTTTACTCCATCATATATCACACTATGCTACCTTACACTGTAGCTCATATCCCATAAAATATCATCATTTAACATTATGGTATTATGTCACTGATCATTTGGAATCATATTCCGTATTATATGTATATTAAGCACTGACGGCCATAAACAATCATGTATCGGTCTGATGCAGTCTGAACATAGACTTGCTGACTCTGCTGCTATTAATCACACCGCTGTCACATTAAATTACTATGTTTGTCTCCTTCTATCTTTAGTTTTAGTTTTATACACCTCCTTTCATTTATTTATTTTATTTTCTCTATTTATGTCTTTATTTCTGTCCTTGTGCTGCTGCAAAAGACGACGTTCTGCTCCGGGGATCAATAAAGGTTTATCTCATGATCTCATTTGATCTAATCAGACCATTTAACCATTTAGATGCATGTTGAGGCCGACTCATTTCCTCGCACGTCGTGCACTTCATCATGTGTTATCTGCTTTCTGAGGGCAAACACGAGGGCGCCGGGTTTTTTTTCGAACATGGGGGCAAACACAAGTTCACCAGTTTATCGTGACTGAACAATCATGTGTTCGTGTTACTGTTACAGTTCATCATCTTGTGATCAACAACATATAAAAGACCTCATGCAAGAATGTTTTGGTATTTGTACTTTTTCTCGTACCGGTGTGCCTCTTCAGATTCAGCAAACGCTCCTAACTTCAGATAACGGCGTAAATGACCAGCGTTGAATTTAGCCACCTGCGGATAAACGAGCGTGCTTCCATGGGAATTGGAAATTAGCATAATATACGCCCCAATAATATCATGTAAGGCTAAGCTTCCTGCCCTCTCTTTCCTATATTCAAGCCCTGCTTGTGGAGACAAATAACGAGTGCTGTTAATGCCGCGCTGTTAATCACCCGAGGGCCAAACTGTCACTGAAACAAAGAAGAAATAGGCCCTCGATGTAACGCAGCAACGTGACGCAGCAGCGTGACCGTGACACAGCAACGAAATGTTGATACAATGTATCCGTGGTATCCTGAAACATACGATGCTAACGTTTTCAAGACTACAGACTGTGGTACCATGAAATACTTCCAAATGTTGTGCTGCACATTCTTAAGTTAAACCTTATATCTTGATTATTACTACGTTGTTTTATAATGTCACATCCACATTGCTGTAAATTAGACTCCATGTGAGGTTTTGCAGGAGCAGGGAACTCCAGGCCTTTGAAACCATGCGATTCATGTAAAAGAACTGACACAGTTCGTTCAAATGAACCAATCCTTAGGAGCAGTTTCCTGGTGATTTCCTGTTCTGAGAGTAAAAAGTGGGCTAATAGTGCTGAGAGAGGGAAGTAGGCCAGGATATGAAGTTAATAAATAAAAAAAGTATAATGTAAGAGCAGAGAAGCCTCAGAGAGCTCAGCCTACATTCCGCTTAGTATTTTTAGTTCATCTGAGGTCTGAGAACGGAAACATTCAGTCGCTGAATTCAGCAGGAAAACGTCTGAAGGCTTCAGTTTGACAGGGAGACGACGGAGTCTACAACACCTGGAAATCACCTGATCCGTGTGTTAATGTGTACGTCCACAGTAAACCACATCCACACTGTAAATTAGTGAATAATGATTTTTTTTTTGTGACTTGATAACGATGTTTAAATATCTCGCCATGAACTGATTTTGAAAAGGTGGCATCGTACGTTCCTGCAAAGCACGGAGAAGCTGAACGTGGACCTCACGTAGTCACGAAACTCACGTAGTATAGAGAGTGACCGTGAGTGAAACGTGATACAATGAATATAACAAGCGATATAGTCCACTAATGGCAGTGTTCATGTGTTTCAGGCAGGAAGAAATCATTTGCAACACAGGTCAACATGTCACAGGACTCTGACCCCAGTTCAGCTTGTACTTCATTTCGACTGCTTTCAAGACTTTCATGTGAACAGATTTCTGTAACTTCCCTGTGCACTTACATTCAACACCTTTTATAACTTCCCTGGATAGTTGCACTTTCAGTACATGACACTTCAACCTCAGCCAACACCTACACTTAATCCAAAGTCATTAACCTGACACTTCAGCTCCTTGGATCACTCACACTTGAACTGACACTTCAACTGTTTTCAGCCCTTCGACTGACACTTAACATTTACATTTTGACATCTCAAATTCACACAGCACGTACATTACAAACTGACACTTCCAACTCCTTGTACTGCTCTCCCTTTAAATTACTTTTCAACTTCTGTAAACCTTTAGACTTCAGTCCTGGTTGATTGGGATCCAGTTGCTTGTTGACAATAAAATCCGGCTGAATGCTTTTAATGTGAAGCAGCAGCAGTAGGAAGTCCAGTGAGCATTAGCAGTTACTTAAAACAGCTCTGACTTCACTGTAGGAGAGAGACTACAAACTAGTAATTTATGAAAATATTATAACATATAAACCCAACATCTGAATGGCGGACTACGCCACTAACAATGAAAACTAATATAAAGAGACGTAATTACTGAATGAATCATTAAATAGCTATGCTGAAGAAAAGCGGACCATAAACGGTATTAAATTGGAGTTTGATTTCATCTCTACGCGCCCATGTTTCCACTGACTTTTAACTCCTTTCAGCCCTTTTAACATCAACGATGCTCTGCTTATTATTCAAATAGGCTTAATATAATATGAAAATATGAATATTTAGTTTGAAAGTTGAGAGAATCAATACCTTCATTAATGTTGCTTTCAAATGGATCTTGTGAGGTTTCAATTTTAACTCGTGAAGTGCAGTCTGCTGTGTTTAACTGGTTTACTCATGTTGCTAATAAAATGTTGTTTTTACCTGAAAAACAAGTGACGTTGCCGAGCAGAGCTTCTGGCACAACTTCTTTTAGTTGCAAGGAAAAATGAAAAAGTCTGAAGAGGTCAAAGCTGCAGCAACACTTGTAGAACAGAACAACTTTATTGTGAGACCTTTGTCGAAAAAGACTTGATCCGCTATATGGATTATGGAAACGCCTAAACCGCTGTCGGTGTCTTCTCAAATGAATATGTATATTGTCTCCGGACAGTATGAAACATGGCCAATACTAGCTGACATAAAGAAAACAGTTTAAACTCGCCCAATTGAAAGAAATTCCTGAAGACCTCTTTCCATTATTGTCTCATAGATCAGCCAAGGCGAGTTTCTCTGTTTCTGGTTACAGCCATGCGCTAAGCTTGACCTAAAGCGCCAACATCTGACGAAACTACGCAGCCTATTGTTTCGCTCCAAACCAGTTGATGGAAACGCAGATAATTTACATTTCGTTTTTTGCGACATTTTAAAAGTTTGCGTAAAATGTTCTTGACAATTGAATGGAAACATGGCTGATAAAGCCCCAACAATAAGGTTGCTCTGTATCTTCCAAACACAGTAAAAGGACATCGTGAACATTTGTGAACTCAGAGCGAACAAAACTTCCAATCAACAAAGTCTTGATTATGACCCTTATGAGTTGATCTCATGAACACTGTTGAGACACTTTGACATTTTAGACTACTTACCTCCTTTTTGTCTTCCACACAAAATCTGACCTTAGAACAAAACCTTTGAGATGAAACAGACCAACTTGTGTTTTCTGTTTAATGAAAAATATGGTTCATACTGGCAGAGAAAACAGAGACGGTGAGTTGATCTCCTCTGGCTGATGGAGACTGAAATAAGGCAATGACCTACAGACGCACTGCATTCTGGGATTTGCTAAGCTACAATAACTGAAGAAAAACTCAATGCCACTTTCTCATAAAAAAGATTTATATGTTGTAACTAATGATTTTATTGCTAATTCATTATGTATCAATGCTAATCCGTCCCTCCTCTGGTTGGATCCTTAAATCAGCTCTCTGGCATTCTGTTTATTAATAACTTATTAACATTTACAGCTGCAGACTTAATGGATTATTAGAAGAAATTCATGAAGCAATTTATGCAGATTCAACCAAGCCAAAGGGTTTTTTTTCACTACCTTCCAAACCAAAAGTTCAGGTATTAATAGTTAATTGTGCATTAAGAGGTAATAAACCATTAGTTACAACTTATAAAAGCTTTATAAAGAGTGCCCTATCAGAAAGTGGTATAAAAACTCTTCTGCGTCAGCAGCGATGTGCTAAATAAATGTTCTCTACAAAGATACAACATATACAATTGTTAAATATAGAACTTTAGGCTTTTGAAAATACACTTAATGCTTTTCTCCCCCCCCCCCCCCCCCCCCCCCCCCCCCAAACAGACATGACCGCTGGGCTTCTAGTGTGAAATGGTTTGCTTGTTCTTACCATGCTGACTGCATGTAGTCGACATGTGGCACTGGAGAATGTAAAAGCTGACTGAATGCATGATGTGGTCGGGTGGAGAGGAGACAGAAATCATCTAGAATTCTGCAGTTTTTATGATGAAAAGTGGAAACTTTGCACACTGATACCAAACACCTTGGAAATGAATTAAAAGTTGGACGTTGACATGTCATCTGTCCACCAGTATGTGCCAGCCTTTTCTCATTCCCAGGAAGTCTAATACCGACACTTTGTCACGTCCCTCGACGTCTGATACTGACGCTGCATGCACTCTTTAGGGTTTAACGTACTGTAAACCGATCCAAGTCACTATTAGACGCTCAAGAGCGAATACTCCGCAAACTAAGAAAAGTAGTTATTGTGACTCAATCACTCACCATCTCTTCCTTAACCTTAAAAATAAAGTTGCTAACTAGAACCACAAAAGAATCTTTGGCTTCTCCTCAAAGGAGAACCCTTTTTGGTTCCTGGTTAAACCTTTTGAAAGGGTTTGAGCAGAGGCCCTTTCAGAGGGTTCTACCTAGAAACTAGCATCAAGGTTTATACATAGAACTATCTGTGAAAGGTTTCACCCAGAACCCCCTATTATAGGTTCTACAGGCAATCCTTCGAGGAAACATTGTTATTTTAACCTAGACCACAATCTTTTCCTAAACCTAACCAAGTGGTTTCGTTACCTACACTCTTAATAATAAAGTTGCTAACTAGAACCATATAGGATTCTTTGGCTTGTCCTCATTGGATAACCATGTTTTGGACCTGGAACCCTTTCAGATGGTTCTACCTTCAAACCAACATAAAGGGTTGTACCGTAACTAGAACTATCTGTTCAACCCAAAACCCCCGATGACAAATCCTTCTATGGTGTAATGGTTCTGTCCAGAGCCCTGTCTGGAGTTTCTAACCAGAACCGTTTACAACAAGAATCCACCCAGGGGGTTCTACCAAGAACCCTTTTACTTTCCAAGGGTTTTATCTTGGAAAGAACCCTAAATGACCAGGCTGATCAGCAACAATCATGGTTCTCAGTCAGTCTTTTGTGTTGCCTGGATTGTGGGCATTCCCATTAAACAGCAATTCTTTCAACAATCCTTGAAGAACTATTTTTCCGAAAATGCTTCTTTGGGTCAAAGAGGTTCTTACTTAAAATCCTAGTCTCACCGAAAAAACTTGAAAACGTCTTTCTGAAAAAAAAAAGGTTCTTCAGAAGCAAATGGTTCTGGATAGAACCTCAGCCCTTCAGGGAGAGCCAGTTTGAAATCACCATTTCTTAGAAGTGGTTTTGTTTGAATTCACAACATTAAACCTCGTGTTTACTGCGGCCGTAGCGTAGCATCAAAGCGTCAGTATGTGACGAGTTGAGAATCAGAACGGGTTAGAACGGTTGTATTTGATTTACTGTCGATCGATTAACCAACTAATTGTTTCAGCTATACTTTTAAATTGACATATATATTAAATTAAAAAAAAATCTTTAATTTGCAAAGTAACTACAGCTGTCAAATAGACGTAGTGGAGTATATAGTAAAACACTCCCTATGAATTGTAGTAGAAGTATAAAGTGGCATGAAAAGAATACTCAAGTAGAGTACCTCAAATTTGTACTGAGTGCAGTATTTGAGTAAATGACTAATCTTTCAAATTATTTTCAGCTTTCTGCTAAAGTGCGCAAAGTTTTATGTTCTCACCATAAAAATGTCAGATGAGATTCTTCACCTTCTCCAAACGACTGATGTTCAGCACATGAATGTCAGATTTTCCCAACAGAAACATCAACAGCTCTCCTCATACAGATACAGGTTGTTGTTTTTTAATCATTAACTCATATACATTTTTACTTTGCTCAGTTAAGTCACTTACTGTATAATATCACAATGTGTTCGTTTCTTTACATAGATAATGGTGCGTCTGAAAACGTCTCATCGTTGGCTCTGTTCATCTTTGGTCTGTAAAAACGAAACAGAGTTTTGTGCCAAACAAAAACAAATCCATCCAGCAGCTCGTCATAATCCGCTTTTTTTTTTTCAAATCTCCTGGAAAATAAATATTTTATTTCCAGAAAGTCCGGCTGCAGTTTCCTCAATTTGCCCCGCCCCTCTGCCCTGGAAGTGGCTGGTGATTCGTTTGTCAGCGTTGGCGGCGGCGGCGGATGCTCCGCTTGGCGGTGAACGGCGATGGACGATGGGAACCAGTCTTTCTCTGGAGAGCGTCTGTCCTCGCCGCCGCTGTCAGGAGACCTGCAGGACACAAATAATAATCCATCAAAACCAGAGTGTCTGCTGGTCGGTCAGATACATGAGCCTAAAGAGGTCATGTTTCAGAACGTTATTAAATATAAATACATATTTAGATGTTTTTAATTATAAATAAATGTTATTTTATATCATTATTATATTATATACAAACAGTTTTAAAGGTCAAATGTATATCTATAATTTTGATATCTATCTATATATATATATTAACGATATATATTAATGTTAAATACTTTGTATACTACGACTGCTTTTTTTTCCTGAGGCCAGCGCATTTTTTAAAATATTATTTGCAATCGGCGTCCCGCTTATTTACACTATGCTAACAACGGCAGCAGCGTGACGAGGCGTTTGGTGGTTTGTTCAAATTCGATAACAACGCAGCGCTGGTCACAGCCGTCCAATCACAGTTGAGGAGGGGCGGGACAAATAGCCAACCACACGGGCATGATCCAATGTGTTTTAATATGAGTTATGGTCTTATCGTGCATGTTATGATGTTGTTTGTATTGTTTTTACTGTCTGTCTGGAGCACTGAATGTCGCCCGTGTGAGACAATAAAGTTGATTGAGCTGAATCTGATTAAAACAAAAGTACTCTTCCACAAAATCTCATTAGCCACATAGACCGGCAGGTCTATCCTCGCTCCCTACTCAATTCAATACAATATAATTCAATTTATTCTGTACAGCCCAAAATCACAAATTGGAGGGACTGGCGCTCTTCCTTACCCATGACTTCCATTAACAGTTATTGATTGGATTCAAACTGGTTGATTAAAAACACTCAACACTCAGTTTGACTCCTCAGCTTCATGTTTTTCTTCCAGCATGCTGTCGACGAGCGTCTCGACTCCGCTGGGCTTCATTAGGGGAATCGAGCCTCACGCAGACTTAACAACCACATGGCCCTGCATCCGGCTAGAAGCAGCCGAGTCTGGTTTTAAGTCATATGCAGCGGCTTGCAGAGAAAAAGCTTTCAAGAAATGCTATAAAAGTATACAAATCCCCAATACGGTGTTTCTGTTTAAGAACTGTGACAAATGCTTGCATTTAAAAAGTTTTTCTAAGAAACAGAAGTTAGCTTCATGTTTGTGAAAAAAGATTATTTTTGTATTTAAAGGAGTAGTTTACAGGAGGCGAGTACTACATACAATTCAGATTAGTTTTGGGTCAACATTTTCACGGAAAACGTGGTCACCTGGAAAACCTCGAGATTAATCTTTTTACAGAATAAGGCTGGTGATTTTTCTACATTTTTATTATTGACAACAATTCCCATGAGAACACCCAAACTGACAAAGTGTTAGTCCGCCTCTCAACACTGTCGGACTTCCTGTCTGTGGCTCTAAGCTCCAAGCCCATTGGTTCCTACTGAAGAAGAAAGTCTTCAAAAGCACAAACATATAGTTTCATTTAAAAAAAAGAAAGACTCAGCTGGTCACTGTAGTTTTAATCAAACAGACATAGTGCACATTTGTTTGGGACTATTTTGAGCGGCGGATGAATCCACATTTGCTGCTCTCGTGAGTATGTGTGGCAGCAGGACTGTGTTTGTGGGAACAGAGACAAAATAAAGTATAATGACAAAGGAACGTGTTGTCGGTGCAACAGTGAGGCTCATTGATGTGTTTTTAATGGAGCTCTGCGCCTCAGAGGAAGAGGAGATAGTGTTGTTACACACACAATACTTGTTAGTGTGAATAATTCATAATGAGAAAAATAGAGAATACCAGCAGACTTTTACGGGGCATCAATGGAGCTGGAACCGATTGAACTATGTTTACTATAACAAGTAAATGTATAAAATGTCATGAATAAATCAGACGTTGGGTGTTTTTTGATGCTGACCTACACCACACTGTTATTTATACAGCAGAGTCTGCAGCTCGTAGAGTGTGGAGACACGTCCTCCTGAAGACCCCAAATAAAAACATGAGACTTTGGGAACAAGTTGGGAATCTTCGTTTGTTACTCCTCTGTGGAGGCTGAGCTCTATAGCTGTAATTGCTTCCAGGTGATGACTCAGAAAAAGAAGAAGTAGCAGAAGAAGAAGAAGAAGCAGAAGAAGAGGAAGAAGCAGCACCTCTGAGCCGCTCCCCCCTCTGAATTATTCATTTCCATCCTGTTCGACTGCATTTGGAATCCTAAAAGAGCCGGAGAGGAGTCAGACAAGGACGAGCCGGATTACAGTGAGAACTCATACATCACGCTGGAAACAGCATCAACATTCAGACCGGCCCCTAAACGCTCCGCTCACAGCTGATTAAACATGGAGGTGAAGGAGTGTTCAGAGCACTCCTGCAGAGGTAACACGGCTGCTGTGATACACTCGGCTCAGTCGGACCGAAGTGAACACTAAACACAAGATAAAACACTGCTGGTGGACGTTTTTCGTTCTCGTTCTGGAGGACACAACAGGAACAACGTTTGGTCCTCAGCATCCCACAATATGTTGCGCGTTTGTTTATTTTTCTCCAGGAGGCATTCGGGTAACGTGACGTTTGAAACTTCATCTTTCCAGTTGGAACAGGAAAGCATAAAGTATGTGGTCCTTGTTAACGTCAAATGTCTCATTATCATCATGTCTCAGAGGTGAAAGTCAGCGATTGTTTTCTGTTGAGCAGCAAATGAAAAAGACTTTTCGTGGTGGAGATTCGACAAAATGATTTGTTTCAGTCTCACCGCTCTTATAGCATCAAGAAAAAGGCCCTACAAGGAATTTCTGTGGATACCTTGTCGGGCCTTTTTGTCAGCCCAGATCTTCTGTTTTTACCTTTCACAATAAAAGCCCTGTAGACACCGTGTGACTGTTTACCAGAAGAAACTCAAATTCAGAGACTTATCAAACTCACATCTCTTTAGCAATACTTGGTTTACCCGTTCAAGATAATCTAAGTGGATGTGGAAATAGCAGTTAGAGATGGTCAGGAACATTAATTTACGCACACATTTGCAGGAAGGAACACTTCATCCTTCAGTTCATCACAAACATTTAGCATCAACACATCTGGAGATACGTGGTTTTACCTGGACAGGAAGGGGATGAAAAACTGTCATCTGAAAAGAAACTAAAGCTGTCTGATAAAAAGTACAATCTTTACCTCTGAGATGTAGTGGAAAAGAAGTATTAAGTACCTTGAAGTACAGTACTTGAGTAAATGTACTGACACAGGACATCATTGGTTTGAAGTAAAGTGACAAGAAAACCGAATATGTAATGACACCAAACTGTGAACTGACTGTTGAGAGGTTTCAGTAAAACTTAAGAGTTTCTATCTGAGCAGAAAGGTGAAAACAAGCAGCTGCAATCTGTCTTGTTCTAAAAAAAAAGAAAACGTACAAGATATTCAGTCTCTGTGCTCACATTCAAAGTAAATAGTTGTCCTTCTCTCCAAGGAGAATTGGATTTCTGTCTGATTGAGCAGAGTGTGATTTGTTCCTCAGTCTTTTCTCTCCCGGTGTGACTGAAAAATGAATTCAAAGTACCTCTGCAGGTTCCAACCAGACAGGAGGCTTCAACACACAAACACACTCCAACATAGGAAACATACAGACAGGTAAAGTCACACGCTTTGTTCAAGGACGGTTAAGTTGTGGGGAAAAAAAAAACACCAAAAAACCTCCAGGCGAGACGATGCAGCGTGACACAAATGAGTTCTGCTTTCTGCTGCGACGCCTGATTACACCTCCGCAACAGCAAATTACATCCTCGCTCCACAGCCTGTAATGATCATGTACGCACGTTAGAAATGAAATGTTCAGCGATTTCCGCTGAAAAGCTCAAAGAGGTGAACAGCCGTGTGCAGGTTTAACCTGAAAGCACCTCCGTCTTTGCCGACTTACGTCGTTCAAACTCTCAAAACTTTCTTTTATAATATAGTGAAGATCTCAAAGGGTCCAAAGATACTAAATCTGTCAAGAGACAGAGTGGGGGAAAATGTTTTTTATCAACTTTAAAGCAATAAATACAGTTTTTGGCCACTTGAGAAAGAAGTTGTGAACATTTACATATTATTGGCTTTTAATTTGTCACTAGGAGACTTTGTGTGTTGGCCCACTGATAAATGTAGGTCAAATATTCTCTCTTTTAGCTCCATTTTTGGTCTCCACCGACTCCTGAGGGAAATATATGTTTCTTTAGCTGCTAAATGCTTCACTATTTTCACCAGTTAGTCTCTGACTGTGTCTATCAGCTGTTCTATCACGCTATAAGAGCGGTGAGAGCGAACCAGCACAGTAAAGAACAAATATGGATGTCTTACTCTGAAACTATTAAAGTATTATATTCCACAAAACAACAAATGAAGTCTTTACACTTTGGTTTTGGTGCAAATTAAACAAACGAGGTATAACGTGTTAATTCTCAAGCTTTGGAGGCGCAGATTACAGCCCCGTCACTCGTCATTAAACATTTCTGCAAACCACAGACACATTGAATGTGGACATGTTTGCAGTCAATCAGAGCAGGTGACGAAGTATATCGAGCGACCCTTTTTGAAAGTTATGTGGTATAATAAAGAGTTTAACAGAACTCGTCTGAAGGAGACGGGATCAAACAAACACAGGACCTTCACCCAGGAGAATACTGTTCGTGTCCCATGTGAAACCGGAAGTAAACGTTGTCTTTACGCTTGTTATTTAATGTTAGTGTGTCTTAGTGTGGTTCCTATTTATTAACACTAGATTACATACACTACATTGCTCAGGTTATTTTATCTTTTTTCGAAACTTAAACCAATGGTTTCATATACTTCACCATGTGGCATTGTGACTTTTCATTCACAAACTTCGATATTCAATGACATCCCACTATTTGCA
The DNA here is from genome assembly GCF_910591455.1 of Pholis gunnellus. Taxonomy (NCBI): domain Eukaryota; kingdom Metazoa; phylum Chordata; class Actinopteri; order Perciformes; family Pholidae; genus Pholis; species Pholis gunnellus. The sequence goes on from NC_136533.1 coordinate 2,643,760, forward strand.
GAAACGTAAAATGCTTTTCACAGTCAGGCCGACACAATGTGAACGCCACAAATCTGCAGCCAGAAGCAGAATGCAATGAGGGGATAAAACATGGCTGGGATGCACAGAATTAATGAGTCCCAGAGTCTCACCAATCTTTGCACCAAACAATAAAACACTTACAGACACTTTCACGTTCAGGAAAATAACCAGAGTGTGAGGATGAACTAATACGTGTCAGAACAAAAAAATAGAAATACAACGTTCAGAGATAAGGCTAAATTGATACACAGCCACCAAGATGTATATGGCTGTCAAAAACCACACTTTCCTATATTAAATGTGTTCTTCTGTTAAAGTAACACATAAAGAGGATTCTTCAGATCATGATACCAAAACTCCTGAAGCCCCACAGAGGGATCGTAACATACACAGTAACATAAAGTCCTCCATTCCTTATTGTTTCCATGACAAACAAAAACATAAAAAAATAATATAAATAATTCAGAAGTTGATGGATTCCATCTGTTTGCCTTGATGAAGACCCAGAAACATGAACTTCATCATCTAAAAAAACATTGGAATAATAATAATAAACAATATTTTGTATAAACTTTGGTCCATGATTTCCCCAAAACCAAACCAACACCTTCCTAAACAACCAATCTTCCTCCATTATGGATCCTTAGAACTCTTCCTCAAGCACCAGCACTGTTTAGACCAGGGGTCTCAAACTCAAGGCCCGCGGGCCGAATCCGGTCCGCCACGTCATTTTATGTGGCCTGCGAATCCGCCATTTTTTTTTATAAATAAAAAAATTTAAAGTTAGACTTGATAATAAAAATATCCCCATAGTCGAAATGATGAGATGGAAAGTCAAAATTATGAGATACTTAAACACAGTCATAGAAGCAGCTCTTTGGCTGGTTACTCTACATTTGACGTGGAAATGTATTGTGAGTACATTGAAGACTTTAAACGTGTCTTTACAACACATGAAATACTTCACGTGGGATTTTGCAAACGCACCTTTGAAAGGATTTTAAGCATTGAACAAAGTTATTGTAATAACTTGTGTTTGCTATTTTCTTTAAAGGTTTGATAGATTAATGTGGGTTTACCCTAAATTCAAAGGATTTAAGTTATAATAATAGAAATGTGCTTAAATATATTTTTACATTTATATAACTGCATGTACAATATTTTTACACTTGAATAAACAATAATCAAATGCAGAGACAGTTATTTACCGATATGTTAGGAGTAGTTACATTTACACAGTCTGACATTTACAACCGGCCCTTTGAGGGCGACCGTGATGCTGATGTGGCCCAAAGTGAAGATGAGTTTGCTCGTATTCCACATCTTGTCTTTGCATGTCGAAGGTCTTGAACTTTAGGAGCAGAAGCTCCACAAATCCACTGGTTGAAACAAATCCACAGAAATGAACTGATCTCGGACCAACGTTATAGTGAACCGGCAAATACTACGAAGAAATAAAATCAGAAATGGCAGAAATGAGCTTCATCTTGTTGTTAGTTACACATCATCAGTATAAATCACATTACTGCTCTACAACCACCTTCAGTTATCAGAGGTGTGTGTGTGTGTGTGTGTGTGTGTGTGTGTGTGTTATCTGCTGTTTCCATGATAAACACTGCAGCTTGGAGTAAACTGGAAAGCAGGCGGCCTTGTTTCCAACATAATTGCTTTATGATGAATTACGGCCGGTGAAGAGAAACAATGAGCGGCGTTTCTATTTATTTCACCCTCAAAGCAAAAAAAGCAAGCTGGAAATCGTCTCATTAATATTCCATAGCGGCGGCTTTTTAAGATATTAGATCGAGCCATGAACTCCTTTTTCAATACTCTCGGAGCCGATAGATGTTTAGAAATCCTCCTGAGAAATAAAGTCCTGCTCTGAGTTTTCAGGTGAACAGAGGTGAGCTTCTCCACGGCTACGCTAACATGAAAGTGTGTTATTTCTATCTGCCTCCACCGTAAGAGCTGCTCCACCTGGAGGTTACAGCTCACAAACTAAACTATACTGTATTATAAAACACCCCGACTGCACGGAGCTCCATACTAGTGGACAGCACTGGAGCTGCTGGTTGGAGGTTGAGGTGGATTTTGATCCCTGTTGACTCCAGACATCGGGATTACGTACCGTGACTCCTGTCTTTGGTTAGAATTTGGCAACAAGAGCACTTTGGCTCAGCTGAGGGAACGATTATGGAAGCCCATTCCCGCCAGCAAAATAAAATAAAAAATCCACCCGAAAAAAATAAAATAAAATAAAATCCACCCAAAATCAATTATATATATATCCACCCAGAAAAAAAAAAAAATTATGTTTTTTTTGTTCTTTTTCATGTCGTTTTGTTCGGGGAAAAAGTAAAAAGTAAAAAAAAAAAAAAAAAATGTTTTTTCTTTTCTTTTCTTTTTTGCCGGAAAAAATACGACATGCAATTCTACACAAGGTAACTATTACTGGTGACTTTTGTAAATGTTAGATGTTATATATCATTATAAGTATTAATATGTAGAATTGCATGTCGTTTTCATGGAAAGACTGGCGAGGGGATGAAGGGACCTGTGAGGAGATCGTCACTGAAGCGCATGCGCACTTCTAAACTCTTTTGCTAGCAAAAAAAAAAAAAAGATCATAATCTTTTTTTTTTTTTTTTTTTCCGGCTACAAAAAAAACAAAACAATCTTTTTTATTTTTTTCTGGGTGGATATATATATTATTTATTTTTTGGGTGGATATTTTATTTTTTTATTTTTTTTGGGTGGATTCTTTATTTTTTTTTGCTGCGGAAATGGGCTTCCATAAACGATTGTGGTTTCGGTTGATAAACACATTTTGTGTGAATTGTTCTGTACTAAACCAAGTTGATGATCTTTCCCGAACGTACATACATGTTCAGTATCAATGTTTGAAATTAGTTGTACATAGATTTTATTTTCTTACGGACTCAAACACGGTACATATTGTGGAACATCTTGGACTACGTTTCAGACGCTGTCTGAATGTGGATGCAGACTGTCGACTTCCGTCCGGGACGGACCAGAATCCCACCGTGTGAAGAGAGTTTCCCTCTGAGAGGAAGGTGGGAGATCTTTTCATCAGATCAGGATCCACAGAACCTCTATGGTCCAAACACCTCGCCATGTGAAGGAGCAGCATCCAAACTCATTATATACCACTAATTAAATACCTCTACACCTCCTGTAGGTCCCTGTAAGCCTGTAAAACCTCCTCGGGGCCAATTGAGCATCGTTTGTTCCTGCTTTCTGAGCTTTAATGAACGCTCGCTGCTCTCCTCGTGTAAACACAGTGGAGTTTCGCGTCGGTCCGCCCACTCAGCGCTGCGTCTCTGTAATTTAATTTGCCTCACCGCGAGGCAATCAGATCTGCTGTCCTTCATTAGCAGAGGGAGCTTGTTGGTGCGGCGCTGCCTTTTTGTTTGAATGAATAAAAAAAAAAAAAGAAGATTTTCTGGAGCCGGAGGCGGCAGACGCAACAACGCGCCGCCATCTTCCAGCCAAATGAAGACGAAAGATGAGAGAGAGTTGTTGTTGTTGAGTTTCAGAGACGTTCATTGAGCTCAGAGAGGATGAAGCAACTTCTCCCATCATCCTCTGCTTCCAGTTGTCGAGATCACAGTCAAGTAGAGAAAATCCCCTTCATTGATGATGTAATCGATATAAATGTTATTTAGCTGATTATTTACACCTGAAAGGCTCTTAAATGACATTAAGATAATGATCAATATTTTTTTGTCCCTAACATCAATGAATAATCGTTATCTCAATATTGAAAATAAACATGCATATTGTTTTGACCATCATGGTGCAGCTCTAGTTGCAGCTGTGTTTCCTCGTGAGTCCGAGAGGCGACGCTCCAACGGTCTGACCTGGCGAGCAACTCCTCGCTCTGCCGTCCACATTTAAAACTACGAGTTCCCCACCGGAGGAGAAGCTCTTCAGACGGAGTCGGCAGCTTGACAGGCTTCATTATTCAGAGAGCGGACCCGCTCAACCAACCAGAACTCAGAGAGGAGCGAGTGAGTGAGCCGGGGAACTCTCGAGCTCTGACATGCAGACGTTTTACTGCTGTAATCTGATTCCTCAAATGTCATATGAGACCTGATTTCAGGGGATTCACAAAAAAAGGATTTCTCCTGGAGAAAGGCCAAAAAAAGTGCACGGAAAAATATTTGAATATTAAAAGCTCCAGGAAAATAGTTTTATCAGCCGCTGTTTCGAAGCGGAAAGATGAACTGTGAAGCTGAAGCAAAGAATAAAAGTAAAATAATGCGGCTCGGTTTACAGGTGAGCTTTTGATCAGCGTGCACGTGAACAGACGCCGCTGCAGAAATCAGAAGAACTCTCACAACTGAAGCCACCTGAAGGTTTTCAATAGACAGTAATCAGACAATCAGCCTCTATGGACAAACAGAGAACTGAGAGAAGATGAGGGGCTGCGTCGTCAAAAATCAACTGATCTTGAACGAGGTTGGCTGGTGCGGCGATGAAGAGGCTTTTGAAAACTACTCCACTTCAATCGGCCGCTGTGAAGAGTGACAGACGGAGGAGAGGGTGCTCGTGGGTAACAATTATTCAATCAACACACAAACTGGCGGTGATTTTAATAACAGCCAGCGGCGTCCTCGTTAGAGGACGTTTTTTATGATGTGTGAAGCTCTTATGATCTTTGATTGGAACTAAACACACAGAGGGAGGAAGGACTCTGACGAACAGCACATCGGTTGTTTTCTTCTTATTTGTAACATTGTCCTTTAATAATATTTCTGTCTTTTACAAAATAAAATCTGCACACCTGTGTTCTTCACAAAGACCGTGGAGCAATTTGACTCCTTATCTTTTAACATGTAATATTTATTCCTTTATATTTACCGTATTGCAATTCTAATACTGGTCTTTTTGTGAGACGACATTAGTTTTCACAATAATCGTACATTACAACAGTTATCTTGATGAAATCATCTCTCCTGGTTCATACTGACTCAGAGATCATTTCCTTAACGGCCAGAAGAATGAAGTTTGTTTCAATGTGCAGTGTTCTGCTTATGATCAGGGGTTTTGGAGCATCCTGGTATGTGAATATGAATGGTCTATTAAATAAACTTTTTACAGGAAACTACTTGGTTAGGTTCAGGAAAAGGTCACATTTTGGGTTAAAATAAATGGTGTTAAACTAAGTCCTGAAGTTAAGTGACAAATAAATCAACATTGTCTTTTTGCTTCACACGCATCACGAACGGTGTCCTGAGTGAAATACCAGTTTTCATTTGACTCATCAGCCTCAACGCCCTGTTTGGGTTTTTGAGGTCTTACTTCCTGGTTCGTGGTGATGTGGACAACACACACAGTTATTCAGTGAGAAATCTACAAAGAACAGCCCGGGGTAGTAGAAGTAGATCCTGCTCTGCCACGCTTTATTTATCTATAGAAACACAGCAAAAACAACTAACAAGTTGTCCGACATACATATCGCTGAGCAGCACCTTTAGTTGTGTGTGTGTAGCTGCTGCTTGGCACTGAAACAAAGTGGAGAGAGATGAAGAGATTACTCTTTAGTGGTTGTAAAGAGAGCTTCTATCACTCACACTAAGGGGATCGATTGAAAGTATGAGTTATTTTACATTTTGATAAACAGTATTTTTAAGGGGCTGTTAGAAAATGGGTCGCTCAAATCGAGCAATCTGATTGGTTCATAGCCGTTATATAATCCCCCACATACTACTCACCTGAGAATAAGAGAGTAAAAGATGTGTTTGACAAAGTTGACCAGGACATGTGAACAAGCATGATCGCAGCAGAAACACGCAAACCAACGTCTCCAGCACCACCGCTCAGGAACCACATCTCTGACCGTATACGGGAACACGAGAGTGAAACTTCTCTTCGGAACTGTTGGCAACCAAAACTCAGGGACTGGAGAAAGTAAAGCAACATCATCCTCACCGCGCCGAGCGACACACCTCCACCTCTCAGATAGAACGTCTGATAACAACCAGATCTCAATGTCATCCGACTGACGCTGGACATGTTCTCACTGGTTGCACAATAGATGGCAACAAACAAATGATGGATACGGTCAAATAATGAAAGCAAAGAGACGCCTGTGATGAAAACAACACCCCTTGGCTGTGATATAATCGTCAACTATTGCTTGAATATTCAAACCAAAATAGGCTCCGTCTCATAAACAGAGGACGTGAAGGTCTGAAATGGTAGCGTTGCTTTCTCAATGATGTATACAGGATATCATCACGCATCCTGTTCTCACCGTGGTGGTCTTGACTCGGCCTCCCGGTTGCGTGCAGGTCCAGCCCGACTGATTGACCAGGAGATCGCAACCTTCGTCGTCCAGACACGGCGACATCTCGCACCACTGTCGGGTCCACACGATACGAACTGAGGAGGAGGAGGAGGAGGAGGAGAGACAGGTGACTTCATTTGTTTCATCATCATGTTTCATTCTCCACAATTACTGTCTTTTAAATCCACTTTTTTACACAGATTTATGCATCAGTCTTGGATATTCGTAAGTATATACTCAATAACAAGTCATTGATGTTCCTGTGGGGACGCGAGGTCATTCATACACACATGATGATTAACTTCAGGGAGGAGAAAGAAAGTATCGCAAAGTATTGTGGGACACTTTTTATAAAATGAAATATTTTGGGAATATATTAGGAAAAGGTTGTAATACTTGGTGTTCCTTTAAAGCATCATACAGTATATTCTTATAAAAGTACAACAAAAGTACTTTTCTTGTAAACATACAACTTCAAATGTTACAACTACTTTCTTTTGAAAGTACATCATCCACATTATATTTTAAAGAATGCTTTCATGCTAAACATATGACCACGTTAGAAGTCATTTTAACACTTAACGTACTTTTGAATATCATGACTATTCTCAATTTATAACCTTTTTAATCTTTATTCTCCTAACGTCACAGCTTTTTCTTGCAAATCCAGACTTTTTTCCCCATCAGATTATGACACCTTTATTAAAATTACGATATTTTTGTTCAAAATATTCCATCTTTATTCTTTAAATCTCCAAAGGAAATGGAGCAAACACAGAGAACCAAACACAACTCAGTCCAACATCAGAGGACTGATTCTGTTTACTGTACACACCTCCTCTTCATCACACTCAGCTATTTATAAAGAAATAGGACATTCTCACAACCACATTTGCATATCGTGGCTCCCTGATTAGCCCACTGAGAGAGGGGAGGGGGTGATGAAGAGGAGGAGGACGAGGAGGTTTGAGGGGTTTAATTGAGCAGGAAAGAAGAAATAAACAGAATCACGGGATGTTCAGTGGGGTAAGAGGCCGAGATAACCTCACTTTTAATTCTTAAAACTACATCCTACGTTTCCCATAATGCAACCTGATATCGTCTCTTCGTCAGACCGCCATCAATTAGTCGTAAGTTGTGACTCTAACATACGACACACAGTAAAATTAAGAATATGTAACCACAGCAAACATCTGTCAGCAATTAACAGTATGTGCATCTCATTAAAGATGGCCGCTGGTCCCAGAGGGGAAAAAGATACACAATGGAGAAGATAAAGTGATGTTCCTCATTATGAAGGAAGCTCCAAACAGAACAACAAGAATCACAGAAACACTTCTTGAAACAAATGCATGTGATTAATGAAGCTACTGAGATCGGTCTTCTCATGAGATTATCATCATTGACATTATAATCAAATGTTCAACCATTGTCTCTCGAATACTTAACATGTATATATTCATAATACAGATATAATATTTAAAGCATTATGTAACTCACAGTTACTCATAAAGATGAGCTTGTTTCGTTGACCATTGTGCAAAACAGATTGAATTCAAAAGTTAATGGTTGTAAAAAGAAGATTATTTGTTAATCGAGACTTATTAAAAGATTTCCACACATATGACATGAATCCTTATTTTAACACAGAAGCTGCAGGAAGAGAAGATCTAGCCAAGTGTTTGCACATGTATGCACATTTTAATAAAAAGTAACATCACATGACGCAACGCAACGTAACATAACGCAACGCAACGTAACATAACGCAACGCAACATAATGCAACGTAACGCAACATAACGTAACGCAACGTAACGCAACGTAAACACATCGCGAGGCAACACATTGCGACGTCATAGAAAGGTTATGATTTTAACCCGCTTCATGTTCATAACACATGACATCAAATAACATCAGTGGACAGACACACATACACAGTGTGTCCGTCCATCAGTCTCAGCTGAGCCTGCGTCTCGCTCTTTCATTTGAAAATGAACTCTTCACTCTGAGTGTTTGGGCGACACTTTAATGACCCAACCAGACTAGCTTTCATTCCCGGCACTGAATTAGCCTCTGCGAGCTCGGGGAAAGATGAAGAAAGTGAGAGTCTGTACAGGCCTGTAGTACATAACCAGGTAATCAGTTCTCCCTTTGGAGCAGCAGAGCAGTGGTGTGATTGTGATAGCGCGTTAGCCCCCAATTATCAAACCAATTTCCTATTGAACAGCGGCAGCTCCTCTCATCCGTGATACTTAATTAAATTCTCACATTGCTCAAACCTTTATCATGATGGAGAGAGAGATGCTCCTGGGTGAGGAAATTCTTCAACTGCTACTTTAATGGAAGGGTCATTTTTAGAATCTTAAGATTTTAAATTACAAATGACATAAAGGTCGTGTTAAAGGGATATTCCAACATTTAGGTAAATCCAGAGCCAGATAAGATGGATATCAAGTTTCATCTCTGTACGTTCAGGACGTCGATAGCTCCGGGACATGTTTAGTCGAGCTTAGCAGCAGTTTTATTTTGTTGCTGTTGTCCGGTGTCTTTGAGGAGAACATAGACTTTCTTCGCTATCTTTTTCTTGTCCCTCTTGGGAAACATTATCCATCAAGCACCAGGCATCACCGATGCAAACGCAGAGTCCGCCACCTCTTGTCCAGCTGGCAACCTCCGTTGAAGCCAATGCGGAAGTGCCTTAAACTTGCATTCTCTCTACGGCCAAAATCACACACTCGAGCGTCCCTCCTGCTTTGTCTCTTATGGACACATGTCCCCACCAGCCTCCCTGTGGTGCAGCACTGAGTGCGCTCAGATTTCCCCCTTGAGACTCACTGAAAGGTGTCGAAGAGCAGAGAGCGGCGGGAAACAGCAGCACCCTGTTTGTTCCTGAGAGGAACGACGTGTAATCACACACCTCCGTCTTCCTGCTGAGGACGAGGACCGACAGCGGCCGCCCCGTTTGTTTATTCATCTCTTTCCTTTAGTGTCCCGGGACGCCACCGCTGAGTGAGCACGCCAAGTGCCATTTACGCCATTACCTCAGCGGCGTCTTATCAGACCGTGAGGCTGTAAATGCTGCTGTTTCCTGTTATCACCTGGAAAAGTTCAGGGGTAACGTATCAAGGCACCCAGAGGATCTCATAAAAATGTATTTAATATCCAAGGTCACCGTCACAAAATCAGTGACTGGTACAAAAGTTTGACTGTCAGACGTCTGAGAGAACGACTCATATGTCTAAATGGTCTGTCGTGCTTTTATCTTGTAGAAAGTCCTCTTTATAAATAGATGTTCTTTAGTTCAGTACACGGAGAACAAAACGTTGTACAGCGGTTCAACCAGACTGACAACTGAAAGAGACAAAGATCCTCTGAGCAACAGTTGAATAAGAAGAGAAGAAATTCAACCTGGAAGCTTAGATTTAAACAGGAACAGCTTCCTGTTTTAGTGTCAAGAGTTTCACAATAAAAGCAGCCAAGAAGAAGCTGTAATGAACAGACAACGTGTTGCTTCATCAAAGCTCTTCTTCAAACTTCAGCTTAGAAACAGAAGGTTAGTCTAGAGTTATCTCTACTGGAATATCAGCTCAACTAATCACCGTTTAAACTCTTCAATCAGAGAAACTAACTCAATATTTAGAGATCAATAATGATCGAGGCTCACTGGAGGTTTAGTGAACTGGAAACTAATTCAATATCCAATTTATCCAAGCATGGAAGCATCCTGTTGCGCGCCTGTGGATTTAATTTGAGTTGTTCAGCCCCCGCACCCCAACCCGAGACGGAACGACTTTGCTATTATTGTCTTCATGAGAGATGAGGACAAACATTCTAACTTCAAGGAGTTTCCTTTATATCGAATTGAAAACGGCTACAAAATGCGTAACAATCACATCAAATAAATTACAGCAAATAGCCAGAAAAAAATGAATTTGGTCATATCTAGGACTATAAACAAATGATGAAATAAAGAGACGGTGGCCTGTTTCAACCTGGTTGTGTTCAGACTATTGATCTCCTCCGCCGCATTGAAGTACACACACACACACACACACACACACACACACACACACACACACACTACATACAACAAACAGCATTGTCTGAGAATAATTCACAATCCCTATCCGATTACCATTTCTTATTTCATGTTTTTTTTGGGGGTTATTGCATACAATTAAAAAACAAACAAAAGGAAAACAACAATATACTCTGATTTGGACGTTGATTACCATGGCAACAACATTTCTAAGCATTTGTTTCAGTCTTCGTGGGAACATTAAGGAAATGGAAGTTTAAATCTTCTTCTTCTGGAGCCTGAACTGTTTCAAATGTGAATAAAATGGTTCTCATTGAAGGAAAGAAGAAACACATCCTCAGTCAAACATATCTGAGCGGTAGTGTAGGCTATAAGTGAATTTATTTTTATATATATGTACTATTGTTATTATTACATTCAGGAAACGCTTCCTTTGTTTGTGGATCCATAAAAAAGAAAAGTGAAGAAGCAGGTGTTGAGTGTAGAAAAGAGTCCGAAACTTTCGCGGTAACAAATGTGTCAGTGGATTAATCTCAGGTATCAGTGAACACCTGAACACCTGCGAGCGCTGCATCACTGCGCTGATTAATGAGCGACCGCAACGCAGATCAATCCGGCGCCGCCGCCGCTCAGCACTGTTCATTTATCCGAAAAGAGAGGCGGCCATTTTGTAATCGCTTCATTCATCAAAGACGGCGTCCGGGAAGAGGGACGCTGCTTCGCTCCCCCGAGAGGAACGAACGAAAAAGAGGCGAAGGACAAACAGATGGAAGAAAATGAAAACTGTGTTACAGTCTGAACAGGAAGTCGCTACAGAAACCATTATTCCTGTTTTTGAGAACAGACATGAAATCATCCTTTTTATTCTCCTTTTTCCTGCTTTTACTTTACCGTCCCTCCTTTTAATCAACTTCACTTGTTTCACTGCAGTATCGGCAGATTGTAAACGATTATGTTTTCTCTTAATTATGACATTCAGACTTCATCATTAAAATACAGCTTTCATAGGAGGATATGTATCTTAAATTAATGAGATGAAGGTCTCGTTAGATACGCATCTCACAATCACAAAGACGCAATAATGATGTCATAATTACAAGACAAACATGTCCTGATTAAAAGATAACGAGGTCATAAATATGAGCTCTTCATGGCATCATTTCCTCATAATTCATAAATAGTTCAGATTTCATTATCACAAAATAAAAGTTAATGTAATTATGTGACACAGATCATGATAATGAAATATGCAAAGATACATCACGCTTAATTATGAATATAATAATTATGAAGTCATAAATACAAGAGAAACATTTTTTCTTTTCTATTTTGGTGAAAGAATATTTTCTGCCTCTGCAATATTCTTTCACTTTTTCACATTTCCAACATATTTCCTTTTTCTCTCTTCTGTCCCTGAACACACCACCGTCTCTCCAGTTTGTCTCCACCTGATGAGAAACCAAACAGTCTTGTGTTGTTTGTTTGTTTCACTACACAAGCTCTGAGCTTTGTGGCCCTTTTTTGTTATTCATTGCTGTCAATCTGATTCCATTAATGTCTGAAACTAAACAGCAGCAGGTTCTTTTCTGACATCTTTTCATTTCACTGCTCAGAGGAGGAGAACAAAAAGCGTCTGTGGTCATTTCTCAGGATTCAGGTCCAACTTAGAGACTTTGTAAACCAGAGTCAACAACATTGTTTTTTTCCACCCTGATGACGCTTCTATAGCTGCAAACATGTTTGTTTCTTCTGGATCATTACTCCACTCAGTGTGACCTGTGATGCATGCTGGGATTATCCCTCCACACTGGAACCAGGACTCAGACTAAAGTCAGCCGAGCCGGAGCTTTGAAACGAGAAGCGACTCGAAAGCAAAGCGAAGCGGCCGCCTCAGAAACAAACTGACAGAAATACCAACAACGTGCAGCTGAAAGGTCACGGAGATCCAGAAGCAGCAGCTGCTGAGGTCTGACTTTTATTCAAGACTTTCTGAAACTCCCGCACTCCAAAAATATCTCAAAAGCTGGTTTGTTCATTTTTAAAAATGGTTTTAAAGAAGCAAAAACTTCATCACAGAGGTGATGAACATCTTGAAAATACTGATATAAATATGCTACACATACCTACAAAGTGTAGTTAAAATAGAATTCAAAATTAAATAAAGGGGGGTGCAAAGTACAAATGAAGCTGTAATGCATTAATAAACATGTTACACTGTTCCAAATTTCAAGCAATTAATACATTTTGCAGAAAGATGTATTTTGTGACTTTCACTTATAATAACAAGAACTACTTTTGTCGGACAACATTCTCCCACAGCAATAATTGCGACAAATGATATTATTGTCATTTGAAGATTATTTGATGTCACTGATATGATAATAAAATGTCATGATAATGCACTCTCAGGCTCTGTTAGCAAACATGTGCAACGTCTGCGCAATGTCCAAGTCTTATAATGGTGGCGAACAATCTGCTGTTTATTCTGGCATCATGTGGGATAAAATGTTAAAACTAAAACAACGAGGTCAGCAAAAATGATCACGGTAAGGTCCATATATATCGTACAATAAGTGGAAAACGTAAAAAATGAATGAGATCATGTCCATACATCGTACGATAAGTCGATAATGTAAAAATGTAGGTCATGTCCATATATTGTACGATGAATTATCGTGAGTGGCCTGTTTGTGATATTGCCTGTTCTGAATACTTCTTCCTACACTGTGTACATGATGCTAACGATCCTGAACCTTCTTTATATTTTTGCTTCTGTGTATTGATATTTCTCTACTTTGCCCTCTTTGTACTGCCACTGCTGCACAACCATTTCCATCTGGATGAATAAAGTTCCATCTCATCTGACAGATCCTGTGACACTGTTGTTTTGTTTTCGCTTTTTTTGACTCGTCTTGTGTCCCCTTGGATTGAATAACGTTTTTATTTGACCTGAAATACACCAGTTTGTCTCCCAAAACACTGAAGAGACTTTTGAGTTCATGCTACTTGAGATTGCAACAGAAAACACAAAGTGACATAAATACCAACACGCAGCTCTGTAAAGGTCACAGAGAGACTCAGGTAAGGTTTGCACAGAAATACAAGTCTTTCTGCTGGACAGTTACAATGATTTGCGTGAACATTTTTCTTCCTCTAAAGGAGAGGAATCCGCTTCTCGGCTGTTGAAAGTTAAAGTTTTGTTTCTGTCAACCAGCTCCAGAGTTTACCGTCTAACGTCTCTTGGCTCCTGGTCATCCATTGCAATGAGGAAGTCACTAAGACGTTTTTTTCGAGAAATAAACAGAGGAAAAAACAGGAAGCTGCTGATGAGTCGCTGAGCTCTGAAAACAGGTTGCAGCGATCAGCAGCTTCGAGGCTGAAAATATCCTCCCGGAGCAGCAGAGCACGTTCAAACAGCTCTGATCACCGACGGCACAAACTTTAACCAGTTCAGCTCCAACATCTGTCCCCAACATCTTGACGAGCTACAGGCACAAAGTGTGTCTCAGCAGATCCATCAATTAATAACATGAATATAAACGGTTTAACGGGTTTTAACAGTTAAAGGGATAGTTTGGATGTGTTGAAGTGGGGTTGTTTGAGGTACTTATCCATAGTCAGCGTATTATCTACAGAAGATGGCGGTCGGCACGCCACCAGTTTGGAGAAGCAGACAGGAGTACCAAGCAATGTACTGCTGTGTACGATAGACAATATCAATTCAAATGTACACTATATTTATAATATTTTTGCCAGTTTACCTTACGGTGAGATAACTATACAGTATTCCATCAATGGTCTCGCCAAAGCCACCAGACTCCAACGAAAATACCTGTAACATTACCTTACAGAACAGATCTACTGCTTCCTTGATCAGTTAGTTTGTTCGTGTTATTGTGCAACTTTGGTCAGTTTGGATTCACCAACTTCAAGTGGACGCTTGAGTGCAAGTAGACACATGTGCCAAATTTGAAGAAATTTCCTCCAAGTGATCCTGAGAATGTGACGGATGTGAGGTCACGGTAACCTTCACCAGTGAACCCGTTCGTCATTCAGTCCACGAGGACGTTTGTGCCAAGTTTAAATAAAAAACAACCTTCCTGGTCTTCATGAGATACATGAGGAAGGACCGGAAGGATGGACGACCCGAAAACTTAGTCCCTCCGGCGTCGGCTGGCACTGCGGCATAAAAATCTACCTTCCAACGTCTCCAAAGCTGTTGACAACATGTTGTAACCCAAAGCTGTATCCATCCTGTAGGTTGACAGAAAAGTTTGGACAGAACCAAAAGCGGTTCATTTAAAAAGATAAAGTATTTTTCTGCTGATTCGGTGAAAAGAATCTATGTTAAATACCGTTGAAAATGATATTTTTAGGGCGGTTGGTCCTCACTGTAATAGTCCTAAAGGAAATCAATGCTGATACGAGGAAAATATATCATCTGAGGACAAATCTGAGGGAGAAAACATGTGAAGTTCTTTTTCGACTGGAGCTTAATAGGAGGAGAAAGCAGCAGGAGAGACTGCAGAGGTTCAGCCAAACAACTGTCCCACAGTCTCTGGAAATCACCATGAGAGCCTGTAAAAATCTCTGCAGAGCAGAACGAGTCCCTCCAGCTGTTGTCGTTGTCTCCAGATGGCGGTCACAGAAACAGAAAGAGAGAGGAGGAGACAGCCGCTGATGAAATGCAATGCAACTCTGGGCTGTCCTCCATCTGGGCTTCGACTTTCTGAACCTTGTGGTCCAGATGAAGAGATTTGGGGGATTTAGAGGGGAAGCTGCAGATATCTGTGTGTAAGTTTCTTTCATGACAAAAGTTTAGCCTCAAGAGAAGATTCTGCAGACTTGCAATATCTTAACTCACTAAAATACCTCAAAATACACTCAATCAATTCTTAATTTTCCCCGAAACACACACCAAACACTTAAGGGGAGTCACGACAGGGAAATAATAATGTAAAATTAGAATTCAATATCGTCATGAAACTTAATTAATCTGGAGTTTTGCAAATTATTTTTGCATTGCAAGTACAAAGGTTTTTATATAGGGAATGCTGGATATATTTTTCTATCACTTCATAATCAGAAAACATTTTCTCTCCATGTTTTAAGGGATAAAATGTTGTATAAATCAGGCAATGAAGGATTTATGAACAAACCCCTGTAAAAAATATACATAGAGAGGAATGAGACTGGAACGTGTTGGTGTATGTAAAAGCTACTGAGGTGGAGATTTCTGGATCAGAGTCGGAGAATAAACTAATTCAGAGAAAACAGCTTTAAAGATATGTTATATATTTTATTAAAGAGTCGCCCCCTGATGGTCATTAGAAAGAATGCAGGTTTAAGGAACTTCCGCATTCACTTTTAAGACCCAAAGGCTTCCGCCTGTTTCCAACCGACAGTCAACATTGTTCCCCGGCGATGACAAAGTAGCAATTTTAACTCAAACCAGCCGTGAGACATTGTGTCGTACATGCAGGCTGCGTCTTACCGTCGACGCAGGCCGGTCTGGCTCGTGTCGTCCCGGCGATCTGTCCCTTCCTGCAGGCGCAGCGGGCCGTCTGTCGGGCGATGGTCCTCCTCGGCTGGCTGCTGTCTCGGTCCAGATTGACGATCTCACAGGTCCCCGCCGCCAGCTGACCTGAGGAAGGAACGCAAGTGCATCAAGGAAACAAACATTTTAAGTGTTTTTATGACAAAAGTTCTATATTCACACACAAAACATTTTGTAAATTGCAATGTTTCCTTTTATTTAATTTTTTGTTCCGATACAGTTGAACTCACTTTGCAGTGGCTTCAGTGTCGTTACAGGTGGTGAGTAATACAGACTAGATCGGAGAATATAATTAATGGAAATAACACTGGAGTAGAACGAACATTCCCATTCAGATCGACGTTGGATGGTCACAGCGGCGTCCATTTTTTTGTGTGCTAAACTGCCCAAAAAGTCACGGACTCACTGAGGTGAGGTTTCACCGTGACGACTAAAACGAGCAGTAACGTCACGAAGCGTAGAGAGTCACAGTAAATTGCTCAACTTCATCGACTTAGTGTTTTTATCCACACACTCTTTTCACAGCGTAGGAAAACACATCGCTATAACCAGAAGAGTGACAACTTTGTTCTGCAACCAGTGTAGCATCAAAGCACGGTGGAATTAACAAGCTACAGCAGGACAAACGTTTGCTGAATCACTGCTTACATGAATTTATTATTAATTTATTTCCTGCTGTTTTCTTAACAGACCAAGTCTTTTATTTTGTTAACTGCTTCATTAGTGTAACAAGTGGCAAACTGCTGCAGTTTGAAACCAGTTCACAGACTGACTGGAAGTTAAATATTGTTTATTCTATTTCTTCAGAAAGTTCACAAGTTCGGTGTTTTGACTAACGGCTGCTGAACGTCTGAACCGACTCGAGGCTGATTGTTTCCTGTGACTCAGCTCATCCAACATTTTTACAGAAAAGATACCACAGCAACCATAGGAACAGAATCCTGCTCTCTGATTGGCTGACAGGCCTCTGTTAAGGTGAATAGGGTACAATTCTGAAAACTACCTCAGTTGATTACTTGCATTAAGACAATTATTTTTTTCCATCACAACTTTTATGAAATTGTACGTGTTGTATGTGTACCTCAAACATTCTTTAAATCAGAACCCAAGTTGTATTAAACTGCAGCAAACCATAACAGCAATAACACTGTTTACAGACTTCTTCAAAGACGTCTGGAACCACGGCAATGATCTAAATCTTTACAAGGAACTTTAACATCATCAGGGGCTTTCAATACCTCTTAAACTTCATGAAGGACCTGAAACCTCTTCCAAGACAGCTAACAGCTTTTCATGGAACTCTACAACCTCATCCGGGAAATCTGAAACCTCCCCAAGAACCTCTTCATGGGCATTCAAACCCGGCCAAACAAGCCAACATTAAGTTCTTACTCTGGTGCGGTTTGTCTGGGCACTTGTGAATGCAGTAATTGTACTCTGGTGGTCCAAAACAACCAGTCCAGATGAACACTACTGCGCTTTGATTACATGCGTCCAATGTTTGCTTTACAAAAACTTCAACAGCAATATTTCAAAGCCTCCGACCCCTTTATGAAAGTGGCAGCTCTTGAGGTCGAAAAGACAAATTTGCTCCTTCGTACGCGCAGCTCAGCAAATTAATTGTTTGATTTGGTCCGCTTCAATTTGTGAACAGTGAAAGCAAATCAGACAAAATAGAAAAAGAACCATAAGTATCAATTTCACTCTGATTTGGACTTGCCAAACTGACAATGGCTTGGGAGAATCCCTAAAAGGATTTCACAAACCTTCACCTTCTGAGGGAAGCCTGGAACCTTTTCAATGCCTCTTTAACCTCCTCGAGGACAGCTAAAGCCTCCTCAAGGACCACTGAAACCTCTTCAAAGACAGCTAAAACATTTGCCATGAATGATAATGCCTCCTCGTGACCTTTCTACCTTTCTTAAAGACCCCTGCAGTCTTTTCAAGACTTCTTAAAACTCCTCAAGAATAGCTTGAACCTCCTCCAGGACTTTTGAACCAGAACACCTGGAAAATGCCTCAATCTATTCAACAGTTGTTGAGTTATTTAAGTGTGGACCATGGTTTGAAGAATAACTTTGGACTCGGAACTGAAGCTAAACATCTGGCTCTATTTCTGCCATTAAAATGAACTTCATAAATGAATGGAAGGAATCATTGAAGTCTGAAGGTGTCGATAATGAAAAATCTCAGCTGAGGCAGAGGACGGATGATGTAGGGGTGAATGTTGGGTGAATCAGAGGGGACAGAAGCTGTATTTGGTCGCCGTGGGGACGGCAGAAGCCCCCCCTGCATGCTGATGAGCTGTCATCAATAGAGCCATGGACTGTCCCCTTCTTCAGAAAGGACCAGGACCTCAGAGTCAGGAGAACAGAGGGAGCAGTTCTTCAGAAAGACGGAGGGCAGCGGCAACAACAGCTCGTTTAGCCTCAGAAGCACAAAACTACTAAAAAGGTTCAACAGACTTCCTTAAAGTAGTGAAGTGGATAGAGACACTTGAGAGACCACTACAACCTGCAAGTTGACGGTCACATGATACCAAGGAGGTGACCAATGGCGTTGATGGTCTACCTTTACTTTTAAAAGTCATTGGAGAAGCTGACCAGACAACAGTCCAGGAAACTCAAGAAATAATTTCCCAGCAAAGAGAGAAAAGTAGTTTTGTTAAACAATCAACAAAAGGTTTGCGTGATTAAATGTGATTTAAATATCGTCAATGTAATTAAATGTACAAAAGGACACTTTTTTCCTTAACCTGACCTTTTTGTCCATTGACAAGTCCAATAAAGTTTATTTGAATAAGATGAACATGTCAGCACCATAGACCGCTGTTTTAGTCAGCACCAGGCAGCAACCTCAGTCTTAAAACCTGCATTCCCTCTAATGTCCACCAGGGGGCGACTCCTCTGGTTGTATAGAAGTCTATGAGAAAATGACTCTACTTCTCTCTTGATTTATTACCTCAGTAAACATTGTAAACATGAGTTTATGGTCTCAATCTCTAGTTTCAAGTCTTCTTCAACACAGCATGATGTTCATTTAGTAAATGATGGTCCATTTAGAGTCAAACAGACCATAAAGCAGGGGATGCTTTAGGGCGGGGCTACACAGTGATTGACAGGTCGCTACCAGAGACGTATACGGCGTCTCTACGTCAATCTTCTGCATGCTGACTCAGGCTCAGCATGCATCATCATATTGATGTCCATGCAGACATTTGTGTTGAAAAGCCTGTTGGTATACAGGTTGAGAACATAAACAATTTCCAAATGCATAAAACTATTTTAGCACTAACTAGTGAATCCAGTGGATGTATATATTTACTCAGAAAGTAAAAATGTTAGAGAAATATTGTACTTATTACTCTTAATTGTTAATTTGAAAGCTTTGGTTGGTTGGACAATATAAACATATGAAGGTGTCACTTTGGGCTCTGGGTAAATGTGCCAGCATTTCTTACTTTTAATTTTTAACAAAATTAATTAAATGTGCTCCACCTCAACCAACTACAACAGTAAAATCCTCCTATTACATCAATGCATGAGATAATACTCTAAAGATATAATATATACTAAGTAACATTTTCAGTAACATGCAGGATCACGGTGTATTGTAACAATGTTTGTGTTAGAACTCTCAAGTAAACGATCTGAATACTTCCTCGAACACTGTGCTACACTCCTGTAATGCACTTTTAACCGAGCTTCCCCAAAAAAGTATTTTTGGAAACTGGAAGTTCTTTTAAATCTTTAGTCATAAGAAAAGAAACTCTCTTGTCTAAAGCTTTGTAAGAGGATGCTTATGACACAGGTTTTCTGTTGAGTATAAAATCGTTATTTTGCAAAGACCACTCTATCCTTCAGCTGTTTAAAAGAAAAAACAGTTTTGTCATTTCTGCAGCTGCAGCTTTTTGAAGTCCTGAAAAGCTTCGGCTGTCAACCGGAAACATGATGCATTGTAGCAGCGGCAGCAGCACTCGGGAGCTGAGAGACGTTTGATGTGGCGAGCAGCGTTTCGCTGTCAGCGGCGTCTCTGTGATCCATGAATGAAGACACAGGGTTGTCGTTTCTATCGGCTCAGAGTCATCGCTGCTGTCCGTCAGGTGTGTTATCGTTCAGGAGGAATGATGTCTGTGAGACAACGAGTATTTTGTTCATCTACTTCTACAGGAAAAGTACATCAAAACAACATATACAAACACCAAATGTCCTAGAAGTTGGAGTCATACTGCTGTAGAACATGGGTGAGGGGCAGTTTAAAGGACTCGATTAGCGTAACCACTTTTATGACATGAAATCAGGATTTAGGTTGAAGTTTTAAAAGCAGTGAAACGTTACTTTACCAAGTACTTAAGTATTTAAGTGCAAAGTTGAGGTACTTGTGCTGTACTCGAGTAATTCCATTTCATGCTACTTTCTACGTCTACTCGATTACAACTGAGTAAATGTACTTTTTACTCGACTACATTTGTCTGACAGCTTTAGTTACTTCTCAGATGACAGTTTTTCATCCCCTTCCTGTCCATCAAAACCACGTATCTCCAAATGTGTTGATGTTGAATGTTTGTGATAAACTGAAGGATGAAGTGTTCCTTTATGTGTTGATGTTGAATGTTTGTGATAAACTGAAGGATGAAGTGTTCCTTTATGTGTTGATGATGAATGTTTGTGATAAACTGAAGGATGAAGTGTTCCTTTATGTGTTGATGTTGAATGTTTGTGATAAACTGATGGATGAAGTGTTCCTTTATGTGTTGATGTTGAATGTTTGTGATAAACTGAAGGATGAAGTGTTCCTTTATGTGATGATGTTGAATGTTTGTGATAAACTGAAGGATGAAGTGTTCCTTTATGTGTTGATGTTGAATGTTTGTGATAAACTGAAGGATGAAGTGTTCCTTTATCTGTTGATGTTGAATGTTTGTGATAAACTGAAGGATGAAGTGTTCCTTTATGTGTTGATGTTGAATGTTTGTGATAAACTGAAGGATGAAGTGTTCCTTTATGTGTTGATGTTGAATGTTTGTGATAAACTGAAGGATGAAGTGTTCCTTTATGTGTTGATGTTGAATGTTTGTGATAAACTGAAGGATGAAGTGTTCCTTTATGTGATGATGTTGAATGTTTGTGATAAACTGAAGGATGAAGTGTTCCTTTATGTGTTGATGTTGAATGTTTGTGATAAACTGAAGGATGAAGTGTTCCTTTATGTGTTGATGTTGAATGTTTGTGATAAACTGAAGGATGAAGTGTTCCTTTATGTGTTGATGTTGAATGTTTGTGATAAACTGAAGGATGAAGTGTTCCTTTATGTGATGATGTTGAATGTTTGTGATAAACTGAAGGATGAAGTGTTCCTTTATGTGTTGATGTTGAATGTTTGTGATAAACTGAAGGATGAAGTGTTCCTTTATGTGTTGATGTTGAATGTTTGTGATAAACTGAAGGATGAAGTGTTCCTTTATGTGTTGATGTTGAATGTTTGTGATAAACTGAAGGATGAAGTGTTCCTTTATGTGTCGATGTTGAATGTTTGTGATAAACTGAAGGATGAAGTGTTCCTTTATGTGTTGATGTTGAATGTTTGTGATAAACTGAAGGATGAAGTGTTCCTTTATGTGTTGAGGAAATCCTTCTACTTCTGCAGCTAAATAAAACTCTTTAAAAAGCCTGTTGGATCAGCTGGAAAATGTATTGTCTTTTTAGAGATACATGTGCGTCGATAATGATTTCCCCAGATGTCAGCTGATCGGGAAAAAGCCTGCGAAACAGTGCCCAATCCCATAACAGAAATGTTTACTTTGAGATCCCACAAGTGACTTGTCAATGATAAAAATGCCTCTTCAATAATAAAGAAATGTGTATAAAGAGGGTTTCAATGGAAATAAAATTACAAAATAAGACCTTTGGGCAGCACAAACACTTGCATGAATATCACTGAGCTCTGTCCTGATGCAGGTAACCTAAAGGTGTTCTTTAATATTCACTCCAGGTTGGTTTCAAAACGCCTCACCCTCAGTTGGAAAAGTTAAGACAGTAAAGGAGTCTTAAAAAGGTCCTGAAGACTAGAGTTTCTGGCCGACAGTAAGCTCATTCGAGATGAACTGCGCCTCGCCTGGAAAGTGGATCAGGCAGCAGTCGGACAGTTTCCAGCAGCCTTCAAATAAAATACAGGAAGTCAGAGAAATATTCAGATCCTGTCAGATCCATCTGTCGGCTGCCTGCTTGAAATAACTTAGAAAACGTTGCAGCCCCAGGGCCCATGGTCCTCTAATGCGGCCTACATGTGGATGATGCCAGAGCAAATCGGGATCAAGTCCGACACAAATTCAACCCGATTGTGCGGCGATCACCGGTGATTCATTCTGCAAAGGCCTAACTCATCTCAAAGGAGCCTCACATCTGCTATAAATGAGGTGTGCATTGAGTTGTGGAGGGATCAGAATAATCTGCAATTCCAGACCTCTCCTCTTAGCCCGAAAGAAAGAGCGTCGTCACTCTCTGATTGGCCAAGATTAGTTAGACTAGTTCTTAGGGAACAGCCGGTCCCCAACAGGTGATCTGAATAACCCTCCAATCAACTCAGGGAAACTGTGCCGTTCAGGAAACTTATTTGGGAAAAGGATAAAGACAGCAAGTACCAAAGAACAAAAGACTGCACGAGGTTCTCACAGGACTGCATCTCCACAAACATTCAATGATCTTATAGACTATGATGCATTGCTGTCCAACAGGATATAAAGGAGTTACAATGCAACGTACACATGAATCCAGTCGGAATATTAATCCAGAAACAACAGATATAATAGTAAAACACTAACAGGGAGTATTTTACAATAAGTACTTTTACATTTCATACTTAAAGTACATTTTGCCTTAAGATTCTGAATTCATGACTTTTACTTGTGTATTTTCACAGCTTGGTATTTCTACTTTTACTTCAGTGAAAGATGTGAATACTTCTTCCACCACTGATGTTAAAACACTAACAGTGTTGAGATCTCTCTGTTGAGACTCTCTGCAGTTTTAATGAAGCTCATAATTACATCTGACAGCCTCCATTAACACGACTTCTGCTCTCTGTCTGATGTGTCCTCCCCCTCCTCTTCGCCTCGAGGCAACATGGAAGCTGATAAACTCTCATCTCTGTCTGAGAGCTGCTGTCATGATGGTTATCACCACCTCCTCCTCCTCCTCCTCCTCCTCATCCCTGTATACATACAGATAGTCAGACCTCTGTGAGCTCAGCACTTTCATGTTTAAAGGCTCAAAGGTCACAGTGGAAAGTGTTAGAGCTTCACATCGAACGACAGCTACACGACATACAGAGAGGACACTTTAACCTTCATTCCCTTGAATGTAATCATATCCGACACAAAGGTCGAAGGTCAGAAAGGATGGACGCTAACACACACACACACACACACACACACAAAACCAGCGGTGGGAGACTGACCTCTACAGTGAGGACAGTATGAGAGTATTTGATGAAAGACTAAAGTCTTTATTCAACTTCCAGAAATAACATGAATATTCAAAAACGTTTAGCTAGATAGAGACACAATGAGGAAATGATAAGAATCAATTATGATCTTATCTGCATCATCCCACAATATCTGAACACTGCAACTAAAGCATGATTAACATTGCAACACATCCTCATACAACGCTTCGCAAGATACCTCACGAAAAGTGACTCCTCATTGTTCGTGCATTTTCCTTCGAAAGACCAGCAACACGTG
The DNA here is from genome assembly GCF_910591455.1 of Pholis gunnellus. NCBI lineage: Eukaryota > Metazoa > Chordata > Actinopteri > Perciformes > Pholidae > Pholis > Pholis gunnellus. Next base: position 2,667,428 of record NC_136533.1, read on the forward strand.
TCACTTTCTGCTCGTTACATGAATACGGTCTTTTCAAAACAAACTTCTGTCTTCACAGGAAACCACTCGGTTAGGTTTAGGAAGCAAAGCTACTTGGTTATGTTTAGGAAAAGATCGTCGTTAAAATAAGCGCCGTTACTGAAGTACGCAAGTTACGCAACAAATAAATCAACGTTGACTTCTCGTTTTACCGAATGAACTGCGGTCCACCGGCTGAAGGATCAAACCCACCGCCTCACCCGCCCGTCCTGTGTGAAGGATATCTACGAATTACGGCACATTCTTCATTGGTTTAGCTACGGATGCCGGATGAGACCAGTCTGATTGTTATGTTTAGATTCAGGAAAGATGGTGTTCTTGGTTAAAATGTGATAAGTCAACAGAGACGTCCTTACTTTGTTAAATAACACAAAACAGTATGACGGTTTGGGAAATAAGCCTATTACTCTCCCGCATACAGAGACATTCCACGACTGTTATTAAGTCACCAACCAAACATCTAGAACCAAATATTCTGCTGTGATGATTAATCAGAGGAAGATCAAAGTTCAAATCAAAGGGACCAGCATCACAGGTCGCCCTTTTCTATTTCAAAGATCCTGAACCCTCGGAGCCGCTGAGGTCCGAGAAGCCCCGGAGCTTTTCTGCAGTAATTGGGATTCAGTCTGCATGGAGATGATGTAAGGTATCCCATGGTAACCACAGATGGTGACAGCAGAGGCAGCGGCGGCGGGCTTCTGTTTGCTCGTTAGCTGCAGTTCATCACCGACCGCCTTTAATTCTACAACTGCTGCAGCGCACCAGGAGGAAAATGTTCTCGTCTCCGTTGGTCAAAGCAGTGCATGCTGGGAGAAGACGAGTGAACAGCACATTTGCTGTGAACATGTTTGAAGAGACAACTGCGTTAAATATAATAATAATAATCTGAAAAAAAACCAACTGAAGGAAATCTGACAACCGAGGCGTGATGCTGCACATTGAAACTTGTAACTGTTGGACGTCTTAAATAGAGAAAAAAATCTGCATCAGCTCAAAGGAAACTGCAACAGAAAAAGGCAGCAGGAGTTTTATCACTTATTCTGAACCAGCGTATCTCATTGGACTGCTTCAACAGGTTTGGCGGGGTGGATCAGCGAGTCGTCCTTTAACCACAAGGTTGGCGGTTTGATCCCAGACTCCTACTGAATGCAGGTTGAAATGTGATCGAGTGAGACACTGAACTCAAAGGGTTAAACTCCTGCATTCAAAATCTTACTTAAGAAATTAGAAGTATAGCCTGCTCTTTATGCAGAATGGTAAAGTTCAGAATCATATCATATTTTTGGGTTATAAGTATTGATACATTAATGTGTTCATCACAAACACACCCTTTCCTGTTTATCACAGTGTGGTTTTCACTGGATAGGAAGGGTATGACAATAATAAAAGTAATATGTAAAGTAACTACAGTCAAAAGCACAATATTTTCTTAAAAAAAGTTATGCTGTAGAAGTAGCATTAAAGTGGAAATACTCAAGTCAAAGTACCTTTAAACAGTACTTAAGTACAGTAAATTGACTTAGTTACATTCCACCACTGGTAGTTGACTGATGCTGTGGATATACCTGCTCCCAATAACCCCACGACGTTCTCTAGCATCATACTAAACAAATTTAAAGTTTCCACGATCACACAGAAACTCTGCAGCAGCTTCGTCCTCTGGTTTCCTTCCTCTCTGAGCTGTTATAACACTGTTCAGATGAAGGTCACATGATTTATCATCCTATTAAAATAAGACAAATAAAAAACATGCCTCCTCTATCATGGTAGGAGTGGATGCTGTGACCCTGTAACATCACAAAAGGAGATGCTGGGACTCCAGGTTCATCAGTCGCTGGAGCCGAGCAGGATGCTGTCTCCGGAAAAATAAAAAATGTTCACAGTAACCTTTCTGTTTCCATCACGTTTTGTTTGTCTGCATCACCGACTCTTTCAGTAATAACCCCGGGAAATTATGCAAAACTAAACAATGTGGTGTTTTGATCTATTGTATAATGAGTAGTATATTGTTTGAAGCATTGTGTAATACTGACACGTGTTGTGTATTGATGATCGGTATTGCATATTGCTGATAAGTATTGTATAATGTTGATAAGTGTTGTATATTGTTAAGTATTGTATATTGTTGATGAGTATTGTATGTAGTTGATAGATATTGTATATTGTTGATGAGTATTGTATGTAGTAAGTGTTAATACGTAATAAGTAGGCTTGATAATTATTGTTAATTCTTGAAAAGTAGTGTATATTACTGATACATTGATATTGAAGTATCTATCCTTCTATCTTAGATAGATGGTTAGGAAGTGAAATGATTGAGAGGATTATGGTATTATTACATTAAGTTGTGCGATGCTCACATTGGTCCTCACCTCACTGTGTTTAGTGTTATGTATTCACATCCAGTTTAAAACCAGTGGCACCACATTTAGCTTGGAGTTCGTTTGCAGCCAAAGTCCCTGAAGACATGCAGCACATTACAAATAAAGCGGTGTAATAAAAAGTAATGTGATGTATTGAGCAGCAGTGAAATCTTAATGATTGTATTGAAGGTTGTGAGTTACATAAACTGTAACTTTAAACTTCTTAAAATCAATAACAAATTGAATGTATTTCAGCTATTTGTCACATTAATGCAGGCAGGTGGACCCAAATGCAGAAGCAACAGGGAGTGAAGAAAAATTATAATTAATTACTCGGAACACGAAGAGCAGAGATGAGCAGCCAGTCAATGGCTGCAAACACAGAGATACAACTGACAAGAAACCACGGGAAACACACATACACGAGTACAACTAATCACAAAAACAAGAAACAGCTGGAGAAGGCCGACGCATATAGAGGGAAACACAATGATTGGCTAACAATAGTGACAAAGAGGGCAGAGCAATCAAGACTAATACAAGACAGGTGTGTTAGAAAAAGACAAAAGGAGTTTGTAAAACAAGACATGACACATGAGGAGAAGGATTTTAAAAAACAAATAAGCAAACCCTAGGTCCATGACACCATCAATATTCACCTCAACTTTCTTGTATTGCTATAATGTTTTTATAATTTTTTATTCGTCTACTGTCTAATTACAGCTTTGTTCTTCTTTTAGTTGTGAGCCACATTAAACACATTTTCTTCATTGTCTTTTTATTGAAGAACTGAAATATATCTGTAAGCTCAGAAAAAAAGCTAAAAGTGGATTTGAGATTATTTTGTGAAGCTACTTGAAGTTCCCGAGGTCAAATGTTGAAACTTGTAAAGCTCCATCGCCTTAAACAAAGTGTTTATTTGTAAAAGCAGATATTTCTTTTCTGTTTTTCTAATAAATACCTAAGTTGTGTCTTTTTGTGCATCCAGGGAATACTCGTCAAGCAGTCACATTTAGTGTTAAAGGATGGAACATATATCATATTGTCCGACTAAAACAAAAGAAAAGTCATCTGAACTTCTGAGGCTGCGTAAACTTTAGTTTGGATAGTGCAGTTTTTCCACCTGCAGGGATATATCTCATTACCTTCATAAAAATATCTACCACACAGATAATGTCTTATTTAATTCTTTATATCTTGTATGACTTTATTATTATCATAATTTCTTTTGTACAGCAGTGAACTTGCTGTGATGTCTTCCCGCCTGCAGGGATTGATCTCTGCAGTAAAACTCTTGCACATTTATTTGACTCTGTGATGCGGCTGAATGAATCACAGATGAAACACAAAGTCTCGCTCACATTACTGAATAATGAAATTACAGCGTGTGTGTTGTTTTTCTCTACTCAGACCACTGTTTTCTCAATCACGGCTGACGTGTAATCTCTTCCTGAATGAGAGGAAGGAAGATAAACAGATTGATATGAGCTTTTATTATCCATCATCGTATTTTAATAAATCCCCTGCAAATTGAAAATAAGAACAACAATCACAGAGCAAGAACACTGGAGTCACTGTTTGTTCTGAGAGTGAAGATAGAGGAATAATGATGAGGCTGAAATTGGTTTTGACGCGATGCGGAGGCTGTTTGCTGATCCTCTGATGGCAGTGAATGAGTTTCTGCAGCAGCACGCAAATCCAACAAAAAGTCCCTGAAGCTGTTTTGAAATGAAAACCGCCGCACAGGTCTTTAAAGTCGTCACTGTTGAGCATGTTAACATGATGACTGAGAGCAGATTTAAGACAGGAAGTGGCACCGACACAGAAAGGTCGAAGGTCAGAATGTGCTTTTCATTCGGCTCATTCTGCTTCCTCCTCGTCCTCCGGCCCGTGATCCAGAAATCAATCGAGGGCCGCCATCATGGAGGATGTTCTCCGGAGGAGACGAGGAGCGAGGAAATACGTTTTCACCAAGTAGGTAACATGATTGATCAGCTGATCTGAGGGGCAGCCGCGGAAATTGCAATATTATTATTATTGCGAAAACTAGACTCAAATATATATATATATATATATATATATATATATATATATATATATATATATATATATTTCTTATTATGAAGAATTGTTTGGCCTTTTACTTTTAGTAATTACTTACATTCGATTACTTTCTTTCTATTATTGTATTACTTTATATCTATTCTAATTACGATTATTTTCTATAATTATTACTTTTCTATTTATTTTCTATAAATTATATATATATAAACTAAAAATAATGCACTAGTGAAGTTGTGATTGGGCCAATCCTTGTGATGCTAATCATCGTAACTGAGGAATGTTGGACTAAAATACTAAACGCCAAGTAAGAATTTTGACATTAATTTATTTATTACATCTCTGAATTTAATTCTGATTTGTTTCTGACTCTTTGAAGATAAAGTGCCGTTCAGCAAAGAGCTGTAGTTCCTGATTCTGTCGCTGCAGAGACTCTTATTCTGAAGTCTGTCGGCGTCACAGCGGGCACCATGTGATTTCATTCTTTTTTAAACAAGCTTTGGTTTCATGCTCACTGTTGAACCAGTCGCTGACGTTCCCCCTCCAGATGAATTTATTCAAATCCAATTACACCCTCTGCCGCGTTTTGCTCCGTTAATTTATGTTTGTGTTTTGTTTTTTTTTCCTTCTCAGCTGCTGATCTTCTCTTTCATTCACTGTGTTCATAATTCCCATGAATATACGCTTGACTTAATGGAGCATTGAGAATTAATTTGGACTCTGAAGGCTCCTTAGATAAGCTTTTCCACACCGCAGGCACAACAGTGTATCTGCTGCATAATAGGCTATTTTCCAGGATCTAAATGAGCCTCATGAGCAGGCAGAGAAAAAGAAACGAGAAACTCAGTAAACAGAGAGCGTGTGGGAATTAAGTTTAGTCTGCGATTCGTGCTCATTAAAGCTTTTCACAATGATATGATCAATGAAGAAGAGACGACAGCAGACACACCTCCTACAACAGATTGTTTGTGTTCTTTAAAAGGGACGTTCACTGTATTTCCCAGTACAGATGTTAACATGCCAGTATGTGTAGCAGAAATATGATGAAGCAATGGTCCGCCTTAATAAAGAGAGAAAAACATACTGATCTGATACCTCATCCCTCTTCAAAATAAGAGTCTCTGCAGCGTGACCTGATCCTTCTCAGCTGAGTCAGTTTGAGCTCTGATTGTTGAATTTCGATGAGCAGCAGCTGGATTTTTACAATTTATTTTCTTCTTGCAGCATCACGGATGATCTGAAACATCTTCGTATGCAGAGTTTCTGCTTTAGACTCTCAAAGGGAAATCACTGTTGAAAAACAAATCTGTTTTCACCATGTGACAACACTATGGTTAAGATTTGGTTTGGTCTAAGGAAACATTTTGGTTTTGGGTTAACATTCCTACTTTGCAAAGCTTAGGGGACCTTTGTCATCGTGGTGACAATAATAAACATGTGGTCAAGGATATATGGAGCAATCGTGGTCATGATTGTAAAAAAAGTGTGTTGACTGTTAGGAAACTACTAATTACTACGGCCAGTACAAAGCTTTGTCGCTTTTACGTTCCCATACAACAGAACTGCATTGTCAATTACATTTCGAGGGAAACGTATTTTGGATTCCGGTCTGGTCTGGATTACGTTTTTGACATATCATGAACACGTTTCTAATCAAAGTCCGTGGATGTCCGTGTGAGCTTGGGTCGGAAAAACACACACACAGGACTTTCACCCAGGAGACCGCTGTTTGTGTCGCATGTTCACGAGTAAGTCAACGTTGACTTATTATATTTTACGTCAGTAACTTACATAACGCAAAAAACATTTATTTTAAGGAAAGCCATGATGTTTGTACTAAACATATATTTGTGTTTCCTGAACTTTACCGATTAAATTTGCCGCGGTTTTGTTTCAATTTACAACATTAATCACGTGATTAAAAACTGTTAAAACGTAATCTGGGGGAAAATATATTTCTCTCACGAGTAAACAAGCATTTTGAAAGTTGTTTGCTTGTCGTCTTGCAGACAGACCTGAGGAAGCATGAATTTAGACTTTTTACAAATCTGCATCATTATGTAGTTACTTTGGCATCAATGTATTGCAATTTAATCGCATAAATGTGCCTCATTCAGCTAATAAAACATTAAATAATAATAATAATACTTTTTTTTTGTATAGTGGTTTAAAAAGGTACTCAAAGGCACTTTACATGTTAAAAACGATACAATAAAAGCAATTACCATCTAAACAAAAGAGATGGCAAAACAGTTAGGAACAACACAAAAACAAAGATAACTAGCTTCACATCTTAAAAGCAGAATTACATTTAAATTAATGTTATAATCCCTAGTATGTGTTAAGCTCCAGAAAAGAAGTTATATCATTTTAAATGGTTTGGATTAGACCCTATTGCAGTTAATATCCTGGAATTTTAGCACAAGCTGTTGACCACTGTGTTCTTTGTTATTATTGTTAAAATGCGTGAAGCCTCAAACATACTGTGTTTATTGATTTTAAGGTAGATGACAGTGTGTGTGGAGTTGCACAATCTCTGGGAAGTTCCATGTGGAGTTGGCAAAACTTTTTTTCTGAGTCTAAGTGTTTTTAAAAATTATAGGTTTCAGACTATTGCTCAACAAAGCATTTTCAGATTATCCTGCACGGATGCACACTACGAATATCTTCCAAGAAAACGTTCTGTTCACCAAAAAGAGACATGAAATTGACGGAGGGAAACTGAACCTTGTTATTTGCAGATACCACCCACATTTCAACAATAAAATGCCAGTTGAAGTTTCCCTTTCAGCAAAAGGTCTGAACACTTCATCCACCAATGCTAGGCCGGCAAAAGAAAACGTATCCAAAGGGGGTGAAGCTAAAGAGGCAAAAGGTCTGGTGGGTGAACAGGTAAAGTCAAACAGGCAGAACAGATGAGTGGAGAGCGAAGCACAATAGACAATCTGGCAAAGCGAGGGACGGCGGTGGGCTGCGTACCGCAGGGCTGATGGGCTGATGGGGAAAGTGGGAACAGGCGTGCAGGTAAGTGGAGGGATGTTCATGTGATTGGGAACGGAGGAGAGTTAGTAGAAAAGCAGGGATTCACTAATTATAAGGTTGTTTCTTATGTTTTTGTGTATCGTGTTGTGACGAGTTATAGAGACAATTTTAGAGTTGAAACGATTCTGAAAAATGATTTATATTCTCTGGTATCAAAGTTTGCAGCTTTCCTATGTTTTGTATGATTGTAAAAAGACGTTTCAAGAACACATCTTATAGAGTAAACAATTAATCGAAATATGGAAAATGATATCTGTTAATTAATTTAATCTAAGGAAATAAAATCTCATATATTTTGCCAATTGACAACAGAAATGCATAAAGTGTCAATCAAATATCAAATATTTGCAATACATGATCATTAATTTGCAGTGTGAGTGTGTGTGTGCACGGTGAGAGAGAGATAGAGTCAAGTAGAGAGAGGTAGCGTTTCCTCTCTCCATCGTTTGTCTCTAATCTTTCTGGATTCTTCTAGTAAAAACCAGCGAACCTACACTGGAGTTCAGCCCACTTCCTGAGCGACTTGTTCCGGCTACACAGTCCGGCCCGGACCCGTTACTCATGTTACTGCTTTTGCTGCCGTTTTATCGGTTCTCCCGCCTTTTATTACCTTCTCATCCACTGATGTAGTCTACTTTAACCCTGGTTGTCCGCTGAACACCAACATCATCTGAATAAAAAACTGATTTTAACACATAATCTGTGACCTGTTGAGGCATTTTGGACACTCAGTTTGACCTTACACACACACACACACACGCACACATACACACAGTGGTGTTTTCATGATTACATTGAGTTACATTACATTACCCTAACCTTAAACCAAGTTCTCACCCTAAAATATGAGTTTGTCCCCATAAGGATGGTAAGTCCCCACAATGTAACTGTGTGAACAGATGTATGTCCTCATAAGACGGGTAACACATATGAAGTCTGCGACCGGACTACAGAGACGTACCTTCTCTCAGGACCTGGTTGTGGAGGATCAGGAGCAGCAGGAAGCAGACCGCAGAGGCAGTCAGAGCCCAGGCCAGCCGGAGGAGCTGCATGAGGGAGAGCCGCGAGCCGCACGGGGAACCAGAAAGTCCAAACTATGATTATCCGCAGGCTGGTGCCTCCTCACTGCGCCACATCCATCCCGGTCCGACCCAGAGGAGGACGGAAACCAGAGACGGGTGACATCTCTCGGATATAAAACCACGCACGAGCCAAATCCACAGTAGAGGAGGGTTTTTTTTAAGCAGGAGTGATAATTTTTTTGGTTTGTTTTCCCTCCCCGGACTCTCCGGGTGAAGCTGCCGGGGTCCTCGCCGCGTTCCCGGGCGCGTCACGGTGCGCAGCGGCGGCCGGTAGCAGCAGCAGATGCCCGGGGTGATCCCCTCCACGACACCATGTTCATCAAAATACCAAAATCTGCTCCGGATATGAAGTTTGCCAGTTTGCCAGACTCCAACTTACAGCTCTCTGCGCTTCGGATCCACCGGGAGTCTCCGTCCGCTCGTCCGCGTAAATCCCCCCAGAAGTAGAAAAACCGACACCGGGCCCGGCTGGAGCCGCTCTGCGGGCATGTTGCACGTTTCCGAGCCGGGTATGACGCCCCGCGGGTCAGCTGGTCGGTGCCCGGCTGCCCGGTTGGGAAGAGCGGAGGAGGAAGAGGAGCAGGAGAAGAAGATGCAGCTGCTGCCTCCGGGTCTGATGATCCGCTGCGATCTGCAGCGTTTCTCTCTCTCTCTCTCTCTCTCTCTCTCTCTCTCTCTCTCTCTCTCTCTCTCTCTCTCTCTCTCTCTCTCTCTCTCTCTGACGTCACACCGGTTACAATAACGCGTGGCAAATCCATCCACCGGCTGTGAAAGACACCGGGACTGATGCAGTAGGCTACCACAGGGGCAGAAGACCCAAATCCGGGGGTCACTTAAAGGGGCACCCTGGAGAGTTTGTGTGGTTCATCGATGCTTCTTATCAATGTTCTCTGAGCTGTATTTAGTTGATTCTTATTTAATGAATTATTTTTAAATATCAATATCATTTATGCTTCATGATCAGTCAACCAAGCATTGATAAGAATAGGGTTTTTTTTTTGTTAACGACCTGACACGTATTTATTTATTGTCAACTGATTTACACTTAAAACTGCAAACATGATGGCTTAATGAGTATTCAACAGTTATAACAGCATTATTACCAAATAAAAACCTGCAGGAGCCAAAGGGATTTTCACAACCTGGCAACCCAAAATTATCTTTTTAACTTTCTCGATTAATCTTAAACATCAGCAAACAGTGGAGATCCATCAAATGTGTTCCCATTATCTTTTTAATTGTCTGATTTCCAGAAATATTTTAATTCACGTTGCTCACGTAAAGCATGTTGTTACTTTGTTCTGAAAGTGCCGTATGAATAAAGTTCATTGTAATCGTTATAGATTCTTGTTTTGTCTGAGCAACAGTCCAAAACCTCAAATGATTACATCAGACAAAGAGAAGAAGCCAGTTATCTCGTTTCAGAAAGAACGCTGCTGATTCATTATAAGTTGATTGACTAATCATTGCAGCTCCAGTTCTTAATGATGGATTATTACCAATCTATTAAGGATAAGTAAATGTTTTATTAACATTAGTGAGGACAGACGTTTTAACTAAAGTGGTGCCAGTTGTTTTAGTTGCAATAAGAAAATGTTAAAAATCTGCAGTGGTGGAGTTGTACTCAAGTAGTCTACTGTACTTGAGTACGAATTTTAAATACTTGAGTATTTCCAATTTGAGTATTTGCTACTGAAGAAAAAGATCTCAGTACTGCTTCCATCACTGCAAAGTATAACAAATAGATGGATATGGATGGATGGATGGATAGAGATAAATCGTCCTTTATGAGAATGTTTCTGTTGCTGTTGAAGGAAACTGTAGAACCTCAGTTGCTGGCGAGCAGCCACGACAACATGAATTATTGCAGTAATCCACAAGCCAACAACTATTTTTATGTTTTCCCTGAACTGAAGACGTTGCTGGGATCCAACTCTGCAATCTGCTTCTCTTTACATTCTGTTCTAATTACTGAGTTTGTTTTCTTCCATGCAGGAATCAATTATTCATAGTTCCTATAGAAGCTGAAGCTGCAGATAGTCGGTCATGATACAAACATGTACTTTTAAAAACACTGAGTATGAATCGTGTGTTAACTTGGAATATGTCAAAGTTGATATCTGCACTTGTTCATGTTCAAATGTTCATTAGTAGAACATATTGTGGATTTTCCAGACAGCCTAATTGTTCTATATTTCTGGTAATGAGAAAAAAGAGTTGTATATACTATTTGGAGTCTGATCAGACTGACTTATTGATAATTAATTAATATATTGATATATCTGAAAACATATGTGTATGTGTATGTATATGTATATTTCTAGTATTGTTCTTTTATTTACCTTAATAAATAAATATCGTAAAGTTTTTTTACCTTCAAATATTATTTGTAGAATGCATAATTTGACCGACTGCATATTTAAATAATAATTTAATTAAATGTATGAATTAATTTACTGCTTTTAACTGAACACTGTAAAAAGCATAATCATTATTCCAGTGGCACACCAAGCTCCACTTATCACCATGTATTTAGAATATTGGACTGTATTGAGATATATTGTTTATCATTTATTTATTTATTTGCCAAGCAGTTGCAGCATTTTGTTAATCAGCTGATTGTTTCCTGCTGAGCGATGAGGCGTTCAGGGTCAGACCTCTCTGTCTCTCCCTCCTCTCTCCATCATGGTGTGTTTACATGCACTCTGACTTTTAAGTGCTCTGCTGTCGCTCACACAAACAAAGGTCACCTGCCCGCCCCCTAACCTGTCATTCAACCTGCTGAGACGAGGATGATACTGCCTTTGTGTGTGTGTGTGTGTGTGTGTGTGTGTGTGTGTGTGTGTGTGTGTGTGTGTGTGTGTGTGTGCTCCTGTGATTCTTTGTGAGGACCATGTTATAGTCCTTAAAAGTGAGGACATTGTTTTGCAAGTTTAGAACATTGTTAAAAAGTGAGTAAGTTTAGAGCACGATTCCAAAAAAAACATTTAGCTCACAAAACATGCTCAGAGTTTATAAAACATGATGTTTTGTTATATATTAACAATAAATGATGAACTACTAATTTCATATCTTATACATCAATAACTTCTAACAATATATACAAGTACAGATTTTAAACTATCAGTTTATTAATCGATTGACGGAAAGTTGTAATTTTTCATGCAAAAACCTTTCAGAGTTCCAGATTTGCAAATGTAAAGATGTGCTACCTTTGCTTTTAATAATGTTAATAATGTTAATAATTAGTAAAAATGTTGAGCTTTAGACAAGACATTTTTCCACTTTTAATAGAATAAATTCAGTTTTGTGAACTTCATTTTCAGTGCTTTTGCATGTCATTTTAGATTTCACATGTAAGTGTAGTATTTTCACCATTGTGGTATTAGTACGTTTGCTTAAATAAAGGATCTAAATACCTTTTCAGTAGAAAGAGTGAGAAAGTGAGAACTACCTGGAAACATTCCTTTATAAAACATTTTGTCCTCTGTGTTCAGTGTTTATAGATGAACGATAGGAGATGAAACAGTTGGCTGTTGATGGAGACGTTTGACGATGACAGCAGCAGCAGCAGAGAGTCTCTCCTCTCTGAATGATCTCATCCAGCCGATTGATCGTTCGGGTTACGTTCAGACTCTTATCGAAGCGCTCAGCGGCTCTCGTCTGTCAGATAGACTCCACCTGCCCTCCTGCTCTGACAGGGATCTGTCTCCGTCAGGTCGCGTTCTCTGGGCCTCTGGCGGCGATGATTATTGCTGATGTTTTCCTGCCATTGATTAGCTTTCCACAGAGTCGTCAGTCAGCGGCCGGAGGTGTCGTATGAGACGAGTCTGCAGAGAGCGAGATCAACACAAACGCTGTCAGGACTCATCTGGTCTCTGCAACAGGAAATGAAATCTGTCTCTTTGAAAGAATTCAATTTCAGATTTCGGTCTGAAATGAACACCTGACACATCGCTGTGACCCGGTGGTAGAAAGTATTATTTACTCCAGTACTTAAGTCCGACCACAGCAGAGTTACAATCCTGTCTCCTACAAAAAAATACCTTCACACACGACTAAACTGTACTCTCAATTACATTTTGAGGTAAACCGGGGGACGCTGTCAATTAAAAAAGAAAAAAGAAGAAAGAAAATCCAAAACTACTGTGTAAGAAATCCATCACGGTTTAGCTTAAAACTACTTCAAAATGGAAACAAAATGAAAAATCAACACAAGTAATTGGTTTTGTTCAGGCAGCAAAAGTACTCACAGGACATGAACAGCAGTCCTCCGGGTGAACGATGTGTGTTTTTTGACACATCCAGGACTTTCTCCCTATGTGGACATTTCTGGACTCATTTGAAATACATTTGTGATTCGTGAAAAGCAACTATAATCCAATATGAAAAATAAGGTTCCATGGAAGCAGTTTTTTCTGTATGGGAGTGTAATTATTTGGAGGCAGAGCTGCAAAGTTACCACCATGATATTTTCTGTCTGTTTGCAGAATAAAAACTGATGTTTTTTGTTTTATTTTGCATGAACGTAGAAAAGTGTCTTGTCATCTTTTGGTAAAGAACAAAGAGTGAACCCCAGTAAAAGCCCTCAGGGGTGGGTGTTTGTGTTTGTTTCATGGAAATCAGATGTGAGCTTTGCCTTCAAAACCCCTCCAGACTGTGTTACGGTGATTTTCAGCAGGCGTGAAGACAGCAGAGGATGCACTTCAGTCAGCATGAAACAAATGCAAATTCACAAACAAAAATCTGCACACAATCAATGAGGGGGACGCAGCTGGCTCCAAAAACGAGGAGCGATTCTCCTGAAGGCTCTTCTTCTCTAATTCAGTGCTGAGGATCAATTTCTGTGTTTGCATTTTTAGTGTTGGGCTTTTATTTTTTGATCCTCCAGGAGCCAAATTAACTCAGCAGCAGGGACGGATTCACTCGGTTTACTTGGTAATGTTTTTAAGCTTTGGACAGCAGGCAGCGGTGGAAGGAACCCAAATGACAGACAAAAGCCAATCGACTGGTGCAGTTAGATGATTTATCAAATGAAAGGCTGACAAACTGTCAAGTCCAAGATGGGCAAACAAAACTCTGTACATTAGGAAAGACGTACAGACGAAGAGCAAAAGAACTGGGCTGGTATCAGTAGTGAGTGACTGATGGGGAAGTGGGAACAGGTGAGTAGGTCTAGAGACTGCAGGGCTAACGAGGGACAAGTGAAACCAATCAGGGCAATCCTAATTATAGGGAAAACTCACAAAGGTTGGAAGTGAAGAAAAGTAAGTGACAGAATAAAACGGGAAACCTGAACAACAATAATTGACATGAAAGCAGGCGGCATCGTCAGCCAATGCTGAGGTGTCTTAAACTTGCATTCTCTCTAATGTCCACCAGGGGGCGACTCCTCTGGTTGTATAGAAGTCTATGAGAAAATGACTCTACTTCTCTCTTGATTTATTACCTCAGTAAACATTGTAAACATGAGTTTATGGTCTCAATCTCTAGTTTCAAGTCTTCTTCAATACAGCATGATGTTCATTTAGTAAATGATGGTCCATTTAGAGTCACACAGACCATAAAGCAGGGGATGCTTTAGGGGCGGGGCTACACAGTGATTGACAGGTGTGTCACTCTTCCGCAGTCTAACTATGGTCACCGCCGTTTGATGGTTGCAAAAAAAAACAAGATGGCGTAGTAGATTAGAAGCAGAAAGTAACATGAAATGGAAATACTTAAGGGAAGTAGCTCAAAAACTGTACAGTACTTGAGTAAAAGTACCTCGTGAGCCAAACAGAGTCGGCTAAAGTATTGGTCAAAGTTTCGTTCTTAGCTTAAAGTAAAAATAGAAAAACACTGGCTGAGTCGACTCTTTCAGTTCATATCCTGTAATTAAGGAGCAGTATATCGTGTAACTGCATTTGTGTGTGTGTGTGTGTGTGTGTGTGTGTGTGTGTGTGTGTGTGTGTGTGTGTGTGTGTGTGTGTGTGTGTGTGTGTGTGAAATACGGGTGTCGGACAGCAGCAGCCTGCACACAGCAGCAGTAAAAACTTAAGTATCAGTGATTAAACACGACACATTTTATCACCGTGTGAGTTTGTGAATCACTGCAGAACACTGATCATCTGCAACTCACACCCAGACTAAATGTTCAATGAATGTTCAATAAATTATATATATATATATATATATATCAGCCAGTGGTGGTTCTGGTCCATTTAAACCACAAGGGCCATACTGGGACCAACTGCTCTTTTCAGGGGGCCAGTAAAATTAAATCAAGACTATTTGTCTGTTACTAAACGGTGGCTACAGCTAGCAATCTATTTATTCACCTTATTTGCATTTTGAATATCGGTCCCTTCAAGGTAGGTTCAAAATGTAGTAACCTGTGGTTATTTGTACATTTTAAGAAGTTTTACACTTCTAAAATACTTAAATCCATTTAAATTACGGTGAAAGTTTTACTTTTTTCTATTTTCAGGGACTGTTTGTCACCAGATTTAACTGAAAACATGCAGATGATCCATTAAAAAGCTTTAACAAAGCAGCTTTGCTGTATCATATTTAACATGTAGGTGGAAGTCATACGATCACCTGCAGGGTCAGCCGGCAGACTCTTAAAAACAACTGTTGACAAAATCATAAAAACATATTTTTTTTTTTTGTAAATGCATGTCAAGCTAGCCGGCTTGCTAAACTAGCTGTTGAGCACCTGAGCTCACTTGGACTTCCATGTTTCCTCTTCAGACAACTTGAAACAAAGGGGAGCCGGGAGGACAAAGAGATTCAACTCTTCTTTGTTCTGCAGAAGGAGACACACCTGGAGATCTGCACTCTGCTGAGAGCACTTTTCTAGTTTAGATTTTGTTTAATTTGGGATGCTTGGATGCGAATTTTGAGTGTTCAAGAATCTGATTAGGGCTTCTTAATTGGGTGTGTTTGTGATTTATTCAGATGATCAAACATAAACATGCAGAGTTTCCAAATCGTCCTAATTTGAACAGAAACAGGTATTTTCAGAGAGAACGTAGTCTCAGATTGTTTTTTCCACGATCAATCTCTTTTGTTCTGTAGTTTTTATCATTCGCTGTATCCATTGAAGACGTACTAACCAACAAAGTTAAAATCAGCCTTTACAACAGAAAGTTTTATTCTCCCGACCTTTCTGTTTCCTGCACAGCTTCACACTTGCAGAGAAACGTAACCGTGCGTGGAGCGACTCGTCTCGAGTTCCACCTGCGGTAAAAATGAGTGATGGATCTTTTAAGAAACCGTCTTAAAAACAAGCAGAGACAATTCAGAGAGCCATCTCTCCAGCAGATATTGCAGCTGTAAAACAACTCGAACAGCGTCTGAGAGCGAAGGCCGGTTCTTCAGCCGGCGGAGAGAAAGAGAGCTGAAATAAGTTTAATGTCCCAATAAAAGAAGAGGAGGAATGAAGTGAATGAGACTGGCCTCAGGTCAGCAGTGAGCACATTTCATCCAAATTCAATCTGAAATTCTGAGAGTCATTACCATGCAGAGCACAGAGTTACTCGAGGCGACGCATGAATAAGAGAATATCTAGAGAGACCTGGACTAAAACTCCACTTCTCTCTTCATCTCTCACTCAGTGTTTCTCTGCAGAAGTCCATCAGCAAAATGTGCAGAAATTAGAAATATAATCTCTTTGGTTTGTTTTCAATCCGCCACCCACAAAATTAAAACATGGCAGACTGGATCAGAAGCATTCATAATGATAGTAATAACAATAATAATAATACAAATACATATCTCTCTTTTAATGAACAGAAAATAACAAAACATGACAGTTTTGATCCATTCAACCCGGTCGACTAGTAATCACATTCATATCCAGTTCATTTGCAGTAAAAAAACATTTATTTAGAGAAACGTAATGTTGCCCGGATTATGATTTTTAAATATATAAATTTTTTATTCCCTCAACTGGCACAGCTGTGAAAGATGTAATTTGGCACGTTGATGAGACAACATATTTCCAAAAGAATTGGCACTTATTGCTCGTTTGCCACTGGTTAAGCTACGGTTGCCTCCCACTGTTTCAGAGGTACATGTGTTCCTTCAGAGGTCGATGGATCGATGGTGTTTCAGGATCGTTTCTCTCTCAGGTTGAAGCTGAACACACATTCATGTCCGAAGTTCAATCAATATTTTTGAACATGAGCTAAAGTCTCTCGGGTATAAAGTCTGGAGCGACAATAGACAATGAATGGGAAACTGAATTTGTTTGTTTTATTCTATTGTAGTGTTCTCAGCTGTGAAACAGAAAGTGTAGCTTAATACTTGAGTTTCAAGCACTCTAGTTTTAGATTTGAGAGAGAGTTGTTCAGGTCCAAACCATTTTATTCTAATCTTTTATTTCATGATTATCTTTTTATTTTGTATCTGCATTAAAGAGTTTACTGCTTGTTTCCTTTTTATCCTACAGTATGTGAAGCCTCTTTGTGATATTTATAAACTGTCTCAGTCCATAGAAATAACATTTGTGAATTTTAAATTGGGCGCTCTTCAGTTTTAACCTCCGAGCTGAGAGGAAGCCCCTCCCCCTTCCTCCTGACCCCGCCCCCTGCTGCGTCCCTCCTTATCACCTAATGGCCACATTATTCAGCCGGTGTCTCTAAAGGCTCCTCTGGATTTATGGTCCGGCTTTAAGTCAGAGGTAGAGCAGCACATTAGGTAGATCAGAGTGGCCTGTGTGGAATTATTACGCTCACTTTACTGCACAGGAGGAGGATTAATTAAAGGGAACACAGCGGTGATACATCACCAGGCCGTCACTTCATTTTCCACCGCAGACACACACACACACACACACACACACACACACACAGTATCAGTAATACTTAAAGTACCACAGAGTCATCTTCACTGCAGAACAACAAGCTTTCAGATTGCAGGCTCTATACTTCCACACACTCCTGATGCCTGATGTGAAATGTATGAGACAAGATTGATGCTGTTATGCACAAAGAAATGAGCTTCATTATAAAATGATTCACTTAAGTGAAAAAAAGCACAATAACAAAACACGTTGATGCCAGATAGTTCAGGTAAAATTGGCTGCAACTGACAATGATTGAAATGATTGATTCATGCGTTAATTAATTAATTAACTGATCAATCGACTCATCACATTTATTTTGTCGAACGAAGACAAATGCTCACAATAAAGAAGCTGAAACCGACTATTAATTCTACCTAAATAGTGAACTTAAACAACGAATAAATGATCCAAAAAGTTGCCGGTTAAAATCCTGTTAATTGAGTTATTTACTAAATGACTACACAGCTCAAATGTATTTGTGCTCTCGGGTGAAACGGGGTGCTCAGGTTTGTTCGGATGCTTCCGTGCAAAAACAGAAAATAAATAAATCAATAAAAGCTAGTTGAGTAAAAGCTAGCTGGCTTGACTTACTCGGCTCTTTGTTACCTCGAAGTTGAGAGTTCTCCTGACGGTTTGACATTTTTGGAAGGAAGAGTTCAAAAGAAGTCAGATTTATTCAAGCATCACACTCACACTAGCCACCAACCCTCTTTATCACCGACCTTTGTTTGTCCCAGGTGGGGTTTGATTCAGTGTCTCTAGGGCACCGGTCAGCATCCTTCACCACCGAACCACCTTCAACGCTGGCAAACAGAAACAACCAGACAGAGACAAAGAACATCAGACTGAAGGAGGCGTCTGCAGAAAATTACACTTGAGAGTACTGCATGAGAGTCCAACCAAGAAACATTCATGTCCGATTATTTAAGTCGATTTAATAATAGGATATGTTGTAAAGGGTCATCTGAGCACAATGAGCCATTATTATCAGGTTTCTCCCTCCACAGTTAAAAATCTCACAACTTCTCGATCCGTCATGTCGTCATCTTTCCCTGAACATCAGATGTAAACCGTCTGTTTGTGAGAACTCATTCGTGTCCTTGAGTCCTGGTAGCTCACCTCAACATGAAGCAGGTTCCTAACTCTGAGGTAGTGGATCTAAACCGCTCTGCTTCTTTAATGAACTTTAGTTTCATTATATCTTTAAAAGCAACATTACAAAGTGCTTTACACAGCAACATGAAATAAAAGCCAGCAAATAACAGCACAGAGATGTGATATCTGTTTGAGGTTATTGCTGCTTTCCTGTGTTCACAGTGGGAGCCGACCAGTAACAGCTGCAGCTGCTGCTGGAGGCGGTTTGAGGGTCAGTGCTTTGCTCTGAAGATTATCACCTCGACAGAGAAGACAACCAGAACAAACGGTACTTCGCCTTCTGTTGAAACGGGGACGAGTTGATCCATGCTGACATTTATCCTGATATCTTATTACAGCAGAAGTCTTGAGTTCAGGAGGGAAAGTTTGGAGGAAACTTTTTTCTTTTCTTCATATTTTAGATAATCCACTTCCCGACAAGCAGAGCACGTTTCAGCTTCACACAGCTCCACACAGAGCCGAAGCTCCAGGCGTCGACTGTCATGAAATATCATTAAACACCGCAGACATTATTTGGTTTTGTTCAGCAGTCCGGACTCACAGAGAGACGGAGGTTTCGGTCGGACTATTCCTCTCTGGAAGAGAAGGAAACAGATCTTTTATGGTTCACATGAGTGGAAAATAAATCACAGCAGCCGACATGTTTTACCCTCCGAAGACAACTTCTACTCAGCATGTTTCCACAAAAAGAAAGAAAGTAAATAAAAACTACTGTTTTCATAAGAAAATGTTTGGCTCTGACAATATAGTTTTCACATTAGATCAATACAGTTTTAACAATATGACATATTTTTGTTCAAATTATTCAATTTTAACAAGAGATGTTTTATTGTAACAACATATTATTTCATATTGATTCCAAAACATTTTCAGAGCGTTCAAAATCCTACTATTATTCAAAAGTACAAAATGATTAGCTGCAAAATTCCTTATGTACCAAAAGTACCATTTCACAATAATATATATATATATATACACACAGAGGTATATAAATATTATATTATACTGTATACTGTAAAGGTGGAGCTCATTCTCATTCGTCATATACTGATGGGTAGGTTATCTATAACAATAATCTAATTAATATAAGTAAGTAGAGTAGATAGTATAATAAAATGGAAAACTTAAGTAAAGTACAACCTCAGAATTGTACTTTTGAGTTCATACTGACTTATATTCCATCCCTGTCACTATTACACATAATTAACGTTCCTCATTAACACAAAACAATGCTCCATTATGAGGAAATACAGAAACCTTCAACACAAGACAAATGATCTGTGGACACGTGAAGTTAAACATCCAGCCTGTAGAGACGACATTGTTACGTTATGCAATAACAAGAAGGTTTGGTGATTAAACGAGATAAAGTGAAGTGTTGTTATAACGTGAATAACATTTAGTAAAAGAAGAAAAATGTATTTGGTCTTTTTTGTTGTGTTGGCAGCAGTACCCTGCTATGTTTTGAAAAAAAATTACTTCAAAATAATGAACGCTTCATGCTGCTGCTCCACGCTGACGCATCCAGGCGATAGCCAGAGCCCCCGTGGTACTGCAAAATGAAAATGAGTGTGAACGTTGGAGTGTGTGAATCACTCTCCCGGCTCCCTGATTGCTGCCAAGCTGATTCACCTGTTCCAAGCTGCACACCTGCAACCCATCTGCTCATCAACGCCGCAGCGGATCAACCCCCGGCTCTCCGCTCGCTCTCCGATCCTTGTGGCAGTTTTTCTTCGTTCTTGGTCGCTTCGCTTTTGTGCAATCAGAGTTATTTCCTTTGAGCGGTTTGATTTACTTGAACTTTTTGTTTCCTTGAATCTCCAAGATCAGGTAAATGGTAAATGGACCGTACTTGTATCAAAGCTTTTTCTAGTCTTCCGACCACTGAAAGCGTGCCGTCATTCTCCCGTTCACTCCCTCCTCCAGCTGTTGCCACGCTCTCACTCTCTCCTACCGGCCCCGATCGGCCCAGCTCAGCTCCGCCATGTGCCTTCACCCCAACATTCCTTCTCAACCTCGCACCATCCTCATCACCCAACAATAAACACTTCATTTACACTAGAACTCTCGAGTCTCTGTCTGCATTTGTGTCCAAGCTATTACTGATTGCAACAGTAACATGTTAAAATAATACAATGAATGAGTGGCATATACAGAATAGAGTCGGGCCAAGTATGGAGCCTTGTGGGACACCACGAAGACAGGAGTACATTTAGGTTGATGGATCCAGTGAGAACTGATCTCAATTAAATCAAATAAAATCAAATATGTCACTTTTCTTGTGTGAATACATTGAATTCCTTCTTAGAGGCTCATTACCAACAGGTGAACACTTTCAACCCCGAAATACAGCACACCCATAGAAATAACAATGTCCTATTAATAATTCATTTTTTTCACACAGGTGACACGAAACAATTTCAAATGTGGTCATAAGGCAATAAATGAATACACTTTTCAAAGAAGACGAATTAAAGAATTAGTTTTAATTCGGTGTCTTCGTCCGGTTTTTAATTTCCAGCCGTGATTCTGTATCCACTTATTTTTTTTCCTCCATTTAGAAATAAAGCTCATTTGTTACCGTCCCATGAATTAATTTGTGTAATGAGCCGCTGCTACAGTTTCTCTGCTGAAGAAATATGAAGCTGCAGCTGATTAAATTAAAGCGGTGGGTCTCTGCTGTTCAGACACTCTGTTGTAATTAGCTTCATGCTGCTGTGTGTGCGGACCGAGTCACTGACCAGAGCGCCCAGTGTCTTCCAACGCCCTCTTATTCCTCTTCATCATTTCATCAACTTTATTTAATGAGATTTAACGGAGACGACGTTTACAGTCAGACAACCACCGTTACTGAGTACGTCACTGAAGTTACCGAAGTACTAATACCACTCTGTGGAAATACTACAAGTAAAAGTCCTGCATTTCAAACCTGAGTACTCATTGATCAGTAGAATGTTTCCTGTCAGTGTTTTATTATTATGATGTTTCTGGATTCATATTCCTGCTGCATTAATGTGTGTGTTTGATTTCAACTCCTTTATATCTTGTTGTCTAGTTTAATCCACATACATAGACACACATGTTTATGTTTTGTCATTTCAGCCCAACTTTCTCCTGAAGTGTTTTTACCAATTATTCTTTTTTTTTATTATTTAACTTCATTATATTTACTCTCCATCCTTGTTTTCTTGTAAATGTCATGACATTCTTTTGTAATTCTGTGTTGCAATCCAATAGTTTCTTATGACTTCATCCAACTGTCAAGAAGCAGAAAAGATGCAAGACTGAAACGTCTGTTTGTTCGTTGTATGTTTATTTCAAAGTGTGTGTTATTGTCAGCTGAATTCCCTCTGATATCATCGTCTGTGACACACAGGGCGCCGTCGTCCCGTCCGCCTTGTATGTAAACTCCTCAGATAAACGGCGATGGAGGAAGTCTCGGCGTGTCGGTGGATATAAGGCCTGCGGGTGACTCTGAGAAGCAGGTGATAAGAAAGCAGGATGAATCAAAGTCTTATCGGAGAAGAGCTCTTTCACCTCTTTTGTTTACCGATCGTCCTCAGACGAACGAGCTGCCGGCGAGCGTCATCAAACATCCTGCAGAGGTTCCTCCTCTGAGGTCGAATCGCCACCAAATAAAAAGCTGAAAAAGTGTGTGTTGAGGAAGGAACATGCCGAATAAACCTCACTAAAATATGTAAACTTGATCAATAAAAGGTTTGAATAGATTAGAATAGAGGATCAACCAGGATCCCATCGACCCAGAGCAGCGTCGGTCAGTCAGTCTGAGCTAAACCGTTGTATAGACGAAGGTTCTGTACCATATTTCACTAAGTTTCTTTTTAGCTAAATGCTCTGAGTGAATTTGAGTTCCCTTTGATAAACAGTTACTCTAAGTGGACCCTGATGTATTTGGTGTAATATATATATATATATATATATATATATAGTCTGATAAATGTTCCACACAAATTCATTTTATGTTGCTCCATCCTGATTTATGTCCTTGAAAAGTATTTTTTCTATTAGGCAACTAAATATATCCTCGTGGCCATTAGCATTCATTCAACGACATCTTTTCCTGAGTGAAAAAAACTGAAGTGTTTACACTGTAAAGGAAGGAAGGAGGAGAGGAGGGAAGGCGACATACAAAGAGAGGGAGGATGAGGAGTGAAATGATGAGGAGTAAGAAGAAGCATAATGTGTGTAAATGTGTTTGATACGGCTGATTTTCCATCTGTTATTTTCTGACTGAATCAGATTACAGACGAAATATTGAAAGAGTGAAAAATGTTTTGTTTCAAAAATAGAGTGAAGTGACTGTAATGAGCAGATATTAGGATCAGCGCACATCTGCTGCACCGGACTTAAATAGCTCCCGTCTTTAATAACCATGAAACACCATCCCATAAAAGTGATGTACATGAAGCAGGCTGTAACACCAGAAGGTCTACAACAGACAACACATGATCATATTGTGATGATCTCTGTACAAAGTCATTGAAGGAAGACATGTATCAAAATAGTTAGTCGAGTAAAAGTATAAAATGTTTGATATTAACAGATTTCATCTCGTTAATGGTCTCGTTAAGACGAGACATTAGAGGCAAAAACGTTGAGATTTTGGTGTATTTTGCTTCCATAAAGACTTCTTTCAGACACATTTTGTATTTGAACAGGGTTAACTTTATTTGCATATTTAAGCATAACAATGAAATAAATATCCATAGTGGAGTTTCAAGGCAATGTTGATTAAATTACATGTTTCCCTCTTCACCTGAGGTGCTTTCCCCTTAAAATCATAGAATGTTAAAAAGTGATAACACATAACTAATAACATTCACGGTGAATACGACGTATAAAGTAGGTGAGTAAAGTTTTTTTGTTGCACCTTTTATCAGGACAAGATCACAAAGTGCTCCACAAGAATGAGAAGAAATATTAACAACAAGACCATAAAAAAGTGTCGTAAACATTAACTTCTTCATGTCTGTTGGTTACTGTTGGTCCTAAAACCGGTTTATAGGCACATTACCACCACAACTGGACAGGTGTGGAGCAGTAGACTGTGGCGAAATGTGTGATAAACTTTATTACTACAAGCGTGCATCATTAAGTGTACTGTCTGTTGGAGTTCTTCAGACTTGGGACAGAGAGGAGATACCTGCGGGAGCATGAACGTATTGTTGTGTGTCGTGTTTTTACACCCTGATAAAGATCCAGAATTTAAAAAAACACATTCAAAAATCACACTGACATTTCTGACAACTCATAGAAATACAGATTTTCTCAACAGTCGATTGTTTGACTGTAGTTTTAATGAAGAAATAATTATTAGATACATAAATTAGGTTTTTGAGAAATTGTTGAGCAAGTAGGAAGAGTGCAAAACTTAAATACAACATATCAAACTTCATTAAGTAGCAAATCCAAAATAAACACAATCCAATAAATGCAAACAGGTTAACTGCAAGGATCAAAGACATGCATGTACATGTCGTTCTCATTCACGGTCTGTACTTCTACCTATAAAGTCATGCGTTAACTCAAGCACTCGTCAGCAGGACGTGCAGGGCTGCGTTCAAGGAAGTCAGGGGATTTAAAGAGCCACAGTCCACAGAGAGAGGCGGCTGTGAGGAGACGGGTCAAACAAACACAGGACTTTCACTCAGGAGACCAGGGAAACCAAAAGTGACTTATTTTATTTTTGTTTCGTAACTTAAAGTGCCTACGTTCTGTAACACATATACTTATTTCAACACAATCTATTATCTTTTCCGAACAACTAAATATTTTTGTTGCTTAATTAAACCTAAGAAAGAGGAACGAATGTCAAACCCTGAAATGGGCAAAACCGTAATAACATATTTAGGGTTTGTTTTATGCATGAGCTGTATGGTTGTCTACTTTATAAATTGATATTTCAGACATTGTGTTGATTCTTCTGCCTCCAAGTTGACCAAAAAATCCTTTAATGCAGGTTTATGGTGTGTGTGTGTGTGTGTGTGTGTGTCCATGAGATTTTGGATTGAAGCGCCCTTGCTTCCATGCTGAGCAGCTCAAAAATGAGCCTCGACATTCAGCAACCAAAATCTTCTCACAACAAAGGGAGAAAACAACGTAAACCCCCAACACAGGAAATAAAGACACAAACAGGAGGAGGTCAACTAATGCTCCAAATAATGACGATCCATTCAGTGGGCCTACATGGGCCTGTTTTAACATTTTAATTCCGTTAAGTTATTAAACACGTTGGTACCAAAGTCACAATAACCTTAAGAATGAAACTGCAGTTTTAAGTTGAAACGAGGAAGATAGAAATAAACATACAGCTAAAATCAAGGACAAAGGTAAAGATATAATGATGCCTGCTGGTTAAAGCATGTAAAACAACAGTATCTGTAGTGTCTTTTATTTTCACGTTTACAAATTAGATGCAAAACTGACAGATGTTGCTGTCAAAGTGCAGCTGCAGCAACACTAATGCTGACCAGCAGGCGCTCCATAAATCCATCGCTGATACTGACTGATTGGTCTTCCATGTCGCCTCCCGGAGCTCTAAACAGCAGCTTCCAGCAGTCAGATAACAATTGTCATCGTCTCAGCAGCGGCAGCAGCAGCAGCAGAAATAGCAGAGTCATTATCCTGCTGTGTGCTATCAGGCGACGGATGAGGAGGCTGGATATCAGCTCCTCATCTTCCCCCCTCCGCTGTCGCTCGCCGCCACCGCTGCAAGCAGCAGGCCGAAGGGAAATGGATTCTTCATGCCTACCGCCAAAGTATTCCTCCCTCTTCCTCCGCCTCGCCAAACAGCTTGGTGAAAAATGAAACGTTGGCAGGAGTGGAGCTCTTTGACCGCAAACAAACACTCACTTTTAATTAAAGTTAAAAAGTGACAAACTTTCTCGGTTTCAAGAAGGCGAGGGAGCTGCTAATGCTGCAGAGTGCCCGTCAAACCAAACACTGAACATAACAAGTGGAAAGTAGTCGTCGCAGCGTAATCCATCGGTTTGTGGTATGCCGTTTTGAAGCCTTGAGTTTGGCCGCCGCCATCTTGTTTTTTAGCCGTCAACCGTTGTTTTTTTGCAAGCAATAGTGACAAGAGGGAGGAGCTATGCACATTTAAACACTGAATAAGATATTTTAAGAGTTGCTTTATGGTCTGTTTGACTCTAAATGGACCATCATTTACTAAATGAACATCATGCTGTATTGAAGAAGACTTGAAACTAGAGATTGAGACCATAAACTCATGTTTACAATGTTTACTGAGGTAATAAATCAAGAGAGAAGTAGAGTCATTTTCTCATAGACTTCTATACAACCAGAGGAGTCGCCCCCTGGTGGACACTAGAGAGAATGCAGCTTTAAGGAACTTTCACATGGCTTCACTTTTCAGACCCGAGTCAAACATTACAAAGGACATACCCATCGATACGGCTCTAAAAGTGTGAACTACTCAGATAGCAAATGTGGTGGAAAAAACAAATAACCTGCGCTGAGGCTCAGAAGAGGGAAGCTGTCATGCACATTTTTATGGGCAGTAACACTAGTGATAATAAATTCATGTTGTCTTTTTTTAGTGAAGTTGTGTCTGTAAGGATTACAAGTACGGGAACCCAAAAAGCACGACACAGAGACAGATTACAAGGACGGTTCATTTACTCAAGTTCAGGCAGGTTTAAAACTGGGAGATCAGTCACAACGGCAAACAAATCCAAAAAGGGGGCAAGCAGAGAATCCAAGTCGAAAAACAGGCAGATCAGGAATAGTGGTACAGGATAACGCTGGAGAGCTCGGTAGTAACGCACAAGACAATCTGGCAGCGATCGAGTGCCAGTGAGCGGACCTAAATAGTGAGGGACTAATGAGGGAGTGGGAAGTGGAGATGGAAGACCAGGTGAGGGGGAGTGAGTGATGATAAGGTGTGAGTGGCAGGACCTGAAATGACAGGAGAGTCAGATGAACAGGCAGGCGGGATGAAAACAATCTAAGACGAAGGGGAATTCGTGACAGTGTCACTTGCTATCATTTCCCTTTTTCCTCAATTCATTTGACCTGAATGTCACCGTTCCCCCGAGTTGATTGGAGGGTTATTCAGATCACCGGTTGAGGAGAAGCTCCTAATTAAGAACTGAGAGCAGCTCGGCCAATCAGGGTCCTTTCTTTGACTCGATTGCAGATCTCATTTTAGCAGATATCGTCAGCGGGAAAGTCTGGTCTGACCTTTTGGAGAATTCTTTGCTGTCCTCACTTTTCCGCTCGAGGGTGTTTTTCAGCACTCTAACACCAAGCTGGAGCGAATAAAGAAGAACGCCTTCATATCAAAGAGACATTTTATTAGTATTGAAGAGGCATTTTTATTATTAGAATTATGGAGGCAATTTGTTTAAATTCGGCAATTTGTTTTAATTTGAAGGCACTTGTGAGATTCTTTTCTTCGAGTAAATATTTCCATATTACGTGGTTGTAACTGGTTCTCAGGCCTCTTCCCAATCAGCTGAAATCCGGGGAATCGGTACCGCCACATATTTGACTCGTCACACCAAACAAAATCTCAAATACAGAGACTAAAAGTTCTGTCACATCTTCTGATGTCTGTTTGGCCAGCGTATTGTCTGAGTGTGTGTTCTTGAATTGTGTGTCTAGATTTGTTTTTTTATGCATTAGTCAAAACCATCACATCCTTCAGAATTCCAGACATCGCGTTGACCGCATTTGAACCTTTGCTTGCTGAACTGGAATCCGAGCGCTCCGTAAATGTCAGCTTGAATATGCCTGCAGTAATGCAGGAAGTGCATGTGCTGGCTGGGGAAGAGGAAGATGATGATGATGAAGAGGGATGGGTAGATGGTCCAGCAGAGCCCCAGATTCCTGTTGATACCCACTCCGCTCTAGAGGTACATTTTGGTGGAGAATAAAAGAGGCTCATAAAAAGAAATGTGAATTAGAAGCCCTGCTGGTTTGGAGCGGACAAACCCCGCTACAGCGTAGTTTGGTCATAAGTTGGTGCTGTAGGCAACACATGGCAGTAAACCGCCATAAACCGAGTAGAAGAAGAAGTTTGAGAATCACAAACAGAGCAAGTCGGCTCGGCCATCTGACCGTCTAGAGAAACATGGAGAGCAGTCTTCAGGAATTTGTGGTCACGTTTGAATTGTTCTTTCGTGTCAGATAGTATTGATCATGTGTCATGTTGTCTGGAGACGAAGACAACTCTTTAACTTTACTCGGGAAAGGCGTTTCCTTCACTCATTTAGCGCATCAACTCTTTTTGACAAAATCAAAAAAACACCTTCAGCGAGCGAGAAAAGTTTTATACCGCAAATGTATGTTTTTTATTTTGCCGTTTCTACACCACTTTTCGAATGTGATAATTCAAAATGAGAATACAAACATGTGACACTCGTGATGAGGATGAAGATGTTTTTTTTGGGGTGAAATTGTGTTCAAGGTAACTAACTGTGTGAAGGATAAAACAACTAAAAATATATATTTAACATATTCCTTTTATGTTACATTTGTATTATTTATGAAAACTCAGAGACTCTCTGCAGCTGAGGTGACAAACCCTCAGGAGAGGTTTATTAAAATGTTAGGAGGACACGCAAGAGGTGAAGATAACCAGCAAAGACACAGAAACAGAGTTTTTAAGAGCAGAAAGCCTGAGAGGAGACCTGCTGAACCAACAAGTCCTCCACATTACAACTCCACATTCTCACCCGGGGGTGCACTGTTGTCATTGTCTGCACTGTTAGCGCTGTTAGCACCGTTAGCTTCTAGCCCCCGGCTCAATCCGTCAATCATAGATATGCTCTGAATTTGGCATTTAGCACCTTTAAGGATTAGTTTCTTTGTTTCTGTTTGTACATCGTCGACATGGTGGGAAGACTGACAGCAGCGGTGGAAGAAGAAGTACTCAGATCTTATATTTAAGTAAAAGTAATAATACCACAGTGTAAAAATACTCAAGTAAAAGCCCTGCATTCAAAAGATATTCTAGTAAAAGTATTTGCATCAAAATATACTTAAAATACCCAAAGTAAAAGTGCTCAACATGCAGTACTAGAAAAAAAATATGACTAGATTATAATTATTGTGTCTTAATATGTTCATTACTTTATTGTTGCAGCTGGTAAAGGTGGAGCTAATTGTAATGACTCTATATACTACTGAGTCAATTAATAATAATATATCACGATCTATTAGTTGATATGTATTTTATATGAATAACCTCAATCTGCAAAGTGATTGAAGCTGTAAAATAATTGCAGTGGAGTAGAAGTATAAAGTAAAGTACAAGTACCTCAAACTTTGTACTAAAGTACAGCACTTCAGTAAATGTACTTAGTTCCACCGCTGTTATTAACTCCCTTTAACTTCACTGCTGGTTAATCAGCTGACTGTCACTCACTCTCTTTTTTTCATCCTGTTGTTACGAATCATTTGTAACCCGTCTGTCAACAGCTGATGTGTGAATAAAGATTTAATATGCAGTTGACACTTGAGGTGGTGATTCTGATTCTGTTTACAAAATGGATGAGGGAACGATTCGTCACGACGCCGCTCCGACGCACAACAGTTTAATACCCGGTTAATTTATGAAGCCGGACTCTGATGGGTTTATTCATGCGGTTTTATTCAGAGTTAATGAACGTTAATCAATCACAGAGCCGACAGCTCAGATCAGGAGCTGCAAGTTACACAGAAAGTCACAGATGCAGACGGTTACACACTCTGAGGTGTAGTGGAGTAAAAAGTACAATATCTACCTCTGAGGTGTAGTGGTAGAAAGCGAAATAGAAATACTCAATTACAAGTACCTTGAATGTGTACTTAGTAAGATGCTATACTGTTAGTATCTGCTGACCCGAGTCTTTAAACCGGCGCTCGGTGAGTTCAGATACATCTCTCTGTAACCGAGGAGCCCAGTGAGAAGTCATTACGGTGAATAATGACTCGCTGAAGGCGCTCTTGGCCTTCGCCTTATTAGAGCGCTGATGATGACACCACCAGCGGAGAGAACAGAGAGGAGCGACGGGGGAGCCGAGCAAGACCCGGATCCAATTACCAGCAGCGCTGAAAAGCTCTCCGTGGGCGAGCGGCGGCCTTTTCTTTCGGCGGCGGCGGGCGAGGAAGGTTTCTGTCATCAAGGTCAGACGTTGCCGAGTTTTTCCAGGTCAGAGGGTGAAAAAAGAGAAAAAGATAAAGATCCGTAGGTGTCGTCTCTGTTGGAGGTCAGTAGGGACATCCCGGTCCTGGATACATACATGTAATCCATTTAAAAAGCACTCCAGCTGCTGTGACCTGTGACCCTGCCTCTCTGTGTGAGACGGAACACAAGAAGAGGAAGAAGACACGACATGCAGAGGTTATCCTTTGAAAAAAATAAAGTGACGTATAACACCCTCTTAATTAAACTGCCACTAACCTTCAATTAAAGGCACCTTCAGCTTTGAATTAGTCTTTTAAAGCTGCACT
Source organism: Pholis gunnellus (assembly GCF_910591455.1). Taxonomy (NCBI): domain Eukaryota; kingdom Metazoa; phylum Chordata; class Actinopteri; order Perciformes; family Pholidae; genus Pholis; species Pholis gunnellus. The sequence continues at coordinate 2,697,484 of NC_136533.1, forward strand.
AATCAATGCTTTTCATACTAACTGAATCAGTTGGCTATTTATATATTCTGCAGCTCCATGGGAAGGAGGACTGAGCGAGGAAAAAGAGAATATTGTATTCTATGAAGCTTTATACCAAAATGTTGTGTTTTATGATCTGGTTTAGGTAGATTGGATGTATATATATATATATATACCCATTCATTTTGTTATGAAAACTTGACTAAATGTTTGTTAAGAGCCTTTTTTCCATGACTGACCTCATTAAACTCTGAATATATCAACATGCTAAATTGTTAACAAAAGACGAGACTCAAGTAACTCAAGTGTAGTTTCAAAAATACAAAAAATACCAAAATATATTTGTATTTTCGTGGACAAAAATAATTGTTGTGAAGTTACGTTTGTGACGTGTTTCACGTAGTTTACTTAATTGTACGAGGTTTTACATTTTATAAACTTTACTGAATTTTACTAAATTGTACATAATGCTCGAGCATAAATCCACTGACCAGATCACACATTTGATTATTGTTTTATTGTAATATTTGTCTTAATAATCAACAGTTTGATCATCTGAACAGAAAATATGAGACTAATATTTACAATAGATACAATAGATCTTTATATCCTCAATGAACCCTGTTTTTGTGGATTCATTGCCGTCACTGCGTCATTATTCACAGTAATGACTTCTTTTCTGAAGCTGTTTGGTACCAAAATCACCAGAAGAAGAATATTCAAAAGTACCGTTTCCACTGACATCATAGAAACGGTGTTTCATCACATATTTAACCTCAGAGTTAATTCATTCAGCGGCTTCAACAGTGAAATCGTTTTGTTTTTTCTCCTTTAAAATCTATAACTGGAGTTGGTTTCTGTGCGTTTCTCTGAGCGGTTGGTGTCCTCAGAAAACCAAACATGTTTTATTCATCAGTTCCTCCCTCTGAAGGAGTCAGTTCTTCACTTCAGTTGTAACAAAACACAGCACGCTAGCAGAGAATACAGACTCACGTCAACCAGCCTTTTTGATTTGAGCCAATTTCTTTTCTTTTTCTTTCCTCCGTCTTTTGAAGGATGGAGACGGTTTTAGTTACATTTCCTTTTCTTCCCACAGAGCTCGTCCGCTAGAATTAATCTCAGTACAGATGGAAAGGGTGTGACAGCACAGGTGCAGTCTGAACTTTAAGGTCCGGGGTAATGTGATACGTAGCTACAACAGAGGCTTTGTTTAGGTGAAAACATCGTAATCAGGCACATTTTCATATCCCGACTAGTTTGCTCAATGAGTGATGGAATAGTGTGAGAATTACCATAAAAACCAACTCGCACAAACGGCAAAAACCCAGACCGTAAACCAGAGATGAGTTGGGATGCTGTGGCTACATTGGAGACATCGGCGGTTGATCGCATTGTTTTCTATTTGAATCTTCGGTGATGCTCTATATTAAGATACTGTGTAATAAACGTTAATAAAGGTTAATATTGCATTTATAAGTCCTTACAAGATGCTTATTAACATTATTATGTCTTAATAACACTATGTTAATAATTTCATTATGAACATGTTTATTAGATTATAAGAACTCTATACACACTTATGAGAATCATCTCAGCAGTTTATAGACTAAAAACATGAATAAAATCATATGGGTTTCTCATAATTGTTTATATTGGCATCACAAACACATTCATAGAGTTTAACTAACTTACTTATATCATTGTTAAGTCTTTCTATTAAGATGAAGAAATACACGTATTACTATGTTTTGTTGCCGGTATCAGATATAAAGCAAGAACAATGCCTTATTATGTTTAATGAATGATTTGTTAAACACTAATTAACAGATACTTTTTTTAGATTACATTGGGCTTTTGGGGCTTTTTGGGCTTTTTGGGCTTTTTTAAGATACAGATAAAAAGGACATGCAGCAAAATTGTGAACCTGCAGAACATAATGAACTGCATAACAAAGGATTTATTAATAAAAACAGGTGTGTTGTCGCTTTAGATTTGATCACCGCAAAAAGCATAGTTAACTTTTAATACCTCCTAGTTAATTGCTAATAAATCCACGATAAGTTAGTAAAGGTTTAACAATGATATGAAAGTTAGTTAAACACAACTCAAGTCTACAACAGACAGTGCCATGAACAGAAGAAACATCCCAAGAAACGAGGTAAGACGTGTTGGTCCTCAGGTCTGTCCAGCACCTTTGTCAATTCCCTCAAAGTGCCCTTTATCATGCTATCCAGCAGGTCCACCACAGGAACGGGTGAACATGGCCTGACGGAGTTTAAGTCAGGCAGAGCTTTTTGTCAAAGGGTGCACAATGGTAAAGTTAGAGTAAACCATCTGGAAGACCTTCTAGGCTTCAGGGAGATGGGGCTGAATAAATAAAGAGCTACAAAACTAGAAATCTCTCCTCTCAAGAAAAGTCTACAACTCCAGGAGGAGAAGATGGAAGCCGCCCAGCGTCTGAGCAAGCAGGACCGACAAGACGGTGGTGAGGTGTGAGAAACAAAAGGTCTGATCCAGAGCCAGAATAGCAATGAGCTGCACACTGAACGCCAGAGGAAGGTGAACCAGTTGGAGGAGCAGATCCACCAGAGGACATCTCACAGAAACCACAAACCAGCTGTTGGGCAAAGAAGCTGAACTCATAGAGAGCGAAAATAAAATACAACACTCTGGAGGACAAGTTCAGAAAGGGCTTGCCAAAAAACACCAGAGCTGGAAGAGGAAACTGAAATGCATGTAGGAAGAGAAGAAGGAACTAGAAGACAAGTTCAGAAAGCAGAGAAAGGAGACAACTGGCAGAAAAGCTTGGCAGGAAATCCGAAACAAGCTCCGGATGAGAAGTTCAAGAAGGAGCTGGCCAAGAACGAACAGCGGGGGGACGCAATTAAAACAGGTGGAGGACGAGAAGAAAGACCTGGCCGTGACACAGCAGAGCCGGGAGACGGAGGACTAACCGATGCACACAGAAGTAAGAAACGGATGGAGGACGACCCGGCTAACGAAGGACAGAGCTGGGAGACAAAAGTAAAACAGGTGGAGGACGAGAAGAAAGACTTGAAGGAGCTCTGACGGAGGTTTGTTGTTTGTTCTCGTCAGTTGTAAATGTTTCTTTCTGAATGTGAATCACCGGTATATGCGTTCAAAACATGCAGCAGCAGAAGAAAGAGTGAAAAGAGTGGACGGGACAGAAGAATACTATCGGCATGATTAACATTTGTTTATTACAATCAGAGGAAACTGAGGAGAGAGAGAGAATTAGAAGAGCCACATAGAGGAAGAGAGAGACTAATACATACTAATACATAGAAAAATACATGATCCAGATGAAGTCTGTCACGTTTGTATTGTCTTGAATCAGGCAGAAGATCGGTGTTGGTTGGACCCAATCAACCGCCGCTCCCGCCCTGTCTTTATACTTCCTGCTTCATGTTTAGGTTTAGATAACATGTGAAATGTTTTATATATTTATTAATGTTAATAATTACAGCGCATTATTTTTCTGTAGGTATGAACTCTGGACGGGACCAGCCTGAAGATTCTCTGGTGTTTTAGCTCTGGATTGTCCAAAAGTCTGTTATTTGTCCTGGTTTTGTCAAATATTAATTTCTCTTCTTCCCCCAACGCACACAAAAACACATCGACTCTCCTTCATCTGTCCACTGGTTGATCAATATCTTTCGCCCCCCCCCCCCCCCCCCCCCCCCCCCCACTCATCCTCCTCTTTCTGAACCTTCTTCATTTGCAGCACTTGACCTCTGACCTCCGTATGGATCCAGACCTCCTCAGTTCATTTGGTCCTCACTCCAGAGTCTGAACTGCTCTCTTGCTCCGGACAGCGTCCGCAGAGGTCAACGGTTAATGGGTATCGGGAGCCGATCAGTAGTATCCAGTTTGTCCAATTGTCTGTGGGGATGTCGATCGCTGCAGATGTGATCGACTGTACAAACAGATTAACTCATGAAGTCAATAACCTCTCTGAGCCTCTGTGATCAACGTCTAAAGATGAGACGTAACGTTGTTGTTACTGAAGTGTTTCAGTCAATCTGATCTGCCAATATTTCTGCACACATTTCATCTCGGCAGCCTTTGTTCTTTCCTCCTCAAACTCTTCCCTCGTTACTGCGGCGCTTCGCACAGGAGTCCCGTTGGCAAGGTCACCGTTGCCCCGGCGACGCTTTGCAGGCAGGACGATGCAGAGAATAATGACGAGGTCTATCGGAGCGGCATCAGCTGCATCACGAGATAAAGAAATGAAAAAACATCCACTGGGAGTGAAAAACAACTTTATCTCGAAGATTACAGCCTGAAGGAGAGAGGGGGGGGAGTTAGTGTGTGTGTGTGTGTGTGTGTGTGTGTGTGTGTGTGTGTGTGTGTGTGTGTGTGTGTGTGTGTGTGTGTGTGTGGGGGGGGGGGGGTCAGTGTGTTCAGGTCTTGTTCAGCAGTTTGAGTCTGAACTTTGTCACACTGTCTGTCTCCAGAAACACTGAAACACTGAGCTGAACTGTTTTGTGAGAACGTTATGGAGCCTCAACATCCTCTGTGAGTATTATGGAGAGCGCTCTATAAATAAAATGTATTATTATTAATAAATGTACCTTTTTGATCTGTATTTTGTATGTTTTTGTTCTGCATCTTGTTTTGTTTTATCTTTGTGGTCAGTTTGCTTTGTGTTCGAAGAACTGTTGTAATTTTGTCTCTTTGCTGTAATTTTGTGTATCTTTGTAGTTGTGTTGTGTCTCTTTGCAGTGTTTCTATTTGCAGACATGTGTCTCTTTGTAGTCTGTTTCTTTGCATTCATTTTGTGTCTCTTTGCAGTTGTGTTGTGTCTCTGTGCAGTGGTTTTGTGTATCTTTGTATCGAGTGTATGTATGGTGGTTTTGTGTTGATTGTAGTAAGTCTGTGTGGTTGTTTTGTGTCTCTTTAAAGTCATTTAGTTTATCTTTGTTGTGTGTCTCTTTGTGGTTATTTTGCGTCTCTTTGTAGTTTTTGGATCCTATTGTTTTGTGTCTGTTCAGTCATGTTGGTGTCTCACTGTGGTTGTTTTGCGTCTCTTTACTGTTGTTTTGTGTCGCTGTAGTAGCTCTGCACCTCTTTGTGGTTGTTTTGTGTTTTTTGTACATTCATTGTGTGTCTCTATTGTTGTCGATCTGCCTCTCTTTGTGGTTTTGTTGCTTTCAGTGACATGTTGCAGGTGAACAGGCCTTGTGCCCTTTGGACTTTGCCCTTTCAGTAATTCATCCGCGCCTTTAACCAGAAGTTTACTGTCTTACTTCAAACCTGCAGAATAACAATTGTAGATTAACATTTATTATCAGAGTAAATATATTCCTCACTCTGACTCACAGGTTCATCTCTTTCCTCGTGTCATTCATCATTTATCACACACTGATGGTACAACCGCTCCTGTTTGATGCATAAATTCAGACTCCGTTTCTGCCGATCTGCCTGAGTCAACTGCTAACAGCCATAAACTCCAACTAACCTCTGAATTATTGATGAGCAGCCAGCGTTTCCTCTCGTCTGCTGTGATTTCCACTGATATCAGATCAATAAGTTTCAGACGACACAGTCGCTGAGCAACATCAGAGAGTTTTTTATCACAGGTTTTCACCTGTGGAGGTTACAACAGGTCTTTTTTTAAGATTTTAGCAGTTTATTCATCTAAAAAAGTGACTGTCGCTGCAGCACAACAGCCTTTTTCTAACGGCAGAAGAAAACAGATTTGCTGTCTTCCTGTTTGTTGTAACATGGCTATTAATGAAGGTATCTGCTCTTTTCAGGACATTATTTGACACGTTAGTTCAATAAGTGTATTTCTATCCATCACTTTTACGGACATGTTCAATATGTGCATCAGGGAAACGGAGTCAGATATTCAATAAAAAGACATTTAAATATTGGCGTTTTGATGCTAAATCAATTTAAAAATTTTGTTTTACTCAAATAATAGTCCATGAGTTGAACAGAAGAAAAAATGCTATACATGTATACTAGGTAGGATTTTCTTTTTATGAAACATGCATTGACTCCAAGAGGAAGATAAAAACATGGCGGACACAGCGTCGTTTGTGATACGGGATTAGGATTAAAACGTATCATAATATTCCCCGCTCTAATTATGCACTCAGTGAAGCAGTGTGTTTATAATGCTCATGTATCCGTGTGTGCAGTATTTTATCCAATATTACTATAAACTATATGACCCCCAGTGGGCGAAACTGAGGTAAAGTGATGGGACAAAAAAATGAACCAAATAAAAAACGCAGTTGTAGTTTTCCTAAAAAAGGTTGATGAAAAGTAAATAGTTTTTTGCAGAAATAGAGCAGGAAGTCACGGCAGAAAGTTAAAGGTCCAGTTTGTAGGATTTGTCGACATCTAGCAGCGAGGTTGCAGATTGCGACCAACTGAAACAGAAAGAGATGATGCGTTTGATGTGTGTCGGCGTCTGCGTTTATGTCTGTTAATGTCACATCAAACATTGATGAGACAAAGAAGACGCTGACCTGCTTACAGCGTCTTCCTCCATCACCAGTGTCGTTTGATTGACAGCTGGTATTTAAAAACATTTGTGTCCGTCACTCGTCTCGAACACGCATCATCGTCGCTAACTCAGAGCGTTTCCTGCTGAAATGTCACCCGCGGGTTGTTGCACTTGCACTCCCCACGTCTCTCAGCCAAGCTCAGACGTCCTTCCGACGGCAGGAAGTGGCCGCCCCGCCATCGCCACGGTGTGAGACATCAACACGGACAGACGGACGCCGAGTCGCCTCGGGCAAAGTCACGACCAGAGAAGGACGACGAAGAACGTGATGATGAGACAGCTGCAGAGAGCAGAAACAAAAGCTGCTGAGAGAGAAGAAGATGATGATTTATTAATGACCTGTTAATTACCAGAGCTAATAAGAAATAAGTATTTTGTATCAGATCTGAAATAGAAACGGCGATCAGAACCCAACTGTAGTGAAACTTCTTGACTCTTTATTGTTTTCACATTCAAGAAAATTTATACAATCAATGTTTGTCATACAAAATGTACAGGACGCAAAAAAAGATTGAAGAAAAACACTTTTACTTCTACTTACCTTAAATACTAGGCAAGCGCCGAAATACTTTAAAATAAATACTACAATGTTAGTACAGCGGCGAGTCTGATATCTGAACTGTGTTTAGTTGAGTGTGTAGACGTTCTCCTTCTCGTTCAGCCTGAACAGCCTCTGCTGATATTTACGGTCCTCGTCAAGCGGTCGGCAGCAGGAAACACATCACTTATATGAGGGGGGGGGGGGGCATTAATACGACTGTTATTCAGCGATTTATGAGTCCATCCTGCAGCGGCCGTTTGTCCCAGCAGGCACTTAAACGCACCACAGTGTAATAAGCAGCGTGAGATGTTCAACGGCAGAGAAGCTCTCAGAGTGTCTCTGAAAACATGTCGCTTCGCTTTACAAGCAGTGACCCGACCGGATCAGCGCTGCTTAAGTTAAGAACATGTAGATATTCAAATACAGGAGTCTGTCCAGCAGGTTTAATGAAAGATCTGTTTATCAGTTCAAAGGAAAGACTTATTTATGGAAGACCATTTCCACCAGCAAAATAAAATAAAAAATCCACCCGAAAAAAATAAAATAAAATCCACCCAAAAAGAATTATATATATATCCACTCAATAAAAAAAAAAAGATTATGTTTTTTTTTGCCGGAAAAAATACGACATGCAATTCTACACAAGGTAACTATTACTGGTGACTTTTGTAAATGTTAGATGTTATATATCATTATAAGTATTAATATGTAGAATTGCATGTCGTTTTCATGGAAAGACTGGCGAGGGGATGAAGGGACCTGTGAGGAGATCATCATGAAGCGCATGCGTACTTCTAATCTCTATTGCTAGCAAGAAAAAAAAACATCATAATCTTTTTTTTTCTTTCTTTTTACTTTTTTCCGGTTACAAAAATTTTTTTTTAAAAAACAATCTTTTTTTTTTTTTTTCTGGGTGGATGTATATATTATTTATTTTTTGTGTGGATATTTTATTTTTTTATTTTTTTTTGGGTGGATTTTTTATTTTATTTTGCTGGCGGGAATGGGCTTCCATACTTATTGGCTTTCTGGCTGGGAGGTAGTTTGATATAAAAAATGAAGATACAGACTGCAGCTGGTTAGCGTAGCTTAGCTTAATAATAATAATAATCTTTATTTATACAGCACATTTCAACAGGTTACGTAGCTCAAAGTGCTGTACATTTACAAATGCACAAAAACTTTCCTTTTACAGATAAAATAAATAAAAGTAATAGGAAGAAAGCATTGATGTTGTGCTTACATTGAATCCGTTCCAAAGTTGACTAATTAACATGTCACATCTGGGGCTCTGAGGCATCTTCCTCTTATCTGAAGACCGGCGGTTTGATCCCCGGCCTGCATGTCGAAGCTTGTGTGTGTGTGAGTGAGTGTGTTTGTGTGTGTGTGTGTGTGTGTGTGTGTGTGTGTGTGTGTGTGTGTGTGTGTGTGTGTGTGTGTTGACATGCAGTGTCTACGGCGCTTTGAATGGCTTTTTTTCCATTTCTAATTCACTGCTCCTTGGCTCCGAGCTGTTGCCAGGCAACCAGCAGAGGTTGTTGAGGAAGTTGCTGCTGCTGTTCAGCGGTGATGTAACTCAGCACATTCACTCCGATATTAGACACAAACTGTCAACTCAGTTTACATCCTCAGTCCTCCACTCTAAACCGATTCCAGTGGGAGAAATCGGTTAAAAGCGAAACTACATGTTCCAAACACATCACTGCAGACCGACATCCTGAATCCAACGGTGTTCTGAGTGATCAGTGATGCACAGCCACTGGTTGTGCTGAGTTTTTTAAGAGTAAGTAATAACAAACTACGATGTCGGGCGATATTGAGAAGACATGGGCCAAATCCCAATGTCCCCCCTAAACCCTCAAACCCTAAACCCTCAAACCCTGAACCCTCAAGGACTTACTGACGTCACCTGTTGAGTGGTTGAGTGTGAGAGGCTGTGAGGGCTTGAGATGGTGTAAATAGGAACGGGACAGCACTTTGCTGCAACATGTCACGTTACCATGAAAACGACAACAAATATGATGTATAATTGTGTGTATTTATTTGATACTTTGTACTCCCTGATTTGAACGTCTTCCAGGATCTTTACTCACAAGATGAGAAGTAACTTCATTTAATCTATTTACTCGTTTTTGTCAAAACAGCTTTAATGACTAAATCTAATATTTGATGAATAAATCAATAAATATTCTCTGATTTCATGTTTATTTTTTGTTCCATCTTTAACCCTTAATGTTTCTGTGTAAATGTAATACTCCAGGCTGAACACAGTGAGCCGTCCTCTTTGTTTACCTTCTTTTTTTTACATCTCCGTGCGTCCACTGGTTACCTCGTGTTTAACGCCACATTGCAATGATTTGTGGGTAATTCCCTTAGGCTAAGTCAGCATACCATGCTGACTTGCGGAAAGGGTTCATAAAGGGCTCAAAATGTCTGCGAGAGATCCTCAAACACTCGATGATTTGACAACGGGACAGCCCTAAACCCTCACGGACTTCGAGGGAGCGCGCCTCAAAGTCCGTGAGTCCGTAAGGGGGGACATTGGGATTTGGCCATGCCGTCTCTACGGCTCACAGAGTCCCAGCGGCGTTAGTCCCACCCCCTAGCGCTGATTGGCTGATCGTTTGATGTTTATTATGATTATTTTAGTCTTAGTGAAGATAAAACTTTGAATCGATCCACCCAGCAGTATCTAACATCTTTAAAATGATCCACCTTTAAACATCACAGTGATGAACACGTTATTGTCGTCACGTTTAACGGCGTAGTAAAAGACGGACACGAATGCAGGGAGACACGGGGAAGCAGAGGGTTGAATGTGAGGTTTTAATTGTAAAGAAAGTGTTCAACACAAACAGAGGAGTCAAAAAGAATGTGTAATGAAATTGTCCAATAAAACAAAACTTCAAAGCAGGGCACACGGTAGAGAAGAGCAGAGATGAATCAGGGAACATCAGGGAGGGTCAGCAGAACAAGTAACACCACGGACCAGGATGCACCACAGACGACCATACGATGAGACAAGGGACACGCAGGGGTTAAACACACGGGGAGGGTGCAGGTGATGAGACACAGCAGGGTTCAATCAAGGGCGGGGCAGACAATCACAGACAAGGACAGGAAGTGAAGTGAACACAAAGAGGGAAAGTCAAAATAAAACAAACCAGACAACACACGTTAATGAGTGAGCTTCAGAGATGCTGCTAGGTGGATGTTTTTTAACACATAAAGGGATTGTGTGTCGCTGAATTTGCCATTTGAGTGACAGTTAATGTACGGAGACCGCATAGATGGTGATGGTTTCAAACGTGTTTTCTTATAATCAGATCCTTATATCAACACAGAGGGTTAAAGTACTTTTGAGTATCTCTCTTCTGTGACTCAGTTAAAATATCTGTGTGTTTATCCGGTGACTGGGGGAGGTGACCTGGATCTGGTCCTCTTGAGGATACGATGCAGAGTCTTTCATGAAACCCCCCTGAAGCTCGTTTACAGCCGCAGATGTCTGCGGGGTCCGACTGATCAATAAGTCACAGTGATATGGGAGAGGCTCACTGATGGAGCTGAGCATCAATTCAAAGGAGACACCTTTCTCATCGTATTCATCTGTTTTCACGACTTCTCCAAAGGCGAAACAACGCAGGACACTTTCAGAGATCGTTTACCAAAAGCAGCTCCCTAATAACACTGCAACATATTTCGACATTAATTCACATGCAGCACAGGTTTGACGGTATTATTATTAGTATTATTATTATTTTAATGGTGTGACCTTTTCGAGTTCCGAGTTTCTAGAACGCAGTTTAAGGCCCAGCAATGCTTTAAGCTAATTGCTAACATCAGAATGCTAACATGCTCAAGATGACAATGATGAACTCGGAGTTTAGACAAGATCAGACCTGTTCAAGGCCCTGACTAAACTGGGTTTAGACTCAATAAGACTTGGTTTAGACCAGAACAGACTGGGTTTAGACCAGAACAGACTTGGTTTAGACCAGAACAGACTGGGTTTAGACCAGAACAGACTGGGTTTAGACCAGAACAGACTGGGTTTAGACCAGAACAGACTGGGTTTAGACCAGGGTAAACTGGGTCTCAATCGAGTTATACTTGGTTTATGGCAGGTTAGACTGGGTTTCAATCACATTAGACATAGAACTTAGCTATCACCAGGTTAAGGTTGAGTTAAGGACATCTTTTATTATTTATTTCTCTTTGTTTGACAATTTCTTTAAATCCCTGAATGTCTTTATCACTGTATGTGTTTAAAATTATTTGGGAGGCATGTTGCTACTCTGGTTTTTAAAGGCACTATAGAAATAAACTATTATTATGAATATTATTATTATTATTATAAATATTATTATTTTATGTATTAGTATGTTTATTGTTGTTATTATTATTATTTTATTAGACTGAATTGAGACTGTTACACTAGCTTTAACCCCCGTTAGACTGGGTTGAAGCCGGACTGTGTTAAACCTCTGCACATGCACTGATCAGTTTAACAGGAAAAGTTTTTGAAACTGCAGCTTGTTGTGTAATCAAGCGTCTCAGCATTTCTGAAAGGTTCAAGTGAACTTTGAGCCGACAGAAGGAGTATGAGTTTTCTCAGCCGATGGATCGATATTTATTACAAAATGAGATTCTGGTGTGTAGGTTAGTCTGTCAACTGGAATGAGCTCATTACTTCAGCAGCGGTGAGATATCCAATCACTGTCTGCCTGACTTCTAACTTTGAGAACACGCACACTCAGCAGGGTGAAGATCAGTGTGATATTCAATACAAAATGAAAACACTCACGACTCTCCATCACACCTTGCTTTACTTGCAAAATGTTTACGGCTACCTGTCCTTCATCAGCGTGGTCCCTGTAATGAAGGACGGGTAGCTGATCTGAATATTAATCATCTCAAGTATGACTCAAAGTATTCACAAAATATTCATATTCTTCACCTCCGTCACCGTCAGACACTAATGTACTAGCCAGGAAAACGGAAAACGGAGATATCTATAACAGGACTCTGAGTTTACGAACGGTCCAGTTTGTGTCAGAGTCTCTAGTGCTGAAAGTGACTTGTTACATCAGCTTACATTAATTGCGTTTGGCGCGGGTCGGACATAAAAAACAGAACGCCTGTCGGGTTAGGGTCAATAAAGATTTATTGAAAAGAGGGGAAAAGCTTATAGCTTGGTCGCTAACGAGACAATATGGTTGACTAAGACATATTTGTAGCATTGAATCCTGTGTGGTCCATGGAGATGTCTTTGCCAGACTGTATAAAAGAAGTGAACATAGCCTACGGTTCTAAATGAAGCCAATGTGTCTTAAACCTGCATTCTCTCTAATGTCCAGCAGGGGGCGACTCTTCTGGTTGCAAAAAGACGTCTGATTTGTTTAGAAGTCTATGAGTAAATGACCGTACTTCTGATGAGTTTATGTCCTCGACGGCTAGTTTCAAGTCTTCATTTTGTGAACGATGGTCCCGTTAAGAGTGAAATAGACCATAAAGTAGAGAATGCTTTAGGGCGGGGCATATGCTACAATTGTAGCAATGTGTATCTTTCCCTTAGCTCCACTCTCGTCCAAATATGGTCACTTCAGGCTCTAAAAAAACAAGATGGTGACGGCCAAAGTGCCAAACATGAGGTTTCAAATTGGTAGACCACTTCAAGGTGGCTACAACCACTTGTTTCTGGTTGGTGTTCAAAGACTTGTCCCTCAGGGTGAAGATAATGCCAGTTGAATTTCAATTAGGATCCTTATTCATGGTGAACTTAATATTTTCTTCATATGTTCTCTGGGAGGGAAACAGCAAACCTGGTTTCTGAGTTTTCTCCCTTCAGCTGTCACTCTCTGAGCCGGAGACAATACATTTTAAAGTGGAGAAGAAACTCTTTGATGCAATAAATCTCCAGTGTGGACGGAGCTGAAGTGTTTCCTTGTGAGTTCTCAACAACCGTCGCCGCAATCAACTGCCGAGGCCTTGAAGATCCGTCCAGGCGGTGTTTTATTGCAGGTGGAGGACGCAGCGTCTCCAGGCGTCGTGAGCAGACTTCTGATGGAAATGTCAACGTTGGCGCTTCCACCTTCACTCCGAGTCCAGACACCGCGCCGCTGTCTCCGCCTCGCCGCGGCTGTCCATCACGCCTGGCAGGGATATTATTGTTCTGACGCAGCTGTGAGCTGATGACAGATGAGGCGTCCTGCTCAAAGAGGACCATGGGGAGGAAGAAGAAGAAGAAAAATCGAGCTCTGGAGGAATGAAAAACTGGAGCGGGGATGTCAGAGATGAACAGCTGTCTGCTGTCAGACAACATGAAGCATCATCATCATCAACAACCGGAACTGTCTGCCATCAAATCTGCAGAGTCTAAGGCCCGTATACCTCTCAAGATATTTTGCTCTGCGTTTAAGTGGATTTACACCAAACACTTCATTCTCTTTTTACTTTGTCTTGCTTTGTCTCAGTAGTAGAAAGAAAGTTTCTCGTATAAGAATATTTTCTTATTCGTATCTTAAACGTCTCTTAGTTTTTTCGTTGAGGTTTTCTTCAAACTTGTCGTTATGCCACCAGCTCACGGTGTTTACACCATTATTAACGCAATAATGGTGTAAACAGATTTAGAAAACATGATGTAAATACGGTGTTTACGTAGATCGTAGGTGTTACACGCTTCATGTGCGTCATGATTAAATCACTAAGTCTGATCTCATTTTACTTTCATCGACTGTTATCAACTCACCCCATCCCAGAATCAGGACTCTTTGTGATATTTTGGGGTTTTGTTGATCAAATTTCTGGCGCTTCCACTCCACTAAAGGCAAAAACATATTTATTTTATGTTCTGGTACTTTGCTTCCATAACATGTCTTCTTTCAGACTCGTGGAAAGAAAAAATCCAAAATAAATATTTAGTTCTTTATTTTACTACTTTGTCTATTTGCGTCTGTAGATTTTCTCCCAAATTCACCAAAAAGTTACCATTAAATAACGACTCATTTGCATATTTAAACATATAATTACAGAAAACTTGTAATACAAAAAATAACTGTTTTAATGTCAGTACTCATCTGGTGAAGTTTCATGGTGATATCTTGTAGTTCATGTTTTTACCCTATTCACCCGAGTGTCTCCCTTTAATGCACAGATTGAAATAAATAAAATAAAACAGGTGGATGGAAACATCCTAACGTGTCCTTGAGCAAGACACTGAACTTTCCCCTGATGATTAGGACCATTGCTGTGTGTGTGTGTGTGTGTGTGTGTGTGTGTGTGTGTGTGTGTGTGTGTGTGTGTGTGTGTGTGTGTGTGTGTGTGTGTGTGTGTGTGTGTGTGTGTGTGTGTAAGAGCTCTAACAAACAGGTGTCTCAATACATCAGATTGTTTCTCAGCAGCCTGAGAAGGCAGATAACGAGGGTTCAAGCTCTTTTAATAAGAGGCAGATTTCTAATAAATGAGTGCTAATAGCTCACTATTTATATCAGACTAATGAGGCATAATGAGCTACGCCCCCAATTACAGCGTGTTTCATTATATAACTGATGTTCATCCTCATTTCATTTCATTCAGAGACACAGAGAGAGAGAGAGAGAGAGAGAGAAAGGAGAGCTCAGACTGCAGGACGAAAAATGTTTTAAAGTTTAAAGAATCGCCCGAAGAAATGAAAGTTTCTCACTCGGTTGAGTTTACTGAAACACCAACACGAGCAGTGAAGCTTCTCTTTGTCCCAGACATGAATAATAAAGTTGAAACGTGTTTTGACTCCTCGGAGGTCCTGAAGGAGCTTCCAGCTCTCAGAGTCGATTGTTGGAGAGGGCTAAAGATCCCGCTCTTCTTCTCCTGCTCCTCCTGGACTTCCTGTCTCCTTCCATCTGCTCTCCAGTTCATCTCTGACACGTTCAGACATTCTTCTGCACCTTCTGCACCGCCGAGGATCGAACGCTGGAAAGCTTTTAGACACACAGACGTCTGTCAGCAGGAAGCTTAAAGCGGCTCGTGGGGTTTGTGGTTTGATGAGACATCAGCATGATGATGATGATGATGATGGTGATGACGATTACGATGACGATGACGATGATGATGATGATGATGATGTTGATGCTGATGATGCTGATGATGCTGATGATGATGATGATGGTGATGGTGATGATGATGCTGATGATGCTGATGATGCTGATGATGCTGATGATGCTGATGATGCTGATGATGGGCTGTGGAGGAGGAAGTATTCAGATTCTTAAGTAAAAGTAATAACACCACACGTTTACGTAAAGGTCCTGCATTTAAAAGCTTTCTTAAAGTTAGTTTTTTCTTCTTTGCGTTTCTACTATCTGTGGAAGGAAGTGGTCGTGTTTCAGAGCACCACTCTTTTGAGATGTTTACTAGTAATATTTGTGTACTTTGCATTTCTTACATTTCATTTTTATTTCTTTTCATTTTTTTCTAATTAAACCAGACACACAGAACCAGTCGGTCTGTTTCTGATCCAGCGTTAGGAGTCGGACAGCAGAGGAGGAAGGAGCAGGAACGTTATTATGGGATGGATGGTGGAGGTGAGAGGTCAAACAGGAAGTGCGGCGCTCAGCAGATTCCACAACAGCACTCGCTTGTCTTCTGACGACCTCTGACCTCACCTGTCCGAGCGGCTGCCTCCGCCACGTCCCCGAAATGTCTCCAATGGCACAAAACTGTACAAAAAACGCACAATACAAAGTACAAAAGTTATATTTATAGTGTGTAGTGAAGGTATTAAAGAAAGCAATACAGAACAATTATATATGGTTAAGCACCTTATTATTGTAATAAAACTAATATTAGACTTATATATTAGTGGACTAATCGATTAATTGATTTAATCGACGTCAACAAGTTTCTCCACAAAGACCGGTGAACACAATGAATCTTGTGTTTTGAGTCTAGAACTTTCCTAGAAATAAATCACTTAGAATGAGAAAGCGATGAAAGAAAAATGAAGACCCAAGAAGAGCGATTAGTCGACTAATCAACTGAGGGGCGGCAGCTACAATACTTTTTAATATATATATGAATATGTCTTGTTCCGTTGCCTGTGTCGAGTCTCATCACAGCAGAGTTTTGTCGTCTAAAAGCTTTCTGCTTCTTCATCAAGGTCGTCCCGAAAACCTGCTGCCATCATCATCATTAACAAACTGCTTCGTTTTCCAGAAAGAAAAGAAAACAGCCACGTCCGCGTAAAAATATCACAACATTAAACTTAAACGACTGAACCGTTCACACACACACACACACACACACACACACACACACACACACACACACACACACACACACACACACACACACGCTCGGGCTGTTAGCAGCTAATAAATAAAGGAAATGAGCAGAGAGAGAGAGCTCATTAATATCAGTGAAGGTGAGCAGCTAACAGCCCCAGGAGGCTGCTGCTGTTAATACAGGCAATGAATGGAGAGAGATGACTCGAGCTAACGCTAATGCTAACACACACACACACACACACACACAAATACACTCTGGTTTTATGGTGGTCAAACTCTCTCTCTCTCTCTCTCTCTATATATATATATATATATATATAATCAAAACATAAAGAAAGCATGTGCTGTATTACTAGATCATCAGAATAATGAATAGCTATTAAATCTCACTTCATGCTTAAAGGAAAGTCAACAAACTTAAACACGTAACAAATCCATACACAACAATATTTCGGATTATATTTCGGATAGATTATCAATATTTTGGTGATTTTCGACTCAAGATATTTTACCAATGTTATTTGGGATGTTTTACATTATTTAGTTTTGGGATCTTTATTCATATTTTTCAGATAAAGAAGTTTTTACTATATATTTTAGTACATATCTTCTAATATAAAAAAAAAAAATCCCCAGATATTTGACTATCTGATGAATTTTAGATACTGATACTCTTTAATCATCACATTATGGAAAGTATGAACTATATATATAATGCTTACAAAAAAAATTTAAAAGTTATATTTCTTGTATCTTCCTCCTCATCTTCTCCTCCACCATCTTTTTGTCCTTCTCTCCTCCTTTTTCTCTCTTCTTCTCTTCCCTCTCAGGAACTACAGTACATCACCTGGAAACCTGTGTGTGTGTGTGTGTGTGTGTGTGTGTGTGTGTGTGTGTGTGTGTGTGTGTGGTAGTATTAGTGTTAGCATGAGTGTGAGTGTGCCCTTGGCTGGACTAATTATCTCTGTGGAGGACACAGGAGGGAGAGCACGTTTTTCTGCCTCTAATGATTCATAAACAATTTTAACAGGATGAACTCCATCAGGACCTTAATTAGCCAGCGACACACACACACACACACACACACACATACGCTTCACACAAAAACCTGTTATATGGCCATCTATGTATTGTGTGGAAGACCAGTGTAAAATCAAAAGGGACGTTCACATCCAACACCAGAGACCATCTTTGACACAATGTCACGAAGGCTGAGGAGGAGTGTACCTTCAGTTAAGAGCGTTTTTGACATCAGTTTTCTAATTTTAAAACCATTGCAATATCTCTCAAATTCACTCTCTTTTAATGTCAAGAATGAGCATCCATGCTCAACTGCATACACAGATATAAAGAAGAATGCATGTTTGGATAAAAGTGTCACTCCATTAAATGGAAATGTTCTACGTGTCTGCTGCATCTTTTCAGATTTGGTATCTTTGCAAACTTTAGATTTAAAGTTCTGTGTGATTGGCATGAAGCTCAAATGAGTCTCAGCCGGTCGGTGCAGGTGAACGTGGCCCAGCTGGGGAGCAATCAAGTCAATCAGATGGTGGGCGGAGCCAAACTTCTACCCTACAAATAAAACTGCTGCACAGGTGAGCTTGAATTGAACAGAGGAAACAGCACAGACTCCTCAACATGGCCGTGTCAGTTAGAATCCTTTTCTGGCTTCTTTGTGGCGGCGTATCAGCATCGCTGGACTTCAGGTGGAACTATAAGCCTGCTGCTGGCAGGACTAGACACGAGAGACCAGTCCACGAGACAGGTAGACCTCACCCACACCACGGGAATCACTACAACACTAACTTTTGATATCTGATGATTATCTATGTGGTTGATTTATTAGTCAAATGTTTTAAGTTATATAAATTGAATGTTGAGTTTCAGCATCAGATTGAGTGTTTCATTTTGACATGACATGACAGTGATGATATCACTTGTGCGTTTTTATTTTAAAGTTGGCAATCAGAGGGTTGTACAGTGTCACTTGTTTGATGGATAAAATGACTGTTTGATGCTGGAATTTTGCTGAAAGACTCTTTGGTGCTGGGCTCAAACCAATCTGGATGCAATGAGAATTTAAGTCTTTTCAATTAGAAATCTCATGTGGCCTTTGAGAGGTTTATTTATTTTAGAGAACTGACTCGATGTTCTCAATCTCTACTTATGGTGAAAGCATACATCATTTACTCAATATGATTCATTCAATGTTAATTGAAACACTTTCAGTTTTACAGTGGCCAAAAAAAAACTGACTAACTAATTGTCCTTGTAATGATTAAAGCTGAAATTAACTTCATCAAATGACAAGTTAATAAGGGTGGGAATTGATGCTTCATGTCTTAAACTTGCATTCTTTCTAATGTCCATCAGGGGGCGACTCCTCTGGTTGTATAGACGTCTATGAGAAAATGACTCTACTTCTCTCTTGATTTATTACCTCAGTAAACATTGTAAACATGAGTTTATGGTCTCAATCTCTAGTTTCAAGTCTTCTACAATACAGCATGATCATTTAGTAAATCATGGTCCCTTTAGAGTCAAATGGACCATAAAGCAGGGGATGCTTTAGGGCGGGGCTACCTTGTAATTGAAAGGTTGCTACCAGAGCCGTATACGGTGTCTCTACGTCACTCCTTTACAGTCCTTATATGGTCCCTCCTATTCACATGGTTGCAAAAATCAAGATGGAGATGGCCAAAATGCCAAACTCGAGGTTTCAGAACTGCATTCCACAAACCAATGGCTCCACTTGTATACAAGCCATGGTTATTCATAGCATTACCAATGAAACTGATAACTCCCTTCCCTCCCAGCAGTCCAGGAGAAGCAGTCTTTACATGAACCGTTGTCTTGGAGGTATCCGGAGCCACCGGCTGAGGAGGAGCCTCGGTTCCCTCCAGAGTTCCAGCCGAAGACTCCGTCGGCGGCCGACAGCATCAGCGCAGTCTGCGGGGAGAGCTCCGTCTGGGTGGAGGCAAAGAAAGACCTGCTGGGGACGGGTAAACCTGTCCTGGCTGCGGACGTCACGCTGGGAGGATGTCCTGCCACTTGGGAAGATCCTGATGCGCAGGTCTTGATCTTCGAGTCGGTGCTGCACGGATGCGACAGCGAGCTGCTGGTGAGGGATTATGTGAAAAGATAACACTACTTTTTATTGCATAAATTGTTTCAACTGAGCCTGTCTGGTGCTGAGCAGGTGGTGTACAGTAACTTTGTCAGAGCAAACCAGACTGTAAATGTGCTGTAGCTAAAACGCTTCATAAAGATGCAGCTTTCGTGACAATTATTTGATTTAATGTTCCAGTAAATTGTCTTTCAGATGTCTGAGGACTCGTTCATCTACACCTTCACGCTGCTCTACGCTCCCAGTCCTGTGGGGTACGGTCAAATCATCCGAGCCAGAGACGTCGCAGTCAACATTCAGTGTCACTACCAGAGGTCAGATTATATAAAGCTAAACCAGAAAAACAAATGTTTTTGTCGTTTTAGCAGTTATGGAAGATGTACATGAATACCACTGTTAACATTTTATTAAAACATTAATGTGTTCACCACTTTAATGGCGGAGTTGAACTGAATTTCATGTTTGGATTGTTGGATAGCTAAAACTATATATCATGTAATAGTTTGTTGTATCATCTAAAGCTGCTAAGCTTGACTTCCATTTGATTCTACTTACACAATGTACTTAAGCACAGTACTTGAGTAAAAAGTCTACCGAGCTACACTCCACCTCTGTCCTTAAAAGTTTTTTGACAATTGGTCTTTTGGAGAATTTGAAAGTGTTTAATCTCATCTTTGCTGTTAATCTATTTTTGCTTTAGGAAGCATGACGTGAGCAGCTCGCTGTTGCAGCCGACCTTGAGTCCCTTCAGTGTCGCCAAAGCCTCGGAGGAAAATCTCTACTTCTCCATCAAACTCTTGACTGGTGGGTGTTTTGTTCCAACTTCATAAATTATTTTCCTGGTGGTGCTTTTCTATTAAAGGGACATCTTACAGGTGAATAGGGTAGATCATGAAACTTCAACGGTGGATTACTTAAGAATTATTTTTCACTATTGTATAAATTTAGTAAAGTGAGAAGTACAATATTTCTCTTTGAAATGGAATTGTACTTTGTACAACGAAGTTATTTTCCACCTCTGAGGGTCAGTTGGTCTTTTAATAGGAAGCCGCCATAATTTGTTAGATTTCTTGTAAAATTAAAGTTTATCTCTTTCTGAACACTCCTGTCTTTTTCTGTCCCTCAGATGATTGGCAGTACTCTCGTCCGTCCGCTGTGTTCCTGATGGGAGACATGATGAGGTTTGATGTAACAGTCAAACAGTTTCATCACGTCCCCCTCAGAGTGACGGTGGACAGCTGCGTGGCCACAGTTGTTGCGAATAGCGACACAGTCCCTAGATACGTCTTCCTGGGAAACAACGGGTGAGTTTACGTTACTGGTGGTGGTTTTTAAAAGTCCACCTCCTCTCTGAAAAACTCTTGTCGAATCTCAGTTTAACAAGCATGGCTTTCCTTCCGCAGCATGTCCTCCCAAACGACTTATTCTTCTTCTTCTCAATCTTTGTCAGCGTCTGTTGTTTGAGGGTCCTCTTTGTTGTGTTCAGGTGTCTTTTTGACAGTCAGCTGACAGGCTCCAACTCTCGGTTCCTGCCTCGGACCCAAAACGACAGACTGCAGTTTCAGGTGGAGGCGTTCAGGTTCCAGCAGGACGACAATGGCGTGGTGAGACTCAAACGCATCACACACTTCCTGTATCTCCTGCGTGATTAGGATTTTACCTGGGATTTTCTAACTGTTCCTTTAGTCCAGACAGCCGCTGGTTTCTAGGTCGACTAACTTGAATGAGTACCTTTGTCTCTGTAGATCTACATCACCTGCAGTGTGAAAGCCACTGCAGCTTCTGGAGCTGTTGATGCCACAAACAAGGCCTGTTCATTCTCCAACGGGTGAGACGCCACTGATACTACAACTCCCATCATGCCTTATGCTGCAAACATTACAAATACTTGATGGTGTTTCTGTCAGTGGCGGCTGGTGGAACATGTTCCAGGTAGGGCCATCCTATCAATTTCAGCAAACATCCCAGTATGATTTTAATTCAAAAACAATTGTAAGTATCAAACATGCATTACTTGATTGAGATGGACCTTGTTATAGGAGGTAAAGATCAGGAGAAGTAAACATGAAGTGTAATTGGGAATACTGATGTTAAATTAAGCTATGATGAGTTTTCATTGTTACTTTACCATCTCAATTGAATGTTGATGCCTCCATGACCAAGTTAAGCAGATGAGACTGAGGACAACTATATAGAAGAAAAGATGTTCACTTTGCCTAATATGTAGCTTGACAGAGTTCTCATGTTTCCTTACCTCCTCATCCCTCACTCCCTAACTGTCCATGCTGGATCTGTCCCCGTTGTTTTAAAAAGCTAAATAAGTTATTAGCATGACAGCATCCAGCTAGCCAAACCTGTCTGGTGTACAGCTAGTAGAGAAGCTTCGCATGTACTGCTTCCCTTTCCCGCTAGTCTGCTGTCTGATTGTGAGGTCAGACTGATCTGGGATCAGCTCTTTGGCCTGAAGTTTCTCCTCAAAGTTTTCCTCTCAAACGGGTCTTGGAGGAGTAGTGCTCGCACTGGCGCTCGCCTGTAGAGACTTCTCTTGACGAGAACGCGCAGCTTGGGGCCAAACAAATTTGGCCGCGAGCTGAATCTATTGGAGGACGCTGATTGGCTAAATTATGTCACTCATTTATATCTTTAATCGGCAATTGGCTAAACTGTTTCATAGACCCGCCTCTTTTGGGCCAATTCTCGATGGCCCCAGCGCTGCGGAGAGGATGTGCCAGAAAAGCATATATTTTGCACAGATATCATATTTTACAAATATTACTGGGTACAGTCCATATTTCAACCTTTGTCTTTTTTTTTTTTTTTTTTTTTTTTTTGTGGGGCCACCCCATGGCCCTCTATTGGCCAGCCGCCACTGGTTTCTGTGCTAAAATACTGAGGAACTTTATTATATTGATATTTAATTAACAACTAAAAACAACTTATCAATCTGACAGACAAAACAAACTTCTTGTCGTCTCAGAAATCATAACAATAATCTAACATTTGTGTGCACTGCAGTATCACTAAAAGGTGATGGATACAAATCTGAAGTGAAAAGAGATGACTTTTGAAACGTTTCTCCAAACGATTGTAAGAGGCAGAGCTTTTGTTGTTGATAGGTGGAGGGAGGCCAGTGGCAGCAATGAAGTCTGTAGCTGCTGTGATTCAGACTGTAAAACAGGAAGCCAGAGTCACTCGACTGGAACAGGTGAGTGGGTGGACTCCGAAACCAGTTGGACGAGCGCAAACTGTACTCGGCACATGCTGGGTCAACCTGAAAATACTGTACTGTTAATATAGATACCAGATGTATGTACCAACAACATTTTAAATATTACATACTCCACCTTAATGTTCAAATAATTAAGAGTGTAATTAAGGTCAAAGTTCTATTGATTAGATTATTTTTTTCTTAATAATGTAGTAAAGGTATATTACTGTTGGATAGGTTATAGTTTAGAATATTTTTTTTTATAATGGAAAATTTCAGTTCAACTTGACTAAATGATGCACAACATATCTCTTAATTGATAACCTTTTTTGGGGGTGAACCCTTTAATTTAATCCAGGGGTAGCTGTAATCTCTTATAAACTGTGTTTTGTGTTTTCTTTGCTGCAGGAGCGCAGTGGGAACAGGAAACAGCTGTTGGTCCAATCACAGTGAAGGAGAGACCTCTACAGTGACAAAACAAGGACTTTTAATATGAAATTAATGTGATTAAAGCTCTTAATACTGTGATCAGACAGTTTGTTCTCAAGGTTAAATTGGAAGAAACACTGGAACAAAGCGGTTGATTGAAAGTACAACTAAATTTCCAAATGTTTAATGGGTCAAACTAATTATCTGAAAGCTCTAATGTATCTGACTTTTGTAGTTTAAATGAAACAAATTCCAAAAACTCTACATGCATAGAGGCCTCACATCAGTCATCAACGATCCTTATTTTAACCTGACTCAACAAACTCTGCAGTTCCTTTTTGTCTACCAGCCATATGACCCGAGCGTAGCATTAGCCTGTTCAGGGGATCCCAGCTTCTAGTCTGACTTGATCAACGCTCCAATTATCCAGGAAACCAATATGTTCTGAATCAGTAATTTGTTAATAGATCTGTGTGGTTAATGGGAAATTTCCACCATCACATCTGTTAATTGAAAGTTCTTCTGGATGAAATTAAATGACAAAATCCAGTGTAAAAGCTTTTTTCATTCTGTTAAGAGTTTGTTGACTTTATTCAAGAGGTGGACAACATATTGTCATGGCGGGGAGGAAAGTCTATGGCATGACTAAACACATGTACATTGTCAGACAAAGTAACTAATTAAGGCAATGACTAATTAAAAATTCAATCCAGACATGTTTTGGTGCAAACCAACATTTCTCACTGGAAGTTTGACTGCTTGACTCATTAAAGTCCATTAGCAGTCTACATGTGTACGTTTTAACCACAATTGGCTAATCAGTTGTGATATTGCTGTTCGTACACCTTTACACTGAGATTTACAGTCTCATGCAGTTTAAGCTAATCTGTTGCATCCACTGCATGTTGCTAGGCCTCAGCCAGCATCTGTTTGCGGCGCGTCTCCTCCAGCTGTATAACCACTCTCTCCTTATATGAAGGTGGACTGACTCCTGCCCAGTCCTGGGTGGGTGGAGCAGTGTTCGTGGTCTTCGGAGCATGAGAGCTGCTCCACCTAAGTGCTTCTCTTCATTTCAGAGATTTCCTGTTTCAGCCCTTTGAAGCCTTCAGCCTGTTTCTTTCTCTGCTTCTCTTTGATCACCTCTTGGCTGTATAAAAACAATAGCTCTGCTCAGACAGGAAGTCCTATTCGGGGCAAATGATTAAGGTCCATCGTGGCAGTGCGGGTTTTTAGAGAGAATTGATATTGAATATATTCTGCAGTTAATTTTCATTTCTTTTGTACATTTATTATGTCTGATACTATGCGCTCAGTATCAATTCTGTCTCACTGTGTGTCTCCTTTGTCAAAGCTTACTCTGAAACTAAAGATCTTCAGACAGTCTTTTATTTTGCTCTGCTCTCAGAAGCTTCAATAAAAATACAAACTCTCACAATGACAAAGGTTCTTGATTTGGCATCCAGAATTTCCAAAAACTTGCATATTTCTGAGTACATCGTTTCTGATGATTCAGATGGTTATTAGAATACATTCAACTTCATTAAATAATATGAATGTGTTTGAGTAGCAATGACAAATCAAAGAAACATTTACAAAACGAAAGGGGGGGGCAATCTGTGTACACTGTAGCTTACCAACAATAGACATGTATTTCTTTAAGTGAAAGCCAGTTTTGCTGTAAAAAACTAAATGGTTCCACTCAGTGTGAATGACGGGAGAGATGAGCAGAGTTTTTACCACCATCATTAAAACATGGACTAAAGTATGGGTAGAGTTTCTCAGTGAAGCAATAGCCAGTAAAGGACTAGATCAGAGCTGCAGCATCAACATAAAAGGAGACAAGACCCTCCTCATAATCCACAAACACCCCCACCTTCTCAGGCTGAGACTTCAGAGAGAAGAACTGGGCTGTTGGTACAAGCTTTGCACTCATTGTTGCCCCTCAAACATAGTCCAGTAACTATTTTGAGGAGTCGGTGTGATGTTTCCCTTTTTGATAGACTCTCTGACCACTCCTAAATCCCACTTAGTCTTCTTTAACCTGAACCTCGTAATGTTTCTGAAGCGAAACTCTGCTTTGCTAAGACATAAGCACTATAGTCAAATCTTTCTGGATTGTCTGGAAGATTCTTCTTTACATCACCATGTTTAACTTCTTTTCCATCATCAGACAGGATGAGATAAGGATTTGCTGTATCAGGA
The DNA here is from genome assembly GCF_910591455.1 of Pholis gunnellus. Taxonomy (NCBI): domain Eukaryota; kingdom Metazoa; phylum Chordata; class Actinopteri; order Perciformes; family Pholidae; genus Pholis; species Pholis gunnellus. Next base: position 2,722,792 of record NC_136533.1, read on the forward strand.
TCAAGTGTCACATCCACTGCAGACTGCTGGACCCTCTTCAGCTCGGCCTCAAACAGCTTCTTCATCTGTTCACTGAGCGTCTCCTCCAGCTGATTCACAGCTCTCACCACAGTCCCCTCATGTGAAGGTGGACTGACTCTGACTCCTGTCCAGTTCTTGGTGGGTGGAGCAGTGTTCAGGGTCCTGAAGCTCTGGAGGAGGTGGAGGTGGTCTTCAGAGCGTGAGAGCTGCTCCACCTCAGTGCTTCTCTTCTTCAGCTCAGAGATTTCCTGTTCCAGCTCTTTGATGAAGCCTTCAGCCTGTTTCTCTGTCTTTCTCTGCTTCTCTTTGATCGTGTCGATGAGCTCGGCCTGGCTTCTCTCAACAGACTCCTTCAGAGCGGTGAAGACCTGAACACCATCTGCTATAAAAGGAGACCAGACCCTCCTCATAATTCACAAACACCTCCACCTTCTCAGGCTGAGACTTCAGAGAGAGATGGACTGTAGGGTCATCACAAGTTCTGTACACATTCTCATTCCTCAAACATATTGTCCAGTAACCATTCTGAATTGTCAGTGTGATATTACCCTAACTGTTAATCGACTCTCTAAATCCCACTTAGTCGTCCCTTTAACCTAAACTTCGTAGTAAAATCTTCCTGAATAGAAACTCTGCTTTGCTAAGACACAAGTAAATGGTCCGTTCCATAAGTGGGGGCTCGTACCGGGATATCTTTGTTGGAGTAGCCTGAGGAAATCTCAACGTTTGTTGAGTTTGCTAGAGAAAAGGGGACACTAGCAAGCAAAGCAACTGACTTCAGCTCACTACCTGAATTAATGTTGCTGGAAGAATTTAGGGACTGTGTTACAGAGCGGACCATGGTGTATTTGTATGAACAGAAAGTAACTATCTGGCAAGAAGCTGCCGTCCTGGCAGAGGAGTTTGCATTGTCACACAAGAGCATCTTTGTGGGCAAGCGTGAAACATCTTCCCATGTGTTAGATCCGGGAGTTTTATACCCTTATACTGGGCTATCTAATGATCAACTCTCTATTAAAAGGTCGATAAGCTGGTGGTCGAGGAAACTCACCTAGCTTTGTTCATTACCAAGATTCCTGACACGTACCCTGCTTCCTCCGGTAACTGCATACGACCGAGAGGCTGGCAGCTTTCCTCTAATGGATCTAGGCTCTTGGTAAGGTGCCAGGATAGGTTTTGATAGCTAGGATTTAAGCTATAAGGGCTTGTTTAGTGGACTAGGAACTAAGATAACCATTCAGAATGCTATTGTTGTTATTGTTGAGGGGAGACCTTTTCAGGGGAGAGACAGGCCGCTGGACTTCTGCTGCTACTAACTTTCTGCAGCGAAGTCACATAAAAAATGAACTGGATCTGTCTTACAATCAAAAAGTATTTAATTAACATGAGAAGCTAGAACAGTTGCAAACTGAATTACTCTATCGATATCAATATGTCCCTTGGGGCAGAGTCCTCACATGCCCCACCTAATCGGCCAGCTCAGCTGGTCAACTACAGAGTGGTAACGGCACGAACTGAACACAAAAACTCTCTGGAACTATCCTATATTTAAAAGTCTCTGTCCGAAAGTTCAAATGTCCAGTATTAGCCTCTGTGATTGGCCGAAATGCAATAAACCCTAATGGGTTTGGCCAGTTATCAGCTCAGTGTTTGGTTGAAGTCGTCCAGACTCCTCCTGCTCTGTTGGTCATCTGTCCAGCTCCTCTGTGTCCCCTTTGATGTCCCCTTTGATGTCTCTGGTACTCGACCTATTCCCTTATATGGTCGTGAAAAGCCTGTCCTCTGCATTCCTCACTGACCCTATCTCCCCTGCTTCATGGCTCAGAACCCCCATACCTATGTGACTGTACTTTGGTTCAATAATTCCAATGATTATGTTAAAGACTCCTACAAGTAAACTTATTGCAAACATATAATATCTTCTATAAGTAAACATCCTGTAAACCTATAATACATTCCATAAGTAAATATATTGTGACTCTTAACATAATTTACATTCTTATCATTGTGACAATTTTATTCACCACTAGGGGTGCTATTAATTCTACTAAATAATGCTTTTAATACTTAAATTCTTCACATTATGCACACAAGAATATTTTAACTTTTTACAACCATGAGTACTTTTTACTACTTGGTGAATAAATTCTCAGAAATATTTACTTTAAATGCAGTTTAGATATTTATTGCAGGCTACTTAGCAAGGGCATAGCAACAGCTCATACAAATAATACTACTTTACTTCAATTCATTACGGTTTGATTACAACTCTAAACTTGTACTGTAGAGAGGATGGGTGAGGCTGGATGAAAAAGTAATAAATCCTTTGTGGTTAGGGAGTGGAGGCCCAGCCGAGCCTCAACTCCTCCTGTGAGGGACAACAATGTTCATTCAGCAGTCCTTCGGGCTCAGTACAAAGTCAGAAAGTAGCTTCCTCTGTTATCTAGTTTCAAGCAAGGGGGAGAGGAAAATCTCCGTCAGACAATTCTTGCTCACGAGCGGCGTTCTCTTTGCCTTCAACAGAGACGGAGTCCTCCGATGCTTCTCTCGAACAATGTCCAGTGGTCTCAGCCGAGTACTGGACGGTGTCCAGCATCAAATTCCAACTCGATCTTTTGAGTCTTCTCTGTTTATTGTCCCGTTGAGTTGTTCATTTTTACACACACACATTTTGATCTAACAGGTTATACTTTCCTATATGGTCAATGCTGCACGCTCTCTGTCTCAAAGACAGAGAGCGATGCAACAACACTTCCTCTTTTTGACTCAACCGTCCCAACGTCCTGTTCTTATGAGGACACATACAGTTTACAAACACATACACCCAATATGATCACTAAACTTTCCAGAACTTTCTGTCAACAGACACATTATTATAATCACATTACAGCTGTAGCTGTTAAATCACTTAATATCCAATACATAAATGCATAAATCGACTATTAGATTATACGTTTTATTTTAATCATATATGCTCTGTGTTCTTTGGCCTGATCTTCTTAGTCCGTTCTTTATTCTTATAACTTTCGGGCAGCTCTTCTGGGATCTCAAAACGACTTGACACATGAGACAATCATAAGAAATGCTGACTCGCACTCCCAGGGATCAAAAGGGGCCCCGGCAAGTTCAACGTCAGACAAGCGGTGTTCCTACTGTCACAAAACTGGCTATGTTATTGCTGAGTGTCTGAAGTAATGCAAGCCAAGGGTATTGGTTTAATCAAAACGGTTAATCTTTCCAACTCCCCGTTAACGCTTGGTATGCCTGAAGAACCTGATGAATGTTTCAAGCCATTTATTTTTGATGGATTTGTGTCAGTGACAGGAGTTGTGGAAGACCAGAGGCCGGTGGGCATACTGAGAGACACTGGTGGGTCGCAGACCTTCATTCTCGCTGATCTTCTGCCGCTCAGCACTGAGACCTCCTGTGAAGCTAATGCAATAGTACGGGGCATTGAGATGGGTTACGTACCTGCCCCACTTCATCGTGTGCATGTCCAGTCAAAGCTAATCTCTGGGTTCTTTGATGTTGCTGCACCCTACTCATTTCCTATACAAGGGTTTGAGTTCATCATGAGAAATGATATAGCTGGGGATAAGGTACTGCCTAGTCCTGAAGTTGTGGATATCCCTGTTACTAGTCCAGATAAGGATGAGGTGTTGATGTCATCCTGGCGTGTTTTCTGTCAGTGTCCTCACCAGATCCCAGGCTCATAAACAGGAAGAGGAAACCAACCTGGCCGACTCCATACTTGCACATGTCTTTGCAGAAGACAAGCTGCTCCCCTTTGATCGTCGGGATTCTACACCTCCTGAACTGATAACTACTATGCCTCTAGAAGAGAGATGTGTTTGTGTTTAAGGTCTGCCACGCCCCTTTGTGATCCTTGTCCTTAACACCGAGGCTGTCGGCCCGAGAGCGCTTGTCCTTAACACCGAGGCTGTCGGCCCGAGAGCGCTTGTCCTTGTCACTAAGGGTGACCACGAGAGACCGGTCGTCCTTGGCACCGAGGCTGTGGGCCCGAGAGCGCTTGTCCTTAACACCGAGGCTGTCGGCCCGAGAGCGCTTGTCCTTGGCACTAAGGGTGACCACGAGAGAGTGGTTGTCTTTGGTGCGAAGGCTGTTGGCAAGGGACCTTCATCACCATGTTTAACTTGTTTTCCATCATCAGACAGGATGAGAAAAGGATTTGCTGTATCAGGATCAAGTGTCATATCCACTGCAAACTGCTGGACCCTCTTCAGCTCGGCCTCAGTGAGCAGCTTCTTCATCTGTTTGCTGAGCGTCTCCTCCAGCTGATTCAAAGCTCTCACCACAGTCCCCTCATGTGAAGGTGGACTGACTCTGACTCCTGTCCAGTTCTTGGTGGGTGGAGCAGAGTTCAGGGTCCTGAAGCTCTGGAGGAGGTGGAGGTGGTCTTCAGAGCATGAGAGCTGCTCCACCTCAGTGCTTCTCTTCTTCAGCTCAGAGATTTCCTGTTCCAGCTCTTTGATGAAGCCTTCAGCCTGTTTCTCTGTCTTTCTCTGCTTCTCTTTGATCGTGTCGATGAGCTCGGCCTGGCTTCTCTCAACAGACTCCTTCAGAGCGGTGAAGACCTGAACACCATCTGCTATCTCTCTGTCTGCATCTTCCCCACTGAGCTCCACTGAGTGTTTGATCTCCTGAATCTTCAGTTGTCTCTTCTGGATCATCTGCTGAATTTCAGCCTCAGTCTTCCCCAGCTCAGCCTTCTTTCCTTCATATTCTTCTTTCAGAGGAACAACATCATGGGTCTTGTGGTCTAAAACAGTGCAGAACATGCAGACACACATCTGGTCGGTCTTACAGAACAGCTCCAGCAGTTTATCGTGCTCCGTACACATCCTGCCTTCCAGGTTCTCCACAGGGTCGATCAGCTGATGTCTTTTCAGACCTGACATTGTCAGATGAGGCTCCAGGTGAGTCTCACAGTAGGAGACCAGACACACCAGGCAGGACTTCAGGGCCTTCAGTTTGGTTCCAGTGCAGACGTCACAGGGAACTTCTCCTGGTTTGGCAGCTTGTTGCTCTGAGCTGCTGCTGCTGGCTTTCTGTTGAGCTGACTGTCTGAACTGAGCAGCCATCTCAGAGATCAAAGTATTGACCCGCAGCTCAGGTCTGGTGTTAAAAATCTCTTTACAGTTTGGACACTGAGACTGGACATTAACGTTCCAGTGTTGAGTGATGCAGGTTTTACAGAAGTTGTGTCCACATGGTATGAGGACTGGATCAGTGAACACATCCAGACAGATGGAGCACAGAAACTGATCTTCAGTCAGCAGACAGCTGGCAGCAGACATATCTATACTCTGAGGAGAAAAAGAAAGAGAAAAGAAAGAGCGCTTAGGAGAGGAAAACACGTACAACTCCTAGACCGGACAAAGACATGTTCCAGACCTGTCAATCACAGTAAGCCCTGCCCTAAAGCATACCCTGCTTTATGGTCTGTTTGACTCTAAATGGACCATAATGTACTAAATGAACATCATGCTGTATTGAAGAAGACTTGAAACTAGAGATTGAGACCATAAACTCATGTTTACAATGTTTACTGAAGTACTAAATCAAGAGAGAAGTAGAGTCCTTTTCTCATAGACTTCTATACAATCAGACTTCTTTTTACAAATGGGGGAATCGCTCCCTGCTGGACAGCAGAGAGAATGCAAGTTTTAAGACACTTCAGCATCAGCTTCACTCGGTAGAACCAGAGGTTGTCGCCTGGTTGCAGGCTAGCAAGTATACGAATTTGAATTTAATTTTCTAATAGACAGTCGACTCTCATTAGCCAATCATCATCCGATAATAACCGAGTAGTGTCCATTATCCATCAATCAATTTCATCTGTAGCATTTGAGAAGAACAGCTGGATCCCAAGTTCAAAGACCAGGAGAATTCTGCCTAATTTATACTTATGTGGAAAAGCAGAAAAGCAACCACTTCACAAGAAAACAGATCTTTGTTTTTGTAGTTCACAGAAAGATGGCATTGTTTTTTGTTTTATGTGTCATGTCTGTATGGCTTTGACGGTTCTCACCTGTTTTTATAATGGCAATGTATTTATAGTCTTTAATGTACCATTGTGGTGTTTTTTCTTATCTTTTTTCGGGGAATATTTATTTTAACTGTTTAAATGATACCATTAATCGGTCAAAATTCATATTATTGTTGAAAGGATTAATGATGAAATTCTTTAATTAAAGGCTAGTTCTTAAGTTATTAAAGCCGACAGGTGCCCAGATGTTAGAGTCCTGGTGTTGCACCCTGTCCTCGTGACACAGTTCTGACTTTGTTGTTCTGTCAATATGACAAGAATAAACTATAAAAATGTCAGACAGAAATCTATATTTGTAATCTGTGAATCCATTCAGAGTCCTAGAAGATTGCAATTCGTCTGAAATCCCTCCCCAGTTTACAAGCTTACTTTAAACCAATAAAAAGTGAAATCATCGTCACGTGATAGCCAGAAACCAGATTATATTTCACCCAATGTGTTCAGCCTCTATTAATCTCCACAATGACTGTTAACCTGCATTCAACAAAAGCCAGCTCCAACGTGATTGGTCAATAGTACTCTTTTGTTTTTAGTGACGTCACCTTGTTCCAGATCTCAGAAAGAGAAGTTAAGGACACACCTATGAAAATATAATACTAGAAGTATTCTTTTAAGATAAATACTTCCATGTGTCTTCTTTTACGTGTCTGAGTCTCGCTGCCTTGCTCATGGGCTGAGGCAGAGAGAAAAGAGAGAGAAGCTAAACTGGTAAATAACTGCAGAACTGGTTGTTTATGAAGAGAAGATCCTTGAAAAACGTGAGAGCCATGGAAATGCAGTCTGATATAATTACCTCCTGTGTGCCCAGGCACTGAGAAGATTACACACACACACACACACACACACACACATTTCTATTTCTATCTACAACCCCCACGACCACCGATTGACCTCAGCTCAACATTTGCTCTGAGTAGAACTTCCTGTCTGAGTAGAACTGAAGTTTTGAGTTCAACCAGGAAGCAGGTCTGTGAATTAGCTTAAGCTAATGCTAGCTGTGACTGTATTCTGTCTAACCTTTAACTAGTCAGAGTTCAGTCACTGTGGTTTAGTTTCTACCTCTGATGGTTTTATCTAAAATGACACATTTCTATGGCTTAATATTCTTTATATGATAAAACAAGATGTAAAACAGTCAGATTCTGGTTTGAACTAAACTTTGTATATTGTGTATTTAGTCTTTGTAGAACAGTGTACTCACCAGAGTTTGTCAGAGACTCTGTTGTGTTGTTGAGAAAAAGCTGCTGGATTCAGTTGAATGTTTCTTCAGAGAGAAACAGAGAGACTTGTCTCGACTGCAGCTCTGCTGTTGCTTAGACAATCTTTCACTTTCATTTCAGGAAATGTGACTCAGCAGATCTCCTCTTTCAGTGTTGCTCCTCCTCTCAGTGAGGGAGGGGTGGAGGAAGTATTCAGATCCTTAACTGAAGTAAAAGTACTAATACCACACTGTGAAAATACTTCACTTCAAGTAAAAGTCCTGCTTTCAAAACCTATTATCAGGCAAATGTGCATTAAGTATGAAAAGAAAAGTACTCATTGTGCAGTAAAATGTTGCCCTTTTGAAATATGAAATAAGATGTTTCTGGAATAATATTCCTGCTGCATTAATGTGTATGTTGTATTTTAACTTCTTTATATCCTGTTTGTTAGTTTAATCTACATCAATGCATCATATTCTATAAGATCATCATATGTTTGTAGCGTCTTTCTCCTGTGAGAACCACGTATCTCTAAAAAGAACAAACGGCCTGTTTTCAGCTTTGTGACGATGCATTTTCCAGCTGATCCAAGACGCTTTTTAAAGAGTTTATTTATCTGAATTTTACACATAAAGGAACACTTCATCCTTCAGTTCATCACAAACATTCAACATCAACACATAAAGGAACACTTCATCCTTCAGTTTATCACAAACATTCAACATCAACACATCTGGAGATACGTGATTTTACCTAGCAACCCTGTCTCCTAAAAGAAACGTATTTGTAATAAGTCAAACGGAGAAAATACGTTTCTAGTCAAACGTAATTGAGAATGCATTTTAGTTTTGGGGGAACGTAATTTTTAGGAGACAGGGTTGCTGGACGGCCTCTTTGAGCCCTTAATTAAGTCATTCTTTTGTGAATACGAGCCCTTTACACCATGAATGACCTTTTACCTTCCGTCTGACCTGTTCATGCTGCGGGGACTTTACTTTACTGGGTCAGTCGGCGCTGTGCTGAGACAGCTGCTCTGCCACCTCGCCAATCGTCCATTTAAGATGACATCACCTGCGTGGATGCAGCTGGAGAGGGTGTCGTCATGCATCACGGAGAGGGCAGAGCAGAGGGCTCATCATCTGTTTTCTATATATAACCCTGACCTACACTCTCCTCCTCCTCCTCCTCCTCCTCCTCCTCCTCCTCCTACACCCTCCTCCTACACCCTCCTCCTCCTCCTCTTCCTCCTCCTCGCCGCCAAGCCGCCTCGCCACGTCCTGAGCGTCCGAGGCAGCGGCATCCATCACGGGCCGGAGAGGAGCCTCCTGTCGGATTCATCCATCTCTGCCCTCCTCATCTCGGGGGAGGAGAGGACCACTGCTGGCTGTGTGAACCTGAAACAAGAGAGGTCACAGGGTCAAGCTTCAAAATAAAAGTCTTTAACGCATCGAAACGTCAGTGACGAACTTTGTGTTTCTGTTCCAGTGCCGATTTTATTTTGTCTGTTTTCATTTATTTACTACATAAAAAGTCTGAAAACTCACGGCACAAAGCTGAAAGGGTTTTGAATGCAGGACTTTTATTTGTAGAGGAGGATTTTCACTGTGTAGTATTGATACTTTTACTTCATTAAAGGATCTGAGCACTTCATTCCACCACCCGTCATCAAACACCCCGCCACAATAAAACAATCATCACTCAACTTCTGGTTCAAATCCGCCTCAACTCTTCTCCACGGACCGTCACGTGTTCTTCATCAGCTTCAGGGTCCATCAGACATTCAACAGGTTCATCAGGACTCTCTTCTCACTTAGTCTACTGAACAACAAAAAAGTAAAACCCTCCTTGAAAACACGTTTCTCTAAACCCTCTGCACTTTGTTTATAGCTATGTGGATACTCTTGTTTTTGTAACATAATTGTCCTTACATTTTTTATTTAAATTATTATGTGTGTTATTCTAGTTACATACTGTATGTTCTATATGTGCTGCTTATGTTTACCTGAATTCTTCAAGTCAGAAGAAATAAAAAAGTTCTTCCAGACAACATTGAAGACAGATAATTAGATTTCTACCAATGCAGAGACGAAGTCTGCTGAGAGTCTGAGGTTAAATTGATCTCATCCAGAGTCATTCTAGTGTTAATAATCTGTTGCCGACGCCAAAATAATCATCAACAGGTTTAAGGAAAAAATATCAAGCTGACTTTGTGCTGCCTCCTGGACTTCAAAGTACACTGGTTCAAATCCCCAAAACAAGAATTAAATGTAACACGAGGCGGACTTTGTGACCACAAAGGGGTTTTGAACAGGTGTGCAGGTGAATGAGGAATTTAAAACCAATATGATTTGATTGAGTTGTAAAGTTCATGTTCAGCTGAAGGTTAAACCAGTTTGGTTGAATTGAATGGCAGTTTGAAATCTTATTGGTTCAAAATGAACTCTTTGTATCAAAGAAAAATGACTTTTTTTTAGAGAAACTACACACACACACACACACACACACACACACACACACACACACACACACACATAGAGCAGTGAGTGCAGCAGCAGCGCCGCCTGCTGTCTCTGAATAACATCACATCCTGGAAAACCTGGAACTATCTTTATTCAATCATGGAAACATCCTGGAAAATGTTTCTTTTTTAAAATAACCTTAAATGTCTTTGAGAACATCGAGTTTGTCTTTTGTGGAAAGTGCGTCTGAGACGTTTCCAGTAATTAACATAAAAACTTCACATCAACGATTTTGTTCTCATCAATGGAAAGAAAATGTGTGAGATTGAATTATTACTGAACACCTTTAAACCCAACAAATGTTTATCAAGATATTAAAGTTCTGGTTGCTCTTCAAGTGGCCGATAAAACAATATTTGACTGTGTATGCTTTTATTTTGCAGGTATCTATTTTCTATGTTTTGATTATCAGCTTTACATTTCCTATTTATATAAGAAACTTGTCCCTTCTAAACCTCAAACATGGTTTCATTTAAATAAAACTTTGAGGCATAAAACTGTAAAACTATACAATATTTTACTCACAATAAGAAAAGGTTATAAAGGTTTAAAACAAATGAATGTGTCTATCAGTTTCTTCTTCTTTGCTCTCCCGTTATTGATCTCATGACCCCTCTGATTTATCCGGTGGCCCTTCGGAGGGGCCCGACCCCTAGGTTGTGAACCACTGGACTAAACTGTATACAAAGCAGTTAAAACTGGCTCCACCTCGAGCAGCTATAACAGAAAAATGTACAATCTTATAATGAAATATATAATGATATATCAACCAGTTTCTGCACATTCAGAGTACTTTTAATTCTTTAAGTGTACTTTTACTGCGATATGGAGCTTGAATGCAGGACTTGTGGAGTATTTTAAGATCGTTGAACAGCTGCTGCATTCCACACTTTAACCTAATGACAGAAAATACAAAGTGAAAGAAGTAAAAGAAGATCCTGAACAGGGGATCAAACAATATTTTATATAACTGTTACACTATTATATTATTATTATTACTCATGCGTTCATATAAAAGCTTGATTTCACTGTTGTAGTTGCTTTAAGTGGAGCTCATTTTGAACTACTTCTTAAAAACTATTTCCTGATATTTATTTATAGGAGCTCTGTTGTTCCTCTGCCAGGATCAGCGAGACGACGTGATGACGTACTGACGACAGACGCAACCGATTTCTGAGGCTTTCAAGTGCTTTATGGAACGTTGGAATTATGAATTCTTTTACATAAACACAAATAACCAATCAGTGAGAAGAGGAGCGCTTGTACATAGCTTTGTTTGATACAACTCCTATAAAGACATAAATGTTGTGTACGTTCCAAACATTGGACATTTCAAACATTCTATTAATCTGAACTCTGTCAGATACTCTGTCTATAAATATGAATTGATCATCCTTTTTTCAATTCCCATAAAACATTTAATGATACCGTATTCAAATCAAACCACTTTTTCAATAAAACTAATTCATTTTCAATATTATCCAAAACGAAGAGTTTGACACTTGTTTGAGGTTTTACAGGGTTTTCCACTTGATATAGTTATGCAAATAGGAAACAGTTAAATAAATAATGAATGAAATGTAAAAATACTTAATTATGTATTGTGTATTTAGAGCTCATCAAGTGTATTAATCTGTCCAGGTAAGAATTTAGGCACAATATAAAGAAAAAATAGATGTAAAATCTGAATATCCACCACAAAACATCCAAATATAGATATAATATTTAATCTAAGTTGAGCATCTATTTGCTTCTGTTATTACCGTAATTTATGTCAAACATAAAGGCTGGAACAACAAAATATGAGAATTATCAAATATCAAGATTAGAGTTGTCTGGCAGCACTTGAACGCACCACCAGGCTCCTCCTACTTCCGGTAAAGAAACCGCTATCTGTCAGAGAAAAACATCCCCAGCTGAATTCCGCTACATTGTCACACTTTGTATTGTGAATCTGTTTGATCGTTATTTTTCGGGTTATTTTTGAGGCGTCATCGGACACACAGAGAGAGACATGCCCGGACAGAGGTAACCGTCCCCGGGCTGCTGCTGCACCCTCAGCCGGCTGAAGGACAGGAGCAGGACGGACACACGCAGATGGAGAGGCCGAGCAGGCTGCTGCTGCTGTCCGAGCTCCGCGTCAGAAACGCGGCGTGCGACGTGAGCCTGAGCCGGTCCCTGCTCACCTGGAAGAGACGGACCTCCAGCCCGGTGTACCACCCGTTCAGACCCAGTAAGACCCGGATCATGTGTGTCTGTTTATGTCCACGTGACTGTCTGCACCTCTCTGTCTGTCTGTGTGTGTGTCGGCCTCCTGTGTGATAAACAAAGGACATTAAGCACAAACAAAGGACTCTGTGTGTGGACCTTAGAGACCAACACACACACGTGGATGTACTGAACACTCCATGATGAAGTCCGGACTGTAACAATAAGTGAGACGTGATATATCCGGGTTACATAACGGACACACGCTATGTGGAGGTCACAGTGAGGAACCGTACACACCAGACCTCAGACGATGTTTACAGTGTGTTAGGTTCAGGGAGATATGGAGATATGGAGACATTCAGAGGTTTAAATGTTTCACAGACTCAATCACATACTTTCATAGTTCTCAGCAGTACTGTTGTTAAGTACAGTACAGCGGTACTTGTACATTTCACAGTATGCTACTTTATACTTCTAGTGGCCTACAAATCAGAGGCAAATACTCCACTACTGTACATTCAGTTACTTTGCAGATTCTGATTTATAAATACAAAATATAACTAATAAATTATGAGATATTGTACCCGGCGGTATATGAAATTGTTAATATTAATTGAATCTGGAAAAAGACATTAATAATCGGAGAAGGAATTCTTCTGTTGCTTCCTTTATTAACACTAAAAAGGTAAAAACTTGTGTAACTGGACGTGACACAAGTCAACACAATCATCCCACAGAAGCTCTTTATGTAGAGATGCTTTACCGACTTTATACTGTTGCTTATTAAATTATTAAAAAAGCTATATTTGAAGGACTGATTGGCTTGAGGAACGCAGACGGAGAGATCGTTGGTTTATGTTGCTCTAGTTGTGAATTCAGAGACTTTGACAGCGTTGTAAAGTGACATAACATACCTCACTTCACCAAAGCTTCACAATGAGTACTTTATTAATATCTTAATTTCTGCGGCGAGTTGACGAGAGGAATATCTGCGTGTCTGTTTTCAGGGGATTCGACCAAAAGAAGGTTTCTATGTTGTAGGTTTGCTCCTGAATACTGTGTTAGCCTGAGGATCCAAAACCTGCGTATATACTAAACAGTCAGTGTGTGTATATATATATATATATATATAGGATGAAGAGTAGAACATGTGCAGCAGTTACAGTAGTCGGTGCAGGTATGACTATAAAGTAAATATAAATACATAGTGCTGGAAATGCTAATAGTAATACAGAATAAAGAGCTGGAGCTTTGATAGGAATACTGTGGATATGCTTTTTGTTTTTACTGAAAAGCATCTTGGGAGTTGTAGTTTACTTCTCTAATGTCGTTTTTATGCCCACAGGCTCGTAGCCTTTAACAAAAAAACAAACAACCAAAGAGTGAAATACTGTGTGACGCAGGTGTTTGTGTCAGAGCTGCTTTCTGTCTCCTCTCATTCAGTCTCAGCTGATGAAAGTCAGAGAACACACACTCAGGTGTGAACCTGAGACAGACGGTGTGTGTGTGTGTTTTGTGTTTCAGGTGAAACTTTAATGTCCGACCTGCTTTCAGTCCGATTTAAGGAAGCACTGATCAGATTGTGTTCAGTCCCGGTACAGACACCTGGGCATCGGGTATCGGTGTGTTGATATTGTGATGTGACTCTACTGCAGATATCAACTTAGATTTTGGATATTTTATTATGACGCAAGTGTTTTAAAGGCTTCAATAGCGATGTCGTTTCCAGGCTTTTCTTAGCCGTACCTTTTATTTGCTCACTCAGTCATTTGTCCACATCACTGAGGATTATTCATCAAAAATCTCTTTGTGTGAATATTTAACGATGGCACCAATGGTCAACCCTGCAACATTGTCTCAATATCGATACTTAGGTGACATGTTTTTATCTAACGGAACATTCTGCTTCACACATCTTTGTGTCCGTTTAGTCAGAAACAACGCTTTCACAGCGGCCGTTATCTAACAGCACCATGAATTACATTTATACAACACAAAATCAACCTTTCCTCCTTTATTTGAGGGAAATAACCTCGTAAATAATGAGGACAGACATTCAAAGTTTCAATACTCCTCAATAACAGCTTTTAATGTTTGGTACAGCCCTAGAAATAGAAGAAACTAACTTACTTTACTTATAAAGTAAACTATATGGAATCATTCTTTTGACAGTCTTTGTTAGTTCTGTGACTCCCCACTGTGGCGGTCCCCCACTGCTGAGGGTCTCCTGTGGAACCCTCTCCTGGGGAACCCTCTCCTGTGGAGTGTTTGGTAACCGTGTGGTTCTCCTGCAGGGTTTTGTGTTCCTTCGTTCCCTCGTCGACCGGGCTCAGGTAGGAGACTTTGTTCCCACAATGCAGTGGGCCGCCTCCAGTTTGAGTGTAGCTTGTGGTGCTGCTGTGTTTTTACATGTGTCTGTGTTTGATGGTTGATCTATTAACACTGTTTCCCAAACTGAACCTGCAGTTATGTTCCAAAGTGCTGAACACTGATTAACAAAAATGTCTTCCTAATCAAGAGACTGTATCTTAAAAAGCTTTAAAATCTTTAAAAAACCAGACTACTGTCAAACTACTACAACTAGATTTGAGTTCATTGATTGATTTAATTAAAGGTTTTGCACCATCAGACCTCACATTTTGGAATAGAACTGGTGTTTTTAGAGAAGCAGTCGTCCTCCTCGCTGCTGCTGCTTCAGTGAAGAGTTTCAGTCGCTCTGCTGACCAGTTTTTAGATTCACGTGCTGCTGTTCAATCAAATGTTCTTTAAAGGGAACGTTTAAGGTTTTGGGGGAAACCTTTATTCTCTTGTGGTGTGAGAGCGAGATGTTCAGATAAATATCAGTCTCACCCAGAATCACAGGAAACGTGTTTGCCCCTAGTTCTGAACTTATTATGCTGTTTATTAAACATTAAACATCTTAAACTGCCTGCTTGGATCCTGTTAAAATACACTAACTTGTTGTGTAAAGAAAGAGAAACTACACGCTGCCCTTCATCCGAGACGCTCCATGTTTGTTGACAAGTCGACCAGCTCGACCCGCCTAATTTGCATATTACTCTCCGATGGGCTACACGGTGGTGATGGCGGCTAGTCGCCTCACAAGGGGCCGTGGTTCAAGTCCCAGGTCCTCTGTGTGGAGTTTGCATGTTCTCCCCGTGGCAGCGTGGGTTCTCTCCGGGTTCTCCGGGTTCTCCGGGTTCTCCAGCTTCCTCCCACAGCCCACAGACATGCAGCTCAGGTTATTATAAGACTCTAAACTGCCCGTAGGTGTGGATGTGAGTCACAATGTGGGCACAATGGAGATAACGAAGAGACTTCAGCCACAGTTTAAAGATATAATATGGAACTTTTACTCATTCAAATGTATTAAAACCACGATGTCCTGTGTCATATACGTTTACTGACATTATCCCACATGTTCTCCCAGGATCCCACAACGTCACCAAACCTTTGAATTATTGTTTTGTCAGTGTGATTACTGTAAGTTCTGGTTTCTGGTTTCACTTCAGTTCCCCGCGAGGCCCAAGATTATATTTCAGACATTCAAAACCTCAAACAGCTCTGACTCAATCCACTCTGATCGTGGGTTGTTCTCATTCGGTTCTAGTTCAGGTTTCAATTCATTTCTTTAAATATAACATGAAACTTGAAGCTCGCGCTGCATTTATGTTCTGCAGAGGCTCCGAAATATCTGCTGTGTGAGAGGAGGCTGCTGAATGCTAAAGCTAACGAGCTGTGTGCGTGTGTGTGTGTGTGTGTGTGTGTGTAGGTGTGTCTCACAGCGTGTTGGTGTCAGAGATCATCTCTGTCAGAGAGGAAGAGGAGGAGAACAGTAGCGGAGGAAGAGACGATGGCAGCTGGAAAAAGATCAGAGAGAAAGAAGGAAAGGACTGCAGGCAGGCCTTCACAGGTAAACACGCCTGGAAACACAGTAACAACACATCTGGAAACATCAAAACACGCATAATACATCTGGAAACACAGTAACAACACATCTGGAAACATCAAAACACACATAATACATCTGGAAACACAGTAACAAAACATCTGGAAACATCAAAACACACATAATACATCTGGAAACACAGTAACAACACATCTGGAAACACTTCTTTAGATGCATCTGGAAACGTTCATGAAGAAACATCTGGAAACACACTAACACAAAAAACATATTCAAAACATCTGGAAACAGCCCTGTACATTAACCTGGAAACACATGAGGAATAAATCCTGAAAACACTTCATGAAGCACATCTGTAAATAAAAGTACCACACCCGGAAAATACCTGAAAACATAACAATAATACATCTGGATAAACACCTGTTTGATTGTAAAATGACCAGTTGTGTGTGTCTGTTGTGTGTCAGTGTTGTACGTGGAGAGGAGTCAGCAGCACCGCTGGCGGTGTGCTGAGGTCACCTTCACCTGTCCAGAGGGGGCGCTGTGTCAACACTGGGTCAGCAGCATCAGAGAGCAGCTCGCTGCCATCGGTACGGCGTCGCACCGACACACGCTCACCAACACACATGTGATGGTTGCCAGAAACACCAGTGACATCGTCGTTGTTGTTGTTGTTGTTGTTGTTGTTGTCTACAGCCAGCAGACCCAAACAGCTGCTGGTCTACATCAACCCGTACAGCGGGAAGCGGCAGGGAAAACACATCTACGAGCAGAAGGTCGCCCCGCTGTTCGCCCAGGCAGGCGTCTCCACGCACGTCATCGGTGCGTCACGTATGACTCACTTCCTGTTCTTGGGCTTCCCGTGTCCGGGATTATGCATCTAACGCTGTGTGTGTGTGTGTGTGTGTGTGTGTGTGTGTGTGTGTGTGTGTGTGTGTGTGTGTGTGTGTGTGTGTGTGTGTGTGTGTGTGTGTGTGTGTGTTTTTAGTGACGGAGCACGCCAATTATGCAAGGGACCACCTGAGGACAGAGGCGGAGCTGAAGAAGTTTGACGGGTGAGAGTTTAGTTCAACAGATGATTTATTACATCACAGAGACCAAAATACACGCAAGGCAGCTAATGACCCGCCAAAATAAAAGCACCACAGAGAACACATCTGTCAGGCTGCTGTTTTCTGTGTTAGAGCAGCCTTTTTACACTTTGTAGGGACACTAAACATACTGATTATGAAATAAAAAGCCTTCGTACCCTACAACCTCTCACTGTGACCCCGGCTCAGGGTGGTGTGTGTCGGGGGGGACGGCATGTTCAGTGAGATCATCCACGGGCTGATCTGGAGGACGCAGATAGACGGCGGCGTCGATCCAAACTGTCCGGATGAAGCTCTGCTCCCCGGCTCGCTTCGCATCGGAATCATTCCTGCAGGTCAGAAACACTTCAATACTGCTTTTATTCATTTATTTATTTTTTGGTTGATTTTAAATGGCCCTTGAGGAGGCTCGATGGGCCCTTGAGGAGGCTCGATGGGCCCTTGAGGAGGCTCGATGGGCCCTTGAGGAGGCTCGATGGCCCTTGAGGAGGCTCGATGGCCCTTGAGGAGGCTCGATGGCCCTTGAGGAGGCTCGATGGCCCTTGAGGAGGCTCGATGGCCCTTTGAGGAGGCTCGATGGCCCTTGAGGAGGCTCGATGGGCCCTTGAGGAGGCTCGATGGGCCCTTGAGGAGGCTCGATGGGCCCTTGAGGAGGCTCGATGGCCCTTGAGGAGGCTCGATGGGCCCTTGAGGAGGCTCGATGGGCCCTTGAGGAGGCTCGATGGGCCCTTGAGGAAGCTCGATGGGCCCTTGAGGAGGCTCGATGGGCCCTTGAGGAGGCTCGATGGCCCTTGAGGAGGCTCGATGGGCCCTTGAGGAAGCTCGATGGGCCCTTGAGGAGGCTCGATGGGCCCTTGAGGAGGCCGGAGGGATCTAGCAGATTTAGCATCTGTCATGTTGATATGGTTAGCTGCAGTTTAAACTTCCAGGCATATTTTCTCTGCATTTAAATTGTTCTTTTAATACATGGTATCATTTATTTAGCACAAACTCACCTATAAGGCCGACTTTTCATTTTAATGATTTAACAAAGTGTTAAAGCTGCCAGCTACATATAAAAATGTACAAATCTTTAATCGTAATCGCTCAAAATATTCTTATAACCAGTCCGTAGTTGTAAAGAATATAGTTTCACTATTTATACACACAAATGCAGCAGCAAAAAAATCAAGAAATACAACTTTATAACAGTCAATTTACATGTAAAGGGACTTTATTTAAACTAAAATTCTATGTACGCATGTAAATCACTGAACATTTGAATGATTTCGTTTTTATATTTTTATGTTCTAGAGACACAAATGAGATACTGTGTGAAAGCCCCGACATTATACATGAATAGAGTTATGTTAATCAAACTTCAACTCTGAAGAAGGTCGTTTGAGATGAATCCTGATGTGATTTTGATAGAGAGCTGACAGCCAATCAGAGAGCAGGAGTCTCTGTTACCGGGGTGTAAACGCAGGTAGTGACTGTGTCCTCGTTTCTTGGTTTTGTTCTGTTTGTTTGTGTCCTTTTGTGTTTTCTGTTGTTCAGGTGCTCTATAAATACACACACAGTCATCGGGGAGACATTCATTCTCTCTGCAGCAGACGCAGCTCACCTGGTTAATTACTTTCTGCTGATGCTCGTGCGCCACTGAAACGTGCAAATTCAAAAACGTTGCATGCAAACAGGCAGCATTTGTGAACAATCAGTCCTGCTCTTCACCTCACTGGAACATCACACAATCTGTTTGTTTGGGTTTCAGGTTCAACAGACTGCATCTGCTTCGCCACTGTGGGCGCCAACGACCCCGTCACCTCGGCGCTGCACATCATTGTGGGTCAGTCACGTGGTGTCACGACACGTCAACATGAATCCTTTCAGGTTGTTTACCACGTTACACACCGGACAAAAGGAAAGTCATGAAAGGCAAAGGACAAAGAAGGTCTTCCTCCAGTGAAAAATGACATGTCGCCGTCATAACTGATAATTAATCAGCAAAATAAAGACACTTTTTGGTCAATGACTTGCCAACATTGCACATTTAAATGCTATATATGTTTTCATGTTTCTCACAAAAACATCTACTGATGTAGGTTTTGCCCATTTCCCCATTTTACAACAGTTTCACTTCATATGCAAAAGCCAAATTTAGAGCTGCAACGATAAGACAATCACCAATGAAGTAGTTTGATGATGCAGTTAATAGTTTAAGAAATGTTTCAAGTAAAATCACATCAAACTTTGTCGAATGTTAGAATGTGCTGCGTTTCCTGGTCTTAGTGAACAAAACGGCACATCAGACGACTTCACCTTGGACTTTGAGAATCTGGGATGGAGATCTTTTACTGTTTTCTGATTTATAAACCAACTAATGAATCAAATAACTGAGAAAATTTAAGATGAATCTATAATGAAAATAATTGTTATTATTATTAGTTGTAGCTCTTCAAATTTGCAAGAGAGATATTTTTTGTCGTAATGCCTTTTCCTATTATCTCAGATTATATTGTTGTTATAATGTTTCACCAATGTCGACATGTTTTTTTAATCCATATCCAGTTTATCCTCCATCATAGTCGCACCAAATGTAATGAAAATCCAGTGACGCACACTGCTTTGCTTTCTATGGTCTCATGCTGCCATCTAGTGTTCTTTCGAGTCAACTTTATTGTCTATTCTGCCATGTTGTACGGGACATCTAGAGGAATGAAATGTTGTTTCTCTCTGTCCACGGTGTTGATAAATGCAAGTAGTAAAACAAAACGACAGGGTTTTAAAATACTTGGATAAAAAAAAACGTATTCTAAAAGATTTAAGCTTTAAGTTTAAGCTCAGGGTCGGGGCGATCACAAGGCCCAGAACAGAAATAGTGCAATCAGAGATGAAAAGGATGTGAAAGTAATAAGCTGAGTAATTAAATACCAATAATTATAAACTTTTTATACAAAGAACTTTACAAAACAAAGTGGTTTACATGGTAGAACAATTGGGACAAATTGAACTCCTAGAGAAATAAAATAACCAACAATGGTACAAGATAAAAACAATAAATAATAATAATCATAAGTTTTGAAATAAAACAGTGTGCTAGACTTAATAAATAGCTTTTTTTTTAAAAGTCTTTAAAAGTCTAGTTTTTTTTTTAATGACTCCACATCAGTGTGTTGATTTCTGTGTGTTTATGTGCTCAGGAGACTCTCAGCCGATGGACGTGTGCTCCGTCCACCACAACAACACCTTCCTGCGATACTCCGTCTCTCTGCTGGGTTACGGATTCTACGGCGACGTGCTGACCGACAGTGAGAGGAAGCGATGGATGGGACCGGCCAGATACGACCTCTCGGGTACAAATGCAGCAAGTGTTGAGAAGTTCTCCGGGGCAATCTGTCACTGTAGAGAAACCGAACAAGCTGCTGCTGTTTATTAGTGACCGAAGCTTCCTGTAAACTAAACGCAGGGAAAACAACAACTCAACAACACATATTTCTGTCCCCAGATATGACTTTTTGCTCTTTTACTGTGATTTGTGCCAAGTAGAGGCTAAAACAGCTTGCTCAACAGAACTTTGGCACTAGCGTAATTTGTTTTACTTCCAGTCACGTGAATATGGTTTATAGAAAGTGTTGAATCATAATTATCGCGGTGCCCACGTTACCTGAAGGCAACGTGGTTGAGGAAGTTCCTCAGCCTTCTTCGTTATGCTGTCACTCATGAGGCCACGCCCCTCTCAGTTGATGCCACGCCCCCCACGCTAGATCAGGGTCAAAAGTCTGAACTGAAAAAAACGACCTGAAATTGAAAAAAAGATTTGATTCTGAAAATATGAAATCTGAAACTGAAAAATATAAGACCTCAAATATGAAAATATATATGAAAATGAAAAAAGAAAATGTATTCAAAAAAATTCCAGAACTGAATCAAAATGATATTCAACCCAAAAAAACTTTTCATTCACTTATTTTTATTTTGAATACATTGCTGTATTTTTAAGACCACAACGTGAACTTTCAGGTTCCATTTTTTTTTCCAAATGATCAAAACTTTTGACCTGGATTCAGCTCCATAGTAGAGGGTTGGTTTCTGAATGAGTGAAGGGAGGCACAGGATAAGGTTAAAAAAAATATAAAACTGAAACTATATTTATCAATATAACAAATATCATTGAGTATGAATTTGGTCATGCGTCCTATAATGATTATATATTGATTGACATACACCTGATACTTAAAGTTACCACAAGGAACTTTTAATTTGTGTTGATTGTGGTGACCCCTGTGGACAAAGGTGGTACTGCTTCCCTGTAATCCCTTTATGATGCTATGACTGCAGGTGTGAAGATGTTCCTGACTCATCACTACTATGAAGGAACAGTGTCCTACCTGCCAGCCAGAGGCATCATAGGAACACCGCGGGACGCCGCCAAGTGTCGATCCGGGTGAGAACGATTTTATAATAATGTACATTTATATAATGTCCAAAAATGTGCTGGCACTCAGATTCAAAAGTGTGTTTATTTAAGTTGGCTAAAGATTCAGGTTAGTACAAAACTGTAATAATAATGTTAATAATAATCCTATCAGTCAAATTCTATCGAAACCTTTTTTAATGTGCGTTTTGTATCATTTCTGGGAAATGATTTACACTCAAAATAATGAGGTGGAAAGAGAGTCTGTAACCATAAGTATATCTATGTAATATCTATTATGTGTATTATTACATATACATATGTGTAAACTATTTCATGCCATTAGCTCAACTTGTAACACATACAGAACTTCAAGTTGATTGTTCAGTTCAATTGCTAAAACAGTCGAAGTTCAAGTTAGCTAACGATCCTATACAGTGTCTTCAACGGTTTGGTTCAAGTTAGCTAACAGCTAAGCAGTTAAAACAGAATTCAGCGAAGGTTCAGCTGACAAGTTTAGTAGCTAAAACTGTTGTTTTCTGGTAACGTTATTTGATTTTTATATTGATTATTTTTAAATAACATCGTTGTGTCTGTACATTTCCAGCTGTGTGGTTTGTCAGCACAACGGGCAGCTACTTTCAGAGAAAGCTGAGCGGTACGAGGTGGATGAGGCATCGGACAGCGGTGAGTCCAACGAATCCTCATTCAGAGCTTCTAAAACACACCTGGAAAGAAAATGATTAAACTGTCTTTGGATTAAGATATCCTGTCAAACCAAACCAATGGATTTTTACTCAAAAAGGCAGACTTCAGTCAGAATCGGTCACACAGACTGGAATCGGGGGCAAACAGCAGGCCTGGCTTCATCAAAAGTGATTAAAAAAATACACCTTACAACACATCCAAAGCTGTCCTTAGAATATATTTATACCGTGTTATGAAATAAAAGTGGTCCATGAATGAAGCCCTGGGGGACACCACAGGATAGTCCTCAGACTCAAATTTACCTCAATGTCTATCCAGTTAGTAGTTATTCTGGAGCTGTCAATCACATCCCATGATCTTCATCAGCAGACCAGTTTGCTTAATAACTGCAACTGGCAGAACAATCTCACCACAAGGTCCATTTAGTAGCTGTTTTGGAGGTTTCGATCACATTACCATGGACTTTGAATCTCAACTTTTTAAAGCTAGTCTGCGCTGTGATTGTATTCAGATCACTTTCTTGCCTGTTGTTTTTGTTATCTATACAAGTATCTGATTGGCCTTGTAGATATTTTAGATGCTCCTTAACGTATTGATTGTTGACTGTTGATTGTGTTCAACCACAGTGTTTGAATGTCAACATTTTCCACAGTAAAAGCCAAAGTAAAAATGTTGACGTTGGCAGCAGCAAGAAAAGTCAAATCTGTCTTTTGGTGGATTGGTTATAGAAAGTGACAGCGAGTGGAGGACAATCAGAGGGAAGTTCCTGGCCATAAACGCTGCCAGTATGAGCTGTGCTTGTCCTCGTAGCCCCAAAGGCCTCTCCCCCGCCGCTCACCTGGCCGACGGCACCACCGACCTCATCCTGGTCCGAAAATGTTCCCGCTTCGACTTCCTCAGACACCTCCTACGGCACACCAGCAAAGACGACCAGGTAATAGATCAGCATTCTGCTTTTATTGTCTCTCCACATAATGACAACAAAAAGACTGAATCCCAAGATACCAAACACCTGGTACAGTTACTAAAGGTGCTCCTTAGTATCAGGATTTTGCGTCATCTGATTTGCTGTTCTGATCGGGCTTTTGTGGAAACCACCGATCAAAGTGTTTAGAACTAATATCGGCCGATAACGATCGATCGGAGCACCCTCCAGATCTCCCTCACTGTCTCGTTCTGTCTCGACCAGTTTGACCTGAACTTTGTTGAGGTCCACCGGGTGCGGCGTTTCCGCTTCACGCCGCGTCACTGCCAGAGCGACTCAGACCTGAACCTGCGGGAGAGCGGCAAACACCAGATCTTCAGCCAGATCTGCCGAGACCACCCGGCCTGCAGCTGTGCTCCCGTCTACAGCAGCTGGAACTGCGATGGCGAGATCCTGACTCACACGGCCATTGACGTCAGGTACCACGAACCTCTGGGAGTCTCCTACCTAACTGTTATTGTATTTTTTAACCCAGGTTGGATGTCTTTTTAAAGTAACATCTCCTCTTGTTGTTTTTTCCCCAGAGTGCATTGCCAGTTGATCAACCTGTTCGCACGAGGGATCGAAGAACTGGCGGTGTTTGAGGATCTCGCCAACCCCTGTGCAATATAGGGCCACACCCCCACTATTCCCTGTCAGACACTGGATTCGTCTCTCTGTTTTCGGCCTCAACCTACGTCACTGTTGCTGCCGCCATCATGAGACACTCGCCACGTCCTTCAACAGGAGGCTCCACAGGATTTACCGAGTTGTGCCGTTACTCAACAAAGATAAGCAGTAGGGAAGGAGACAAGTCTTTACTTTCTCGGTCTGACACTCCAAGATTTCCCCACAGAAAAGGAAGTGAGATGTAGTTTCCTCGTAGAACGTCTTGGAACAGCCTTCACTGCATTCTCCAGAATCTAGCAGCTGTTTTAAAGAAATAATCGGGTAAATTATTGACCTTGGAGAGTAAAGCTTAACCCTCAGATTGTGTTCTAGGTCAAATCGTTGGTGTTGACGGGTGTCTGGCACCTGATTCTATTTCTCCTGAAACTGAGCCCTTGAGGTTACAAATTCCTGTCACAGTAACACAATGTAAACAAACAACATGGATTTGTTTCTGCGTTGCCCAGAACATTGCCCTGTGTGTCGCTGCCTATAGAGTCCGCTGAAGTACTCAAATCTGGTTTTAATCTCAAGTCTGGTGTTGACGCAGACTTGTTTTGGGTCAAATAGATGTTTTGACTTGGACTCATCTCGTCTCTCGGCCGTTTTGACTCGTGCTTGTCTCAGTCTTTTGGCTGTTTTTGCTTGAACTTGTCTTGACTCGAGCTTTAGTCGGCCTTCTGGGTATTTTGAAGTGGACTTGTCTGGGTGTTTTGACTTGGAGCTGCCTTGACTCGTACTTGTCTGTCTTGTGGCTGTTTTGATTGACTTGTCATGGGTGATTTGACTCTGCTTCGTCTCGGTGTCGGCCACCACCTGTTACAGACTCAACCGAGTCCAGATGTTTGTTTAGCAGACTGGAGTCAGCTGTTACAGGTCTTGAATTGGACTCAACCCTGTTTGGACTCAGCTTTGACTGCTGAGTAATGGTCAATATTGCCTTTTGTATTTGTGATTTTATTCTGTTGAAGTACTCAAGTCCTGTCTTGGTCTAGAGACGTTTTATTCTTATACCTCTGACTCGTCATGGTCTCGCCGATTGTTTAATTTCTGCCTTTTTTGACTCTGACTCGTCTTGATCCCGACCACCAGACATTCTCACCTGTTAATGCGATCTTGATATGAGCTCGACCCCTATTTGGACTTGAAATTGCTCGAACCTGGAGTTGCTCGAACTTGACTCAAATAGTCTGTAAACTAATTTCTAGATTGACTTTTATTTGCTACGTTTGTCATTGTATTTTTCCACGTTTTTTATTAGTGCTGTGGTGCTTCAATCTGGCGTTGAGTCCGGTCTCAAGACATTTTTTTCTATTATCTCGGGACCTTACTCTGTCGTTTAGATGATTTCACTCTGATTTTTCTCGAGTTCAGCCCTGCTGCAGACTTGAGTATCATATTTATTTCGCTTATAAAAATATAAAAAATTGTTACAGAAATGTTAGCTTCTTTGCACTTTTAAATAATTTGAAACGATCATGGATTTGGAATTATCTGTTACATGTTTTAAGGATGCCAGACACCTGCCAGTCATTCCTAGGGTCGTGGAGTCATTAGTATTTTTCCAGCAGCTATGTTCTTCAGCTGTGTGAAGATTTCTTTTAATTCTCAATTAGATTTTCCATAGAAAAACCTGAGCTCAATCAAACCTATGAAATCTCTAGTTTTGATGATTTGAATTCCCAGCTATTCAGAAGTGTGTCAGTCAAGCTGGTCATGGCTGAGTAAACTGAACAGCGCATGCGTGAATGTTTTTAATCTTCCATTTCTGCTCAATATGCAAATGAACAGCTCTAACACCAATGTTTCACTCAAACTGTGCAGATATTCTGTCTTCAAAATCAGCTGAAGTTGTAGCTGTAACTTCAATATGCTCCCGGTGTGAAGTTATGTTTTAAAGATGTTTATCAGCTGTATTTTGTTTTGTAAAACCTCAAGTCAATAATCTGAACCTTCCTCTTATCAAATAGGAGTCACATGCAACAAAAGACCAAGAGAATACTAAAACCCCCCAAAAAACACAGATTTCTGCTTCACAATCTTGTTTACTTTTCATTCATCCCAGCGACGTCACTCTAGGGATCATAATGTTGACCACATTGAAGTGTCAACTATTGGATCGATTGCCAGGTTGGTTGGTTCAGACGTCCATGTTCTTGTCGAGAGAGATCCTTTTACAGCTTGTAAACAATGATGACGTACGTAAGAGTGCACACGCAGTTTGACGATGGCAGTGCTGCAGAGTGCCAAGTGTCAAGCTATGCAAGGACATTAACCACCAAAGATGGCAAATGCAACCAAAAACAAATCCGTGTGCTATCAGTGAGTGAGTGGAATACATTAGCTCAGGCCAAACACCACCTCTGTAGCGAACATGCGTACGCATATTTGTGACGAGGTCTGCTGTAAAAGGGTCTTTAATACCTGCAAAACAAATGGCATTCCCATCAGCCTCAGCTGTAGAATGCAAACACATTAACCTAGTGATGAACATCTTCGGGGGCTCAACATGTTTTTGTCCTAATACTTAACATCAAACAATCAAATCTGAATTTCTCACAACCATTAGAATATTATTTCACACAAAACAAAGTTTGGAATTGTATTGTGTTACTGGAAGGTTCGTATTATTGATATGAAGTTTTGTGACTTCTTGTTTTGTTGACGGAAGCTGCGCTAAAGTCCAGTGTTGATATTCAACAATCTGCTCACTATTCCTGCTTTCAAGAGGATGAACCCTTTCCTCTTCCACCACCCTCGAGGCAAATCGGCCATTTTTAGCTTCACTAGAAGCTGCAAATCATCAAGATATTCTTTGCAAATATATTACAAATAATGTGACTTTTTCCAAACCACTTAAAGAGCTCCATTTGAGCGGACAGGAAGTCGGGTGTCAGCACTGGACTGTCAGACTGTGGCTGCTGTTTCTTTGTGTTTTTGTTTGTTTGTTGACGAACAATCCTGTTTCCTCTCTGCTGACGTCGAGCTGGACTCGAACTGACTGAGGAGGGAACCAGTAGCAGCTCACGGTGCTCATGAACGCCAGCAGGCCAAATACTGGCCGGGGTTTAATGATGTAGCTGTGTCTGTCTGACAGTTGTAGCTCAGCCTAGAGGACCTCACCAATCAAAAAAGTAACCCAGGGAGAACCAGAACCCTACGTACATGCATTGATTTTAAAGGATGTGACGGATGCAAACTGTCTCATGTGGATTTATCTCTTAGCGCTGTATTGATACAATCAGAGTCTTAATATTTGCTGTAAAACCTCCAAACAACAACAAACCAAATGTGTTAATCATGTGCACACAAAGGTCGACTGGTGATGGATGACTGAGGTGGTATTTTAGTTAGGAGAGGATGAGACTTATTTATTTACATTTAGCAATCTAATTATGAATTAAATGTCTTTGTGCTTTAGTATATAGATTCAGTGCCTGGTAAAACCATAAACTGTCTAATTAATTTGCATGTTTTTTGTGATAATAGTTGGTGCTGGAGAGTTAAATACCTGACAAGCTACTTTTAGCTGGTGAGTGAACCTGCTAACCCTAGTCAGCTATAATCTCGTATTATCTAGCTAAGTTGCTAAGAGCTAGCTACTAGCTAATGTCGAGTTCACAATTCGTACAGACCAAAAAATTCCAGTCACACAAAGAAGTGGAATAAAGAGAAATGCTCATGTACTTAATGCGCATCTTGACGATAAAAGGCTTCATTCAACGAGCAAGCTCGTTAGATCGCTCGCTAACGGAATAATTAATTCACAGAGTTGACACCGTTGTGGTGCAGTTTATACACTAACAGAAGAGCTTAAACTGCTAACAAGCTATGCAGCCTTCGCAACTGTGACTGCTTTATTTTGGTCAACCGCTTGAGTTTTGCGTGTCCAAGTTCACCTTTCACTGGAATTAATTGATTTGACTGCGTTTTAAATGTTGATGTGACCGGGCCTTATTTACCAGCACCCAAGTGGGGGAGAAAAACGTTAATTTTAAGCCAATTCTTGATCAATTACAACATGACACTATAATATCTCCCACTTGGTGAAAATCACTTCTAGTTTCCAAAAATATGCGGTTTTCTTGTTGTTTACATTCTGCAGACGTGGTTTCTACTATTTAGCTGTTGGCAAGCTAGCTATGCTAACCGGAGAATAACACGTAGGTTAATAGAGAATGCTGCATGACGTACAGCTAACATGATTTTACCGCTCTCTATTCCATTCAACACTGTCAAGACGGTTTGAATGTCTTCTTACAAATTAAATCCACTCCCTTTAATCCACTGATTGTTAAGAAATGAATAGATTTCGTCATAAAATGTTGCAGTGATATGAATGCTGGGACCTTAAAGCAGTGCAGAGTAAAATATGCAATAGCCTCGATTATAGCAAGTAGAGTTAAAGATGTAACCAAATCCTCTCTGTGTTGTATCAGGTATTTTACTAACAGCATGTACAACTTGTAGAATGAAGGATTAGCCTTGCAAATAATACATCTTTTTAGTAAATTAGTTTAATCTATAAAATCTGAAAAGTATTTTAAATGTCCATCTTAAGTTTTCAAAGTCCAAAGTGGTTTTAAAACTCCTGGAATGACGTTTTCTTCAGTGAAGCTTCTCCCATTTTAAACCTCTCTAACTAACGGGGAATATTTTTAACACTATAGTTTAATCAGATGCTGAACACTAGTTTGATTTAATGTGTCAGACGACCTCGAGCTGTAACTGATCTTTTCCTTCTGCTGTAGCTGTTTCAATAATCAGGAATAAAAGAAAACATTCAACACTGTCTTGTACGAAATGTATGATTTTATTGTTTACATCTGACCGCTGAAGGAATTATTATCCTGGTGTAAGCCTGTGGGGAGATTGTGTGTGTGTGTTTGTCTGTCCGTCCACGGCTATAATGTTTCATAGCTGCTACTGGACCCATCAGGCTGATGTTTCCTGTGCTCATTGACGCTCATTGACGCTCATTGACGCTCATTGATGCTCATTGATGCTCATTGATGCTCAAGAACCTCTCCTTGTTGCAGGGATTCACACTCTTTGACCTGAAGCTTGAAAGGAGCTGTTTCAAGTTAATCGCCGTCCTCGGCTCTTCTGCCAACAGCACATGGTCTTTCACTCACTGCAAATAAATCTGGCCATAAGAAGAAGAGTTGGCGACACATTAGAGGGCACACTGCATTTATTTTTTCACAGCATTGTGCCGTAAATGGAGCCTCCATTTTCTCGGGAAATCGTAAAAGCGAGGCTTCATGAGAACTAATCTAAACGCTGATGGTGTTGTTATTCTAAAGCCATTACTTTGTGCATTCAACATGTACTTCATGATTATAACTTGTCCATTGACACTTTAAGGAAAAGCACAAAAGTCTTATCAGCAAAATGTACTTTAAGTATTAAAAGTAAAAGTACAGGTTATTGAAAATCGTCCCTCTGTGACGTTATTAACTTGTGTCGGTCACCTCTGAAGAACAGTGAGCAGAGCAAACAGAAGCATAAATCAGAGTGATAAAAAGATCAGAAACGTGTGTTCGTGGATCAATACTCTGCAGTGATGTGAGAATGATTCCATGTGAACAAACAGCAGGCGGCTCTCACGGGCGATTAGAGCTCATTAAGGAAGTCGGATCCAATAATCTCATTAAGATTTCAGGAAGCAAAACAAAACTGGAAAATCTGGTTCCCAACTAAATGTGTTGACACGGTAAATAATCAGACCAATAAAGTCTGAGGGAAGTCCGTCAGGGGGGTCGATACCCGAGAGGGTACAAAAGGAGGCAGCTCGGACCCCAACGGTTCGGTCTCTGAGAAGGATCTGTCCAGGTGAGTCTCCTCGTACATCCACTGGAGACATTTTAGTCGCTGAGATGAGCTTGTTTTGTTTTTATCATTAATATCTCTGCTTGTTCCTTTAACTTGCATTTAGTCGTGTTTGTAAGTTTGTACTTATTTTTTTGAACTTTCAGGTTGAAAATCGAACTTTTGAGATCTAACTCTGATGTTGCTGAAAAAAGAAGGAAACTTGTAATTACGATAACTCTGATGTGACCTGAACGTGGCACAAGTGCATTGGTTGTGGCAGCTCCACGGACGCTGATCGATCAGAAGTTAAATGTTTATTTATAAAGCTCGGATCACAAACTATGTCAGGGTCAGATGTGTTTTTAATGTAAAAAATGTAATTAAATTACAGACCTGAAGCTTTCACAAGAGAATTTACAGCACTATTTATTGTACGTACGAGCTCACACAACTAAAATTGCAGGTAAAAAACTTTAGTTTCAAGCACATCTTTTAAAATAATTGAATATTCCAAAGCTGCAGGGATTTTTCACTGATGTTGGGGGATCAGATCTGGCTCACAGGTGGATTGGGTTGAGATCAGAGCGCTGTGCAGAAAAGAGACGAACACAAAAGATGATAAACAAACTGTTTTATGCTGCAGCCTTATGATTTTCAGAACAAAAGGATGCATCCGCCTGTTCGGAGGTTTGGAAAAAAAGAAAAGTGATTTGTCTCCGCAGGAAATTATCAACCTCATCTTCTTCATCGCCCTAATGATGCCATCCATGAGTGTGACTCAGCTGTTCCTGCTGTTGGCCCTCCTCCACCTCACCACATCACTTCACACGTATGAAACGATAGCAGCTGGATAACAAAATACAAAACAATTTTATCATGTTTAGTTCAGTTTCCCTCTTTCTTCATTACAGAGAAATCCTTTTTCAAATCATCTTCAGGAGAAAAAAAAAGGGTTTCATATTTTCTGATATTGTTCTTTGTATTTGTTTTAAAAATGCATGTTGTGACTTCCTGTCATGTGACCTCAGGGATGAAGAAGAGGCGGAGAGTTTCCTGACTGAGATCAGACACCTGAACGCACCGTGGTCTCTGTCCAGGATGAGCTCTGCAGATGCTCTGCTCGAGGCCAGACTCAGGTGAGTTCGGAGTAATAAAAGAAGTAGTCAGACACAGTTAGAGATTTGGTGGTGAACATAGTGGAACATTTAGCAGCTCAAGATGTCAAGATATTTCCCTCAGGAGTAGGTGGAGACCAGAAACAGAGCTAAAAGAGAGATAATATGGACTTACATTCATCAGGTGAGACAAACACAAAGAACTCAATGAATGATCGTGTTTATCTGTAACTGATGGATGTGTAAATACCGTTTTGAAGCCTCGAGTTTAAGAAGTTTAAGGCCCTTCAGCATTGGCTTCACTCTTCAGATCTGGAGGTTTTCCCTTGGTTCACAATTTGTTTCTGCTGCCCCCAAGGGCCCAAAAAATCTGTGACAGCAGGTTTAACTTTATTAAAATGTACGATTTTTGACGTGATTGTGTTTCAGGCAGCTGCTGTCTGCAGGTCTGGACCGCCGGAGGCAGCTGGGAGACATCGAGTTCTCCAACAGATACGCAGAGTTCCTGCGATCTAAAGCCAAACACAGCTCCACCTGCGCCTTCCTGCGCCGCATGCAGGGCGTCAGGAAGAGGTGTGACACTTCAGACACATTAGAACAGCAGTCTGCCACTGAGCTGCTCTGCTTTAATTGAAAATAGTGTCAATTTTAAACAAAGCGTTTTTAGAAGACTTGTATCAGATGACTCCGTTGTACTGATGACATTAATGCAGTAGAAATGTACATTATACTATCAAGACAACAATTAGTTGGTAAGTTGTGATAATAAGAAAAGATAATAAACGTAAATAAACATTATAAAAATACCTTTTTAATGTAGTTATATTGACAAATTGACTTTCCTCTCCAGCACTGTTTAAAGCTAGGGTTGGTAATCTAGACAAACTAGCAAGAGTGCACTAGATTAAAAATACAAACCTTTACAGTGAAAGTAATAATTATTATTTGAATAGCGCTTTAAAAAGAACTCACAGAAACTTTACAAGCAAAAAAGAAAGTAGCTAGCAGCATTAGCTACAAAAGTTGATAAATCTAGCGAGAACACCTCCCGTCCCTTCACGCCTCCCTCCAAAGACCCCCCCCCCCCCCCCCCACACTCAATTATCATATTAAACATAAACAACGAGTATGGCTAATGGTAGTACTCACAGCTGTCAAGCTAGCTGCTTTGAAATGACCAGGGTGACGAGAAATCAATCAATGGGCAGAATACGTCAAGCAGCTAGCCGTCCAGTCGCTACATTTGGGCCGAATGAAACGACTGGACTGGCTCCTGCAGGATGAAATGAGTAGTAAATGTTTTTTAAGGAGATTACCAACCCTGCCTTTACACCGTCACTGTGTTTCTGTCCACAGCGGGGTGGGAGGAGACACGGAGAAGGTGAACCTGCTGCTGAAACAGTACATGTGTCCGTCCGCCTACAACAACTGGCCGACCGACCTGTAGACGAGGAAAAGACAAAAGAGAGAAATTAAAGCTGATGTTAGGACAAACATGGTACTGATGTTCTGAATAAAGCTTTGTATGCAGCTGTAATCATATTTGATATGGAAACACAGATATCTTTGTTATTAAAATACATTTTATGAAGTACTTTGGTGTGTTTGGTTACTGTAATACTCTGTATTAGTAAGGACTGTTACATTAATAGGTATTGATGTCAGTTAAAGAAGCTAACAATTCTGATATTTAAAATTAAACTAAGGATAAAGTTTGCTAAAATGCAAAAAATTCCCCCAAAACATGTTTATGCTCAGCTGAGGTGAAGAACTTTGTTTAGCAGCGCCGAAAAAAGTGAAGCCGAGATAATAAATGATGACGTACAAGAAGTGTGAGACTTAAATCACCACATCCATGTGGAGCGATGAGGAGACCGTCACCTTCCTCACATTAATACATGAAACAATTTACATTTACCGCCCATCAAGGCTTTGATTGGCTCTCTTTTATTATATTATCTCGTTGCGCCCTCTTCTTCTGCAATGGTCTATGGGCAGCTGTGCTCCGGTGGTTTGATCCCCGGCTCCTCCAGTCCGCATGTCAAAGTGTCCTCCACAGGTCTGCCATCAGTGTTTGAATGTGTGTGTGAACTGGTGAATGTTGACATATAGTGCTCAGGTCTTTGTGTGGTCGGAGGACTAGATAGGCACCACAGCTTCTCTCGATAAACCCACTCCTAATATTTTCATCTGGATACGTCCTCCTGATGAGCAAAAGTGCATGTTATAACTGAATGTGGTTGACCACATCTGGACATGGTCAGGCTTTCATTGTGATCAGATTTTAAAAAATCCACTCAGCAAGTTTTATCTGACTCTGCCTTTTCCCTCCAACTTAAGCAAATCCAAATTAGTATTTTAATATCCAATCAAAATGCAGGAAGAATTGAATACCAGGTGGGAATGCAAAGGCTCGTTGATCACTACACCTCATGTATCCATACATAGATCGCATACAAACAACTATTTGTGCAATCTGTTGTAACTTGAGCTTCTCTGTGCTTTGTTGACATGGCCAGGTCGGCCATGCTTTTTAGTGCAAGTTAGTAAGAATCATAAAGTCTAACTTAATACAAATATTGCAAAGTCGAATCTTACTGACGCTTAAATTGAAGCTTTACAGAGCTGTTCACCATAGTCTCTTGTGAATGTTTTCATCACTATCGCATTGCATTGTGGGATATTAACACCGCTGTAGCGTCCAGTGTTTACAATACTGTAGTATTTCACCAGAAATAACATGCAGTTCACATACTGTTGGTTTCAGTCGTACTAAAATACATCACATACTGTTGTACTAATGTACAACAGTATGTGAATTAATGTACTAAAAAGCATGTTAGGGTGGAATTCTGGATGCAAACACTGTTAGCGCTGTTAGCACCCTTAGCTGTGAGCCGCCATGTTGAGAGCCATGTGGAGGCAACAGATATGCTCTGAATTTTGTATTTAGCACCTTAAAAGCTATAATTATTAGTTGTTTATTTACGGCGTGCACACGTCTGCCACAAAAGTTGTTTATAATCGTCCCATAAAGTATTAATATGCAGCCTTGCACTATAACTGTTAAAGGCACATCAAAATGTATTTATTTGTAGTTGATTTATTATTTGAAAAAACGTCAAGCCTTTTGTTATATGATGCAAATATTTTATTTAATATTGGGTTGTAAAATTAAATGCAGCACAACTTGACAACTAGGGTCCGGACTACAGCAATTGTGAATATGAAAATCATAAAACTGTAGAAATTTACATACCTGGGAAAATATTTAATCAAAGGATAAAGTTATAATTAAAATGATTAGAACCTTTGAATCAATAAAGGAGGAAAAGAATGTCTACATGACTCAAAATAACTACCATATGTGAGAAATCTAGGTTGAGCTAATTGAAGCTATTTTGAACCACTTGGGAACAATAATTAAGACATTTTCTTTTTTGTATTAAAGTAGTAGTAGTAGTAGTAAGAGTGGTACTAACAAAAAGAGAATAGAAATCTAAACCTCCACATTAAATTGATATACACGTCTATGGTTTCTTTTCTGTATTTATGTGTTGTTTGTTCCGTCTTTGTTGTCAACCATAAACGGAGACTTGGACTCTGGATGACGGGACACTGGAGAAGAGGATCATAGGACATGCTAATATGAAGAAATGAGTTGATTAAAAAAACGAATTAATGCCTTCCTTAATTCTTTCAACGTCTGTATACGTGTAAACATGTAACCAGGATGTGCCTCAAGTCAAGCCAATCAAATAAAAGACAATTTGTCACAAATAAGGTTTTATGACTTCCCAGCACAAATAGACACGTGCTATGTTTTTATGACGGGGAAAAGTCCACCGAAGCCATAAAGCTGAGAAAGATAAGTCGAGAACAGAGACGGAGAAGGATCAGTTCAGACAAGGTGGACGGAGACATGGACGGGATTCATCCACACTTCACCGTGAGGACGTCCGTCTGCTTTCTACTTCTGATTCTGCTTCGAACGTCCGCTGCCAACAGTGAGTACTGAAATCTGCTGGTTCACCTCAGGCTTGTTTTTATCTGGTGGTGTCACCTCACAGAGAGTAATAACAGTGTGCTAACATGTTACTACCTGTGGTACAGACAGATCAGTTATAACCACTCACAATGTGAGAATTTAGATAAATAATATACAAGTGGAATAAAAACCAGTGGGAGCTCAGGCGACTGAAACAGGAAGAAGTTTGACATTGAAACAGCTCAGTGGAGGCCAGAGAGGTGAAGGGTGGAGACGTTTAGATTAAGTGCTGACGTTCAATTTAGGGATTCAAACTATGATTATCTATCAATTGATCTATAGTTAATTTGGGGCTTTTAATAACCAGCAGCTGGTCATTTAGGGTCCAGTGTAAAGGATTCGACAACATCTAGCGATGAGGTTGCAGTTCGCAAACCAACTGAAACTTCTCGAACTACAGGGGCCGACGGAAAAATGTGAAAAAACGGCTCTATGTAGAGCCAGTGTTTGGTTCGTCCGTTCTTGGCTACTGTAGAAACATGGCGGCCGGCTCCGTGAAGAGAACACAACCTCCTTTTGCAGATATAAACAGCTCCTTCTAAGAGACAGAAACACAGCTATTCTTATTTTTCAGGTGGTTAAACACTGTACCTGTAAATCACATTCATCTTGTATACAAGATCTCCCATCTAGAGTTGCAGTTGTCTCTAAATTGTTTCCAGATCGACCTGTTAATAACAGAATTGCAACTTGATTGATCAAATATGCTCCGATCTGGCGGTGCAGGCAAAAAGCTGTCGGGGTGGACAACAACCTAAGCTACGAAATGCATGAAAAGAATGATTCCATAAAGTAGCTTCAGAGCCTCCGGTTGCAGTTTGAAGTGAATCCGTCCTTTTCAAGCGAATGCAGCATAAAATCACATGTTACTTACTTGTGATGTAACTTAATACGCTGTGATCAGATTATACTAAGCTTGTCAAGCTAATACTACGTTTGAACCTTCGCATCTTTATTAAGTATTTTTGAGAATATTTTCGTTCATGCCGGGTGTGAACCTCTAAGCACTGCAAAGTTTTTCATAATTTGGAGCTATCACTCCGATCCTTTGTACTGGACACACACAGATCTTCTAATTCATCTCTTCTTCTTCTTTCCCAACAGTCTGTTCTGCAGCTTCACCGGTGAATTTTCCAGAAAACAACACGGTGGGTGATGTCGTGCTGATGATCGTTGTCCAATCAGGGGTGACCCTCGGGTTCAAACCTCCTGCAAACCCGGACAACCCATTCAGCTTGGATGGAAACAATCTGGTAGCTGCGAGGGTGTTGGACTATGAGGTATGTAGGTCATGACTTATGGTGTCAAACGGATCCAACCCCCTTATCTCAGTTCTGTCAAAATACCTGTCGAGCATGAAAGTTTGGTTTTGTTTGCAGGCTGGAAGATCTCATCTAGTCGAAATCATCTGCAGTGAAACGGCCACCGGCAGCAAGGTAACACTTTCTTCAAACACTAAACATGTTGAACTGTTTAGACATTGTCCTGTCGTGACTTTTCACTTTGTGGTGTAATCAAACTGTTGAAATTACCAAATTATTTTTAATGAGGTTCCTGAGGAGATTCTTCAGGTCCTTGGGGTGGTTGTAAAGGTTCTTGAAGAGGTGGTGCATGTGTTTGAAGAGAGTTATCGAGAAGGTTCTCCAGGTGCTTGAAGATGTTCTCTACGGGCTTGAGGATGTATTACAGGTTCCTGGTAATGAGGTACAGGTGCTTAAGGAGGTTCTCTGGGGGCTTGAGGAGGTTGTAGAGGTTCCTCAAAGAGGTTCTACAGATGAGCCTGTACAGGTTCTTAAAACAATATCCAGGAGCTTGAGGAGGTTCTCTAGCAGTTTGAGGAGGTGGTACAGGTTTTTGAAGAGGTTCAACAGATGCATAAGTAGCCTGTTTGATTCTGAAAGAAAATGCAGAGGTGCTTGAGAAGGTTCTCCAGGGGGTTGAGGAGGTTGTAAAGGTTCTCTAAACAAATTATACAGGTGTTTGAGGAGGTTATACAAGTTTTTGAAAAGGTTCTACTGATACTTAAGGAGCCTGTACAGGTTGGACAGATGGATGTCATAATCTTGTGTCTTTGATTTATTTCATATTCTTAATGTACAGTTACATATTATTCTTACATATTACTACGAAACAAGTAGTTTGAACAAGGCTTGTGTCTCTTTGTTTCCAGTTTTCTCTCACCATTGTTGTAATTTTGGACAATGTGAATGATAACCATCCAGTCTTTGACCAGAACCCGTACCGCGTCAATGTCAATGAGGTAAGAGTCTGATGAATACCTTTAGATACACAGGAATTATTATTCAGCATTTCAGTTGTTTGTTTGTTGCCTTACAGACCTGACCAATGACAAAATGTTGTTTTAATGAATTTATTTTCCTCCCATGTTAACATCCAAGTTACTCTGGATTACAGTGCATTATATGGCCAAATCTATGTGGACATATATTTCATAGTTTGGTTACAATGAAAGAAACACAATCATATTTTAGGCTCTATTGTGCTTCGATCCAAATTGTTCCAACAATTTGTTTTTGGCCCATTAGTCCTGTTTCAACATGGCAATGCTTCTGCACAAAGACAACTGCCTAAAGAATATTTTTTTTGGGGTGGAAGAACTTTTAACAGTCCTGACCCCAACCCCATCCAACACCTTTGGGATGAACTTGAACAAAGTCTGTGAGCCAGACCTGATCACCCAACATCAGTAATGCTCTTGTGGCTTCATGGGAGCAAATCCCAGTAGCCTGAACCCAGAAGAGTCTCTTAGGCTCTTATAGAAGCAGATCAACACCCATGATTGGAATATCATATTTAACAGACACTTTTAGTATAAATAGGAACTTTATAGGCTTACATGGGTATATTAATGCAAGTGTCAGAGAGTTTCCACAAAAAAAGCAGTGATATGGCTGCTGATGTGTAAAAGCTGTGATTCAGGTTCATATTGAATCACTCTGATGGTTTTTGTCCCAGATGTCTCCTTTAGGCTCAACTGTAGGCCGCTTCGAAGCCACGGACTTAGATGTTCAAATCATCACCTACACGCTGACGTCTGAATTTGTAAGATCTCCTCCTTGTTTTTCTTTTATCTCTCAGTAGGTCAAACATCTAGATAAATCTTCTTGTTTTTTTGTCTTCCCCGGAGTCAGATGAGATATTTGTTTAATCTTTTAATACAGAGATATGCCCAGGAAATATTTAGCCTAGCACAAAGACTGGATGTAGGATGAAACTGCTAGCTAAAGGGTCGGATCTAAAGACATTTCATTGTCCCGTTGGATTTCTGCAGAACGGCTTTACACTGAAGTCGTCTACCAACCCGGATCTCCTCCTTACGACGCGTCTCGACTACGAGAAGGTCCAAAATGTCCAACTGATATTAACCGCTCAGGTGAGTACTGCTCACTGCTGCTTCCAAACTCTGATTACCGTTTGTCAGATCAATGAAATCAAATATTTCTTTCTGTCTCTGGAGGTCAGACATGCTCTCTTAAACGTTTGAGGCATCATGTGAATTCTAAAATGATTTAGTTTTTTGTTGACTCAAGCTAACACAAGTCAAAAGGACTCACATTTGACTGACGCTAATATACATTGTCGTCCAGAGACTTAACTGAACAGCTGAACCTTGTGAGACAAGTTTTAGTCCAGTTTCTCAGTTATCTGCCGACTGTCGTACTGTAGTTGTACTAAAATAATCAGATTGTCTTTCTTCTTTCAAAAGGACGCGCCGTTGGCCGGTGTTTCATTCACTGCCACCACCACCATCCTGGTCACCATCTTGGACGGTGACAACAGGCCGCCGTGGTTCCAGCCGTGCAGCAAACACGAGGTTGGGGGGGCTGTGATCTGCCAGAACAACGGCTACACCAGCAGGGTCGTCTTAAACGAACAAGAGGTGCGACACTTTACCTGGAAAGTCCAGCGCTGATGCTGAACTGTCAGGTGACAAACGTAGATGGAGTGAACGGGAGTGTTTTATCCATGAGTAGCCAATCAGCGAGCTCCCTAACTGAAGTTTAACTTGATGCCATGAATCGTTCAAAAAGGGATATCGGTGCACACTTTCAGATACTACAAAAAAGTAGAAACGTTTTTGTTTTGTTTTTAATCTAAAAGGGAAATGTGACAGAGTGTAACGGTAAAACAGACTCTGCAAATTCATCATGAAGAACATGACGATTCCACTGAAGAGATGAAAACATCAGGTCTGTGTGGAGCGATGAAGAGACTGTAACATTCCTAGAAAATTAAAGCCACCAGCTGTTTATCACCACGAACCAACTCCTAATAATCGCACAACGGTAGTGGACGGAAACAGACATTAATTCACATTCTTTTTTATGATTTTTGCTACATTTGGACGGTTGAGCGTATGAAAAGAGACAGAAGTTGTGCGAAGAATGGAAAAAGAGAGCTTGACAGGGAAGTTCAAACCCCTACTTTCACACCTCACCTTGTCCAAAAAAACTATTCTGCGTTCCGAAGAAAGGTTTCAGATGCTGTAAGACAATCTGACAAGCCCTTTGTTTGAAGCAGACTGAGGCCTCAATGCAGCCTCTAATGTCTGTCTGTGTTCACTCCAAACGACGACTTCCATTGCCGACTTAGGCACATGATGATGATCAGGTTGTCTTCTCCTCTGCAGACCGGAGTGTTACCTCTGGATCCAGGACCGCTGTACGCCATCGACGGCGATTCAGGGATAAACGAGGAAGTGACGTACTCGTTCTTGGCCGGTAAGCAACAGTTTGTTCCTCAGTCTGACGTCAACATCCACTGATAAGTTGTTGATGATCGGCAGGTAGAAGCAGCTCAGTCTGTGTTTTTTTTAGGAGATGCAGGCGGTCTGTTTCAGATCAACCCCAACACGGGGAACATCACCATGTTGAAGCCGGCCGATGTGTTGGGGACCATCGGTCTGACAGTTCTGGTAAAGAGAAAATATTCACGTTTTTATCCAATGTGTCGTTCAAATGATGATGTGTCTCCTTTGTTTTAACAGTTTGATTTGTGTTGATGTTGCCTAGTGCTGCAACTGAGTGATCAGAAATGGTTACAGTCCTTCTGTTTCTCTCTCCCAGGCCGCTCAGAAGATAAAGAGTTTTCAGTTTGCCACCACCACCGTCACGGTCAGCGTTCAGGTGAAGAGTCTCCACCGTCCACAGTTTCAGAGGCTTCAGTACGACGGCGTCATCACCGGAGTGGGCATCATGGCGATGGACCTGAATTCCAAGGATGAGCCGCTGCAGATCCTCGCCACGGACGATGACTACAATGCCACCGGGGTAAAAACACTGATTCCAGACTCTAGTGGATCAAAGTGCGTCTTCTCTCCAGCCTCAGAGAGTGGAAATGTTGAAGTTAAAAAAGAACTTTACTTTTTTATAAAAGTAAAATTCTAGTTTCTAGTTTTTGTTCTTTTGTCTGCCATCTTTCAATCAGTAATACAAACATTTTACTCAACAAGTTAATATCTGAGATCGTCAAGAAATTGTCCAGAAACACAAACCTTTAATCGTTTCTTTTTTTAAACTTTATTTAGAGGTTAAACTGAAAGGTAGTGCACCTGAATACTTTGCATTAACAGTTCAACATTTTTGGTAAACCCTCTAAACTTCAGCTAACTCTGCTGGCTGAAGCAGCTTTGTTGTGAACTAAAAGTGATGGTCTACTGTTTAACTGAACATTCATCGTGTTGTTTTTGAGCGTTTGATGGCCGAGGAAGTTTTTTTCGGGAGTTGTCTTACTTGATGTGTTGCACTAACCTTTTGATTTCTGTTAAAACAGGGTATAAATCCCCACATCACCTACTTCGTCAATGGGCACAGTGCTTTCTCCATCGTTGGCGGCTACTTGTTCATGACAAAGGATCTCCCAGAGGCCACATTATCTCTATCAGTGAGTTAACAAATCTACTAAAACTTAATTATTAAAGTCACTGAATGATGATTGTAATTTTCCACTTAAACTTTGTTCTTCCAGTTGGTGGCATTGGACACGGCTAACAAAGAATCAGCTTCAGCTCAGCTGTTTTTGGAGGTGACTTCAGGTAGGAAGAAAACCCTCACAGACCGCTCTGTTCAAAGTTAGACAACTAAACCACTCTGGCTCTGCTTCATCAATGCAGCGTTATCCTCCAATGTCCTGCAGGTCTATCAAATACATGCAAACATGAGTGTCAGAATGAAGAGCTTGTAGCTTGCAAAATGCAAATTGTAATGTGCAAATTAGCTGCTGACCAAAAGCCAATTTAATGAATTTCAGGTCCAGAATGGTTTGGTTGGGTGTACATTTTGTCCCTGGGTCAACCCGTTCGGTCTGTCTCATTTATTGCGTGGGAAGCAGAGGCTGATATTTCCATTCCAATTGCTTTCCGTTTGTGCCCTGTCTCCTCTGTGGCACAGTCCTGTGGTTGGTCTGCTCTCATGTCACCAAAAACTGCAACAGAGTTCACTTGGATGTGGTCAAAGACCTCTTCATGCAGTCTTAGCTAGCTGGAGCACATGTCTGCACCGTTGGGGTCCAGTGATTGTTCGTAGCAAAGTTTATTAAAAAAATCTTCTAGCAGTCAGGTTTGTGCAAATAACTCAAGTGGAAAATTCCAGTCTGAAGAACCATTAAAGTTGGGAGAGAACAGCAGCACGAGGTGAAACCTCAAAGCTTCAAAGTATGTTCTCCTCATAGGTCTAACCACCACCAGTTTGCCTCTGAGCACCACAGACAGTATGGCCACGACATCCATAGGGGAAACCTCCACCGACAGCAAAACCACAGAAGAAGTGTCCACGTCCAACCCCACTGCATCCACCTCCATCAGCCTCTCAACTACAGTCGCTGGCACGACCAGCGAAAGCATCTTCTCCACCACTGATCCCAGTGTGACCAGTGAAGGAAGCGCCTCCACAGCCAGCACAGCTCACCCTCACACAGGTGGTCTCGCGTTTCTCTCAACACCCTCCGCCATTTTGAATGTGTTCCCGTTATGCTGAGATGAGAGCGATCCTCACGTGGTCTTTTATGTTCCTGTAATCGTAGAGTTCACAATGTGTTCAACAGCAAAGACAAAGTGTCTCGTTGTTGACATGAAAAGCAACCAACCACAGTGACAGCAGTTGGGATTTGCACAGACCTTCCTGTAATCATCCTCCAGCTCAATGCTAAACTAGCTAAGACTTTCTCAAACTTGTGATAAACAAAATAACAAAAACCCGAAACATAAAAAATGTCAGATTTTAGTATGTCATACAA
Source organism: Pholis gunnellus (assembly GCF_910591455.1). Lineage (NCBI taxonomy): Eukaryota > Metazoa > Chordata > Actinopteri > Perciformes > Pholidae > Pholis > Pholis gunnellus. Next base: position 2,764,778 of record NC_136533.1, read on the forward strand.
AACTCATAAATAATGTCATAGTGCAGTATGCCTTAAAGAATTTGAAAAAAAAGTATAATATGCAATTTGAAAAAAAAGTGCCAAAAAACATCATTGTATATTTTGCCATAGAAAATGTTAAAGTATGAAATGCAAGTATTAGTAGTGAAGGAGGGAACGTTGTTGCCAGATGGAGCTCAAAAGGGCTGATGTCATACATTAACCCAGTCCAGACTATTTATCTACTTAGAACGCTACATTTAAGATTTACCGCCACCTTGGTTCCAGATTTATCTGGGTTTCTGTATTTAGTTGCTTTTGTTCCCGCAGTGATCGTACCGTCCGGTGGCTACGGGCCGGTGGACATGGCAGCGCTCGGTGCGACTCTGGGGGTCCTGCTGCTCGTCTGTCTGGTGGTCATCGTGGTGCTCGCACTTCGCATCCGGAGGGGGGACGCGGACTGGAGGAAGATCTTTGAAGCCAGCGTGTTCCAAAGCTCTGTAAGTTCAAACTGGTTGTGAAAATGCTCGGAGTGACGGGACGAGTACAGGGACTCAACTCTGTCCATGATGTAGGATTATTGTGTAGAACACATGTATAAGAGGCATACTAGGTCCACCTTTATTGTCCTTCAGATGGACCAGATTTGGAAGATTTGCGCTAGAATTCCAAACGTCTTTCAAAATTCAAGTCATAATCTCTGGATAGAATTTGGTTCAATAACATTTTGAAAGTCTCCGACGTAGAGTCCTACTGAGCTCGCTCTATGGGCCTAAAATCAGCGGAAGGAAGCCCTCAGAGCCTTTTTCGGCATTTGTGTGAGCAACTTTCATAAGGGAGTTGTTCTTGCATGCTGCATCCTGTTCTCCTCAATACATCCATGAGAACCTTCTTTAAAGACCACCAAACCTGGAGAAACTAAGGCCCAACCCCAACCTCCACACTCACAGACTTTGATGTTGCAGCAAAGCGTTCTCCCATTCGTATTTACACCATTTTAAGCCCTTAAAGTCTCTCACACTTGACCGTTTAACAGGTGACGTCAGTAAGTCCCTGAGGGTTCAGGGTTTGAGGCTTTAAGGGGACATTGGGCCTGAATGTAAAACTCATGGGCCAAACATTCAATGGAAGCCATGCCCAATAGTTTACCATCGTGTGGTATGTAATGAACACTGCAGCTTAGGGGTCACCAACAGGACTTTAAAGAATTAATCTTGATTTTAACAGAAAGTGTTTTCCTTCCACAGCTGGGTCAAGGCGCTCAGAAGGGGGGCATCCAGTACACCAATGAGGCCTTCCAAAATGACGAAGATGGAGACAGCACTGGCTCCGGCGGCCCAGTGGCAGGAAGCGTGAGGGCCGGTGGAGCGGCGGGCGACCTTCCGCTCTTCGCCAAGTCTTCGGTGCCACTGCGCGCCCTCCCGCGCGACGACGTCAGCCAGGCGGGCTCGGACAGCGCCGACAACGAGGAGAAGGGGGTGAGTTCCATCCTGACCAAGGAGAGACGCGTGGACGACGGGTACAAGTCGGTCTGGTTCAAGGAGGACATCGACCCCGACGCCAAGGAGGAGGTGGTCATCATCCCGGACAGCAGAGAGGACGACAGCGAGGAGGAAGACGACGAAGACGACGACGGCCTGCGGGTAAAAACCCAGAGGGTCGTCTTTAACGACGCGGATCTTGACAGTGGACTCGGGGTGAAGATGGAGGATCGGGAAGACTCCTCGGAGGGTGACGAAGTTAGTCTGTGAAAAGGCGCCAAAAGGGAAAGACGAGTACATGGCGGGAAACCGCCCGTAATAGAAATTAATGATTTATCAGCAGTCTTGTAATAATCTGCTTCATCAATTAATGACAGAGGACCAGTGACACAGAACCAGGACTGAACGCACTTTAAAACCATTAAAAAAAATTATATAAATAATGATTAAGTCTCATCCTGCGTGTGTGTGAAACTTTTAAATAAATTGAACCTTTTACAGCATTTTATTGTTTATGTAAATACTTCAAGTGTCATAATTAATGTAGAGCAACCTGAATAAAGATGTGTTCATGTATTAAATGAGGCTTTTTCAGGCTACTAATAGTGTTTCTATAGACCCCCTAGTGGACATTGCTAGTAGTGCAGTTATAGTGAAGATTTTTTTATTAACTTTTTTAAATGTGTCGATTTATATTCACTAAAATCAAATATGTATTTTAAACTCACTAACTTGTGTGTTAAGGCCATACAGCACATTCTTTATCCATTTTCAAAGAATGAAAGTAAGTTTAGTCTTTTAGGTTCTCCTTTTATATATTTGGCAGAGAAGTTCCCAGATTCGCTGGTACTTTGAGTTGATGATTCACTGGTTACGATGGTCGTTCAGCACTGACGGATGAATACAATCATGTCATCTGAAACTAGAAAATGCACGGAGAGGAACAGCCGGTGATAAAAACACGCACACCTGCTGTTACAGTCTAGTGATAATAAAACCCTCCCTGCTGATACTGAAGGCTGTAAAACATGACTGAAGCAAACTCTGAACTTCTATTAAACAACACGGAGCTGTTAACAGAAACGTTTGTCAGCAGATGAACAGAAAGAATAGAAACTCGTGTTTAACTCGAAAGCAGAAAACTGATGTAAATAAAATGTGTCTGTTGATTGTTTGGCTGAAACCGTTAATAAACTCATTAATTATAAAGCAATTTATTTCTCAGTTTTTCAACTTTTATCGTTTGAACTCATCAAAATAAGACATTTCTGTCAATATTAATTAACTGATTATATTGAATATGTGGTTCATACGGTCTCCTTAATCAACGGTTAAAAAGAGAGGCAAACTTTCCTTCTGAAACCACAGAGGAAGAATTTAACCTGCAGATGATTCTCTACTGACACCAACAGGCTGAAGTCGGTACTGCACAGAAACAACAAGATATTGTCAGTGTTTGACATTTGATTTTACTTCAATTTTAAAAAATGTACATCACTTTTTAACAACAGAAATAATTTCATTTAAAAAAAAAGAAAAACACCTATTTGTACAATGACACCATTTTATAAAACCATTAAATCCGAAAGACTCAACAGAAGACGGAAACGAGGCGGAAACTAAAACCTGAGAAACCACAAAACAAACTGAGGAAGATTAGGAATTAGGAAGCGCAGAACACACAAAGTCTAAATGAGGCAACGTGGCGTTAATAACTGGCATTAATACTGCAAAAAAAAACAAAAAAACAGCTAAAACTACAAAAGACAAAATACTTGGCAACGAAAGAGCTTTGAGAGGCCCGATCACTGAAGTGAGAAAGATCTATCAAAACATGTTTGAATAAAAACATAGATATAATGTATACTGACGCTTTCATTATAATGTATGTTCAATGTGCAATTTAAAAAACAATTATTACCAATAGTATTACCTAATTTTACTCAAAAAGGATCTATTTTGGACAGTTTGGTTTTTTTAGAAACATTTATTTTGAGTGAATTTCCCGTGAAATAAAAGTAATAAATGCTGGTGTGACAGCCTTCAGACTGACAGTTAACAGTTAATACACAGTGACAGACTGGTGGCGACGAACAGGAACAGACACACTATTATAAAATGCAAGATGGCTGCTCTTTAGCTGGCTAGCAAACACTTTATCAGGACACAAACAAATAAGTGGTTTCCTTAATCAATGTAAAAACTAAAAACGCCCGTGAGGATGTCGTCTACTTATCTCGGTTCAAATTTTAAATTAAAAGTTTAAAAGCCAAGTAGCTCAACAATCATTCGATTGGGAGAACAAATTAGTTTTGTAATTTATTCTATAACACCTGTCGGCTCTGAACAAAGTAAAAAGAGAATCTCGAGAGAAAAAACATCACCATTTTGCTTTAGCTTGTTTAGCTTTAGCTTGTTTAGCTTTAGCCGGTTAGCTACGGTTGAAAAAAAAAAAAAAAAGTTTTCAACTTTACCCCTCTAGCGTTTACAAGTGATATTATTGATTGCTTTCCGTTTTCCTCAAAGGCAACTTACTAGCTTCAGTTAATTGTATTTATTCAGACCATCAGGGGAAAAGCAAGAAATATATTATAATTAATTCCCAATGCGGCTGCATTTTGTTTTCCAAAGTTACTTGGGTTTTTCCACCGTCGTAGCCATTACGTTGTGCAAACAACTTTTAGTACATATTGATGAGTCAAAGCAAAACACTTTCAACAGGAGCTCAACATATGTATATATGTATATATATATATATATATATATATATATATATATATATATATATATATATATATATATATATATATATACATACATACCTTCAAAAATGATTCTGTGGCACAAAAACAATGATGTAATGAGTGTGTTGAGGGATGCATGAAGCTGGATGTGGGAGGACAATACAAAGAGATGAAGGTTGGGGTAGTAGTACCAGCAAGAACTCTACTTTCACCACTGCTCTCAGCTTGTTGGCTATGAAAGAAAGCTAAACCTAAAAAATAACTGAACTGTGGTTAAAAAACATTTCAGGTTATGTGTTCAATTGTTTAGCTTTAGCCGATTAGCTTCAATCTAAGAGAAAAGCTTAAGTTGAAACAAAATGGACGAAAAGTCGATATTGGACGTCAGTAAGTGGCTTCTGTTTTTTTTTTTTTTTAGCTTTAGCTTCTTAGCTCATTGATTGGGAAAGAAAGCTAAAGCATTAGCTGAATTAACAATGATTAGTCAAAGTTTCAGCTTTACCTTTGTTGTTGGCTTTAGTTTTTAGCTAAAAAATGTTAAAAAAAAAACAATGCTGAAGTCAATTTTGTGGTTAAAATTGTAAGCTTTAGCTTTCAGCTAAAACAAAAAAGAGCTACGCTGAAGTACATTTAGTGGTTTACATTGTTAGCTTTAGCTAGTTAGCTTTAAGCTAAAACAAAAAAGCGATACGCTGAAGTAAATTTAGTAGTTTACATTGTTAGCTTTAGCTAGTTAGCTTTTAGCTAAAACAAAAAAGCGATACGCTGAAGTAAATTTAGTGGTTTACATTGTTAGCTTTAGCTTTGAAGCTTTTAGCCGAGACACACAAAAAAGAAGCGACATTGAGGTTAATTCTGTGGTTTACATTAAATGTTCTAGAACATTCATATAGAATACAAACCGTCTCTTACCACCACATAAAAAACATACCATAATATCAACTGACTGTAAGGCTTAGCTGCTAAGTACAATACAGAGTCGTATAATGAAGTTTTTACAAATCCCTGAAGACACTAATGTAACTTAATGAGGTTTAAAAATGTTAATCTGCTAACACTGAAACAACAGATTAAACTTAAGTCTAAAACACATTTTCTTTTTCTTCAGAAAATCGGTGTAAAATATGTCATAAGGAAAGTAAGTAAGGTGTTTTTATCATTATAAACTGAATATTTTATCTTTTGTCAGACAAAAGAAAAATATATCGATGGCTTCTCCTTGTGACGGACAATTTTCCCTAATTTCTAATTTTTTATTTTAGACCAATTTATTGAATTAAAATGTAAATAATTGTAAATTGGAGCCCCACTTTCAAGATTATATTTTTAGTTTTACCACTAATTGACGACAAACTCTTTAAAATTAACAAGTCAGATCTCCTGTTATTGTTTGATACAAGTGGGTTTATCCGTTTTATGGTTTTTCTGTCTCTTTATGACTTTCACTGATTCTAAGGTCTTCAAATGTCTTGTTTTGCCCGACGAACAGTCCGAAACAGAGATATTCAGTTTACAACAAAGAATGATTCAAGTTTTCGATTGATAATTGACTTAAATGAGTAATTAATTATCAAAAATGCTAATAGATTATTCACCTCACATTGTGTAGTAAACTTTTTGGTGTAATATCTTGAACTGAAATTACACAACGGCCTCAACAAACCGCGGCGATCGAATACAAATGCAGAAATGCTTCTTTAAGACTGATTTTCAACAATGTCGTAGCTCGTGTTTCACATTAAAAGCCTACCAAGTAAAGTAGGGATTGTGCCCTTGGAGGGCTTTTAATGTGAAGCATCTGTGCAGCAACCTAACGCGGAGAGAATCAAAAAAGGAAACAATTACTGATGTTAAACAGAGAAAGTGTTTGAGTGGTGAGCTGCTGTTTTCTTTAAAGTGAAGTTATCACGCGAGACCACGAAGTAAAGGTAAACCTCAAAGTTTCGGTCTCTATTTGTTTATGCAGCCTTTAACTTGAGAATTTACGGTAAATTAGCAGTCGGGATGGCCGTTCAGTTGTCTGTTCTGTGGGAGCTTTCAGTAACAGTTAAGGAACAGTGATCGTATTGGTCGTTGGTCGTTGGCTGATTCTGACATAGAATCAGAGATGTGTTGGAAATCGGCTGTCGTAAATGAATCACTACTTAGTTTGATGACTGAAGGGGCGGCTCAAACTCAAATCAGCAGCTGTTTGAAGACGTCAATGATGAACACAGTGAAGTGTGTGTGTGTGAGAGACGGCAGCCATCTGGTGGAGGTGTTACTATGTCTCCAGGCCGGTGGCTGTAGTCATGTTAAGGATCTTGCTGTACTGAGTGAAGATGGCGTCGAAGGCCTCGTCTCTGTGGATCATCGCGCCGAACACCATGGGCTGCAAGAGAACAGAAGGCGAGTCAGTGTAGTTTACTCAAGTACAATTTCAAGGTACTTCTACTTTACTTAATCTATGTTATCAATCAATCAGACTGTAGCTATAAAGCACGAGTCATACATCAAATGAAACTCCAAGACATTAATACAGACACGTGACTGGCCCACTACCTTTTGTGTGGATGGCGTCGCGATGGAGATGCCCATCCCAGATCCAGGAAGCACCGACAAAACTTTGTACTGCGAGTGACAGAAGACAACGCGGTGAAATAAACTTTATTGTCACGAGTCAGCATCAGTTCCTGTACTGAAACTAAAACAAGAGGAACAACATGAACCAAACTGTAATTGATGTAATGATGAATAAATGATTGATAACAGGAATAAGTCAAAAGGAATATAGAGTATGAAGCAGCCACGTCTTCCTGCAGCAGACACGTGCCTTCAGTGAGACTCTACGTACCTTCTGGATTTCAATGATGTCGAGCAGCTTGATGACTTTGTTCCTCTTGGAGGATCCCGATCTGGAGCTGGAGGTCTCGAAACACAGATAGCTGAGGAGACGGAGGAGAAAACTCAGAGCTGCAGGATTTTACATTTTACGTCTAGTTGATGAATAATTAACTGAACTACTGTAAACGCGCTGGACGATAAAGTTTGTTCTTTATACAGAAGTGTGTCGGGAGTTTTGACCTCTTCAGACTTCCCTACAACTAAAACTAATACTACTTCTTCTGCAGCCTCACAGAATGTAGATTTGATCTCCCTCGTCTCGTCACATTTATGAAGTAGATTCATAAAATCTCAGGATGAGCACACATTTTTTGCTCAAGTTGAATATTTTAAAGTCGCGCCGACACGTCTTTGCCTCACTTCACGTCTAACTGTGTCCGCTTACATCGCTCCATTGACTCATTTTAATTTAAAGAGTAACACCTGCTAACAGATATTTATTTAATTGTATATATCAGATACCAGCAGATCTTCAGGAAAAAACAACCAAATTTGACAGAAAAGCATAAAACTGAGCCGACAGGAAGTGAGGGCCTTACTTCTCGGTGACGTAGAGGTACCCGTTGCGGATGTAGTCCGTCGGTGTCTTCCTGTCTCTGTTGATGAGGCAGCAGCGCCAGCCGTTCTCACACACTGAGACAACAGAAACAAGAGTCAGACAACAGGTGACGCCACCTGCTGCTAGTAGCTTGTTCTGGAGATTTGGGGGTGGAAACACGGTGGTTATTTGACTGATTCCAGTGGTTTTATATATATTGTTAAGGGCCATAACTGAATAAACAATTCATTATTTCCCATCACTGTCAAATTCCAGACAATGTGAAGACTTCCTGAGAGCATTTGGACTCATAATTGAACATTTATCTGAATAAACACTGCGTTTGGAGACTAAATTTGCAAAGATTCTTCACTACGGTCCTGCAGAAAAATGTGTACAAAATGCAAATGTGAAGCCGAGATGTGACGGTTCGTGCCCCCCCCCCCTCCCCTCACCGGTCAGAGGGCGCTCGTTCTCCGGCAGGCTGAAGACGTCGTGAAAAGCTCCTCTCTTGGTGCTGGAGTATCGTCCTCCGTCCTCGTCCCGGCTGACGCTCAGAGGAGCTGCGGCGCAGAGGTTCCCTCGGCCGGCCGTCATGGTCACCTGGACAGGTAGACAGATGGAGGAGGGGACGGGGGGGGGCACTGGATTAGAAAAGCAGCTGCAGGTACTGCGGTGGCATCCTGGGCAACACGGCCAGAGAGTGAAGCTGCAGTACAGAGTCAACAAGAACAACTCACCTGTCCAGGTGTGTTCACAGCTGTTTGACACATTAGGTCTGAACTCTATGATCGCCTTCAGTTTCACTTTGTCACTTTGTTGTTGTTCTTAAAATGTGCCAAAAATCCCCAAAGTGGTGGTAAAACGGACCCAAACATACGTAAATACAAATAAAATGTTGATACAAACCTTAAAACTTGGGTAAAAACAGGAACACTTGGTAAGATTTAACCTGAGTTTGTCCTCAGGGTGGCGCTAGTGGTCATTCAAATCTTAAGTGGACAGAAATCCTGCAGACGTATCAACATGTGAACCGTCGTTTAAAAGTTGGATCGTCTTATGAAACTCACTTGATTTTTTTTAAACTAATAAAATGTGGCTGGCTGTGTTTTAATCCTTTTAAATTGTTTAACTTCCACGTGTAAAGTGGTTTTCTGATGACAAACTCTTTCCAGAAAAGCAGCAGTTTTACCACATTCGCTCTCCTGATGTCAGCAGCTGTATCCCTTTGATCTAAAGGCTGCACGACAACATCAATGTTTGTTGCACTTTTTCTTCAAACATTTGTTTCTGTGAAACCTGAAGCAGAAATCCACAAATTCAGATAAGATCCAACTTATAATTCAGCTAAAGACAACAAAGATCTGGAGTAGGACTCGACCCAGTTCAGGTAAACATTACATTTGGATACAAACATGAAGCGTAAAAGCCTGAATATTCAAGTAGGATCTGATCCTAAGTTGGTCCTAAAGGAGGCGCTACAGGAAAGGTTGTTACAATCTAACGGGTTCATCCTCTGGAGGGCGGGAGTGAGACATTCACTGACAATCCGACTAGTAGGTTTTGATATATATCTCACTCTAGAACAAAACAAACTATTACTGTGATTACTAATAACAACAGCGGATTGTATTGATTCTATATCTCTAATAAACACGACTGACCTCTACACTGCGACTGTAAACACACACACACACACACACACACACACACACACACACACACACACACACACACACACACCGTGATCCTACCTGTTCACACTCAGACAGCTGAGAGAGAAAAACAACAACAGAGACGTGAAACCAACACAGACCAGAGATCACCCAAACTGGTGACCGGTAAGAACCGGGTCACCGGTTTGCACCAGGTGTCACCAGCGCGTCGGGTCCGTGAGCCGGACACTTGTCGGAGAGTTGGGACTGACCCGTCTGCTCAGCGTGGTGCCGCCGCGCTCCTTCAGCTGCAGGTCGGTGGGCAAGTTGGTCCAGATGATGTACGGCGTGTCGAATCGCTGCCTCAGCTTGGGACAACTCTTAAAGATGAAGTCGATGATGAAGAACTTTATACCTGCGTACACACCTGAGGAGGAGGAGGACACCGATCAGAGACACGCACTTACTCTAATCTTCCCTTCTTGGATCTTTGTCTTGTTCTCCGTGTACAGAAACAACATATATATTTGTGAAGAGGACTTTCTACGACCTCAGAGCATGAAAGAGCATTCGGCCGTCTAGAGGAGCCCTCTCAAGACAGGTGTTGTGTCGTACCTATGAAGAATCCCAGCAGTTTGAACGGCAGCAGGCAGGACGAGATGAAGGCCACCCACAGACCAACGTACAGCTTCTGAGTCAACTCCGGCTGAACCCACATGAACAGACTACACACACACACACACACACACACACACACACACACACATTTAAAGATCTGTGTATGAACCACGAGTTCACTGTAACCTGAAACAAAGTGTGTGCAAACAAAACTCACTTCTTTATTTTCTCCAGGATGTTCGCCATCTTCCCAAACAGATTCTGTGAGGACGAAACAAAAACAAAAACAAACAGGTGTGAGATCTGCCTGCAGGCGTCACACGGTGACTTAGAGGCTCCGGCTTCTCCGTCACGTCTCACCTGAGCTTTCTGAGCGACGTCCAGAACCAGCTGGAACTTCTCCGACACCGTGAGGTCTTCTTTAGGAGGCTCCTGTGAAACGGAGCAGACCCGTCAATCACCTGCACAACCGATTTAGGGCGGGACAACCTAAGCAGAGTGATTGTAAACACCTGGGCGGCTGTGCTAAATAACTAGTAACTAAACGTGCAAATTAAATGTAGTGGAGTAAAGTTGCATGAACTCATTCAACAGTACGTGTAATAGCGTCACATGTCCATCAGCTGGAGCCGTTTAACTGTCAGATGAAACTAAAGATTTAAAACTAAATCAAACAAGAGTAAAGCGAGTTTTTTTCTCACCACGGGCTCCGAGACTTCAGGTACGATGCTCCACTGGATCCTCCAGCCTCTGAGAGAAGTGCATCATGGGAACACACAGGTGAGATGTATGACATCATTTCACACTCACGACATATCTGTGTGTCGGGGATTTAAATTTAGAACTGCTCAGATTTACCAGGTGGTTTTAAAAGACAAGAAACCTTTCTGTGGTGTTTCCTTTCCCTGAAGTATTTTAATCCATTTAACCTCTAAAGCTACTTAAGAGAAAAAGAAGGGGGGGGGGGGGGGGGGGGGGGTAGTTTATAGTTTGAAAGAAAGAACTTACAAAAGTAAGTCAAAAGTACCTTTAACAACCCAGATCCTGTAGTGGTTTAGACGTATATTAGGAGTGTGTGTGTGTGTGTGTGTGTGTGTGTGTGTGTGTGTGTCGCACTGTAGCAGAGATTAAATTCTGTGCTGAACCTGGTTTACGGATTCTGATTCTGGCCGTGTGATTGGCTGACAAAAGGAGGAGGGGCGGGGCTTGCACAGACCTGGCAATGAGGCAATTCAAGGAGAGGCGGAGGATGGCGAGAAACAGGAACATGGGGACGGCCCAGCCGTGCCACGCCGCGTACATGTAGACCTGTCACACACACGCACACACACACACACACACACACACACACACACACACACACACACACACACACACACACACACACACACACACACACACACACACACACACACACACACACACACACACACACACACACACACGTGCAGAGAATTGAGGCAATGTGTCTTTACATAGATAATATAAAACATGAATGAAACAGATGAAGGTGAATTAATTTAATGTGACACAAAGACAAAATCAAGTCTATATGAAAAGTGTTCTTATCCTTGAGTTTGTTTATTTATAACATGTAAATATAATAAAGTTCTTAGGAATACATATCTAAAAGTAGAATATAGAACACAAAAATAAAAAATATCCTACTTAAATGTATCTAAATAATTCATGAAGCAGATCAATTATATGTAGATATTTAAAAAATCAATAGATTGACAATAAATTGCATTTTCTGCTTCTTATTTTCATAAAACAAAATAACATTCTTTGTCTGATGAACAAAACAATCATTCAGTTTCCTCCAGAAAAAACACAAACATTTTGTATGATCGTGCGTGTGTGTGTGTGTGTGTGTGTGTGTGTGTGTGTGTGTGTGTGTGTGTGTGTGTGTGTGTGTGTGTGTGTGTGTGTGTAGGTGTGTGTGTGTGTGTGTGTGTGTGTGTGTAGGTGTGTGTGTGGACTCACAATGAAGGCGATGGCCGACGTGTAGACGGAGTTCCAGCTGGATAAGGCAGTAAGGTTCCTCTTGAAATTGGTCACAGGTTTGAATCCTCGTTCTGGAAACACAACAACGGCCCAACCGACCAATCACAGACTGAAACAGAGTATGTGCACCCCCCCCCCCCCAGTACTGAATGTGATGTGTTGCCTTCATGTACAATCGGAAAAGAAACACTCACTGAGCCGTCTCATGTTTTCAGTCAACCTGTGGATCAGAATATATATTTTAGATTCAAGACGCATGCAGCTCTAACTCAACTGAACACTCAGTAAAGAGCAGCTTCAGTCGCTGCGTCAGTAAACTTCTTCTTCACCTCTTGGCGCTCAGCGGCTCGTCCGGCTCCACCGTCGGCTCCTCCGGCTGGAAGCGGAAGTCCTCGATATAAACGCCAAAGCGGTCGTAAAGCCCCTTCAGGAAGCTGTCGGACAATGTGTCCTTCTGTTTGTCTGAGGACGGAGAAGAAAAGAGGCCGGCGGAGGTGACCGACCTGCTCGTTAGCATTTTAGCATTTCATTCAAGTTTGTACTCTGAGGTCTGTAACATCTCGAGACATTTAGAAAAAAATATGGACGAATACAACCCAAACTATGTTTTTATATGTTACAGAATTACTAACTAATGCAGGAGCAAAAGTATTTATAAATTTATAAATTTCAGTCAAAGTACTAAAACTACACCATAGAAATACTGCAAGTAAAGCTCCAGCATTCAACATGTTAATGAAGTAAGAGTATATAAGTGTGACTATTATATATATTCTATAATTAGATTATTATTACTCATGCAGTCATGTAAAAGCAGGATTTTACTGTATTATAAGATGATACTGGATCGCATTACATCGTGTCGGTGTGCCTAATAAAGCGGCCGGTGAGTGTTGGAAGAGAAGCTCACCTGTGCTGGTGACTGCAGGTGGAGCAGGGGGCGGGGCTTTAGGCGTCTGAGAAGGCGAGTCTTCAGGTCTGTGAAGTGACAGAAACGACCGCGTCAGCGAAGACACACGAACCCTCGACAACAAGCTGCTCTGACCGACGTCTCAAAACAAGCTCGTCCAATAAAGTTATCACAAAATGACCACCTGGGTTTGACGACGTCGCTGATCTTCTGCTCCAGCTCCAAGCACCTGCTGCGCTCCCTCTCCAGCTCCTGCTTCAGAGAATCCACGTTGGACTCGTCCTTAAGTTTCCGCAGCTCCTCCTCTGAAACAAGAGGATGATGATGATGATGGAGACAAAGTGAGCACCTCTGACCTCTGACGTCACACCGCCACCGCCAAGTGAGAGGCGTTCAGGTGACATCTTCTGCTCTACATCTGGCCTCCTTTTTTGTATTATTATTATTTATCTGCAGGAAAATAGTGGTGCAGCAGTTGGAAGGCAAAGGGTGAGGGAATCACCAGAGACTCCCACGATATAATATTATAACAGCATTTAAGGCACTACACGATCTTACTTAATTTGTCAACAGCCGTTATATCTACAAGAAATAACTCGGCTCCATCTAGTGGACTGGAAACGCAACTATAACCCAAAGGTTTCATTTGCTTTATTAACGGTTTGATAATAAAAGGTCGATACCTGGCGTCAGTATGTTGATACAGTGTTATACAATATGGCGATATTATGTTATACTCTTCCTCCCCGACCTCTAATATACGTGCTGCAAATAAAACACAATACAAACAATAAAGATCATCAATAAAAAAAGGTGCAAAAACCAAATGTACACAATACCAGCAATGTAAACAGTAAATGTGTCACAAATATAACTGATTAATGGCTGCAGAGCTCATGAATGTAATGCAGCCTCTGCTACATCATGAGCTTCTCTAATTAACTACTTATTACAGAACTTCCTGTTTCATAACGTCTAACAGTGACCAAGCTGAGCTGACAAGACGCAAAGTTTGTTTAATTCCTGTAAATATTATTAATGTTTAACGAGGGAAAAACAACATCCTTATTCACCTCTTCTTTCTGTGTGTGTGTGTGCTTGTACGTGTGTGTGTGTGTGTGTGTGACAGACGAGGTCAGCAGGGTTATTAATAGCTCTGTGTGTCTAAATGTGTGTGTGTGTGTTACATAAAGCTGACGGACAGATATTGACGGATTACCCAGCATGCTGGTGTGCTGTGGGATGTTTGACAGATTCAAAAGGACACTTTTACTTCTTTTAGTCGGACAAAAGCCACCACGCGCTAGCTTTAACTCGGCTGAAACCATCAGGCTCTGGGTCTGATTGGTCGGCGTGAATCTAAGTTGGTTGTTTTTCAGAATAAAATCTCAGAGAAAACTGAGCTTCAGACACGTGAAGATGAGAAGAAGGTGAAGATGAAGATGATGTTGTATTTCTCTGTAGGGTCCTTTCCATAATGCCGTCGGACACTTACAGTAACAATCAGTTTATCGGCTGCCGTCTGCAGCGACCTCGTTCAATAATGGAACAAGAATAGTTCGACACAAAAACGTGGTAAAACTGATTCCATACTCACGTAGGAAGTGTTTCTCTAACAAAGCGATTTCTAGGTGACCCTTGACCTCGTTGAGATCCGTCCTCGAGTCGTCTTGGAGAGCTGCAGAAAATGTTCCTGGACCAGCCTGAGGAACAAACACACACGTAAAATAACCAGACGACATAGAAAAGGTGATACAACAACAGTGAAATTGACATTAGAGATGTTTGTGGGGTCCCACATGGATCAATGCTGGGTCCTCCTCCACACACAAACCTTTACTTAACAAGGAGAAGTTCACATGTTAGCATTTAAACCTCAACAGGAGTCAACGGACCTCCTTCACAAATACTTTTCTCAAGAGAAACATAAGAAACTCTCCGTCTGATAATAATAATAACAACACTACTATATAGCATGACCTGTGGTCAAACCGCTGTGAAATACAATGAAACATTTAAAAATACAGTTTGAATATTTTAATATTCTATATCTGGTATTTTCGTAACATAGGTTGTATGTACAAATGTACAATTTTAAAAAAAAGGTACTCGTACTTTGCTTTGGTAATTACATGTTACGATACTTTATACTTCTACTCCAGTACATTTTAGAGGTACATATTGTACATTTAGTGAGTAGTTAAAACGAGCTCCACTGGAGCAGCTACAACAGTAACATTGGTGCATCGGTTGTATGCAACAATACATCAGTCACAGGAGACATTTTACTGCAGAACGAGAACTTTTACTTTCTATACTTTAAGTACATGATGCCACTTCTGTACTTTAACTTAAGGATTTTGAATGCAGGAGTTGTAACGGAGTGTTTTTGTAGCAGGTTGGTAACAAACCTGCACCTTTATGGATTCAAATGATTGGAAGAGAGTCAGGTGAACACAGCTAGCAGTGTTCCGGCTCGGTCCAACCAGAATTGAGTTGATTTCACACATAAAGATCAGAAAAACATGTTTATTTTTTAAATCCTGGCTGATGTACTTTCTCAGGTACCTGAGCGTCGCTCTGCAGCTCTCCCTCCGCATCTCTCAGCTCCTCCGAGTCTCTGGAGACGAGTCGAGGTTTAATCACGATCTCCTCGGTGCATTCTGTGTCCGACGTATTGGGCGAATCGGCCAGATCCAGGAACTCGTCCCGCCTCTGGCCCCGGAACCGGATCCTGTCCAGATGCTTCCGCATGGTGGGCGCCGTGGAGCCGGTCTCTACCTGAACATGACTGCCAGCGGCCCTGCAGAGACTAGAAGGAGGGAGGAACACTGAGAAATGATCCACTAAACAGTTCGACCCGATTTCAATAAACTGCGTATCCACAGCGATCAAACTAAATTTAAAAGAATTCTACTTTTCAGAATCAACAGTAACGCTGCCGTTCATTTACATCCTGTGAGATAATTCAACACATTAACCGACATCTCCACTGAACCTGAAACTACAGTTGGAAATGGAAAAAACTCAAACGTGTGCTTCTGACGAAGCTTCAAACCGACCTGCAAGTGAACAGAAAGCTTTATTTACAAAGGGAGCGTTCAACGGGCCTGCCCTCTCCCATAAAGACTCAGAGTCATCTGAAGCAGCCAGTCAGACACGGCACTCGTTATACTGTTTGTAGAGGGAGGAGGACGCATTTCATCCTCTTCTTAATGTTCCCTCTGTTCACGTTTCATCCTCTGCTCCACAAAACACGACCGTAGGACCCTGAATGGTCTCCAGACCAGCTCATCTAAAACCTGATTCATCACGGGTCACCGTGTCCGTCAGATACTGGACCTCATCTGGTCAAAGAGTCTGAGGTGTGACAAGTGAGCTGCAACCACAACAGCGCTGTGCGACAGGTTGACACACCTGTGAGTCGACGCCCACTAACGATTGGTGATAAGATTGATGCCACTCTTATATCCGTCTGTTAAGTATAGAAGCTGCAGCCAACAGTCGGTTAGCGTAGCTTAGCATAAAGACTGGAAATGGCTAGCCCGGGTCTGTCCACATAAAAATCTACCTAGTGGAAACACCTCGGATACGGTAAACATTTAACTAATAGATATCGCCATGAAACTTCCCCAGTTGATTATTTACATTAAGAAAATTATATTCTGTCTGAAATGTTATGTTAGAATATGCAAATGAGGCTTTATCTAATTCTAACTTTTGGTGAATTAAGAAGAAATCTACAGACACAAATAGACAAAGTAGCAAAATAAACACCTAAATGTGTATTTGGATGTTTTCTTTCCACTTGTCCGACACTTTTACATTTCAGCATAAATATGGATTAAACAAACAGTATATCGTGGTAATTAGTAGCTTTAGAGGTGGGCTGTGTTACCTTCAGACAGAGCCAGGCTAGCTGTTTCCAGCTGTTTCCAGTCTTTATGCTAAGCTAACCAGCTGCTGGCTTTAGCTTGTGGAAGACACGTGTGTGTGTGTGTGTGTGTGTGTGTGTGTGTGTGTGTGTGTGTGTGTGTGTGTGTGTGTGTGTGTGTGTGATAACCTATATGCATGAGTCCCACACTGTCTGGACATGTAGGAACGTCTTTATAGTTTAATCACACACATCTACTGACTGTCTAACAACAGCACCGACCGGTCTGACTGTTTCTGTTCAGATGACTGACGGACACAACGACTCACTAATTGTTTGACTGTTTGCTGTCGTCACGACTGAGTATTTAAAGTACTAATACCACACTGTAGAAATACAAGTGGATCATCAAAATGTATGAAATGGGAAATAATTAATTGTGCAGTAAAACGTTCCCTGTCTGTGTTTTACTATTATATTATATTATATAGGATGTTTCTGGATTAATATTATTATTATTATTATTATCATCCTTCAGTTCATCACAAACATCAACACATCTGGAGATACGAGGTTTTACCTGAACAGGAAAACTTTCATTTGTAAAGTAAATAAAGATTTAAGTAAAGTACCTTGAACGTGTACTTCAGTGCAGTACTTGTACATGTAGTCTACGTAGTTTCATTCCACCGCTGCTTACAGACTGAAGGACACACATTTAGATTTAAGTTTACATTAAGTGTCATTGACTGGCTGATCGGAAAGTCTCCTTCTGCTTCTGTGCACCAACTGAACAGGTGTTAGCCAATCACCTGCTGCTTACCTGTCGACCTCGATGAGGCTCAACAGGAAGTCGAGCCGGTACCGCGTTGGACACCCTCAGAGGACCGAAGTGAAGAGGGAACAAGGTGAGGAAGGAAGGAAAGAGGGAGCAGATTAAGGTTTTCTCACCGTGAACCTGAAGCTGAGGCAAACTTTCCCTCCTTCTCTTCTTCACAAACGGTCCAGACCCGGTTACAAAAACCCGCTCCAAACCGGGTCAAACCTGCCCCAAACCGGTCCTCTTCTAGACCCGCTCCAGACCACCTCCCTTCTCTCCCTCGAGCTACTCAGTCCAACTGTGGAGGTTTTTAGGCGGTAGTAAAAAAACAAGTAAAAAAGGCGAACCGTCTGTGTCCCTACCTGTCTATAATAATCACTGTGCTGTGGGCGGGGTAGCCCGGAAGTGACGCCATCACGCTGTGCTCTTAAAGCGAACGTCCGAAGGGCAGTCAGGCGGAACCTTTATGTGCGGAACCTTTATGAGCGGAAACTTAAACGGGCACTTCTCTGTTTCTGGGGGGAACTTTTAACTAATTTAGTTTCACAGCCAGTTCAGTGGTAGTTACTGTGTTGAGACATGTGAATAAACTGGTATATTCAGCTGTCAAGACTGCATATAACTGCTTATAACCTGCGTTGTTTCAGCTAAGAGGCGGACATGCTCTCCACGATCAAGAACACCGACGTGAAGCAGGTAAGACTCACCTGACGCGGGGTTTTATTTTAAGGACTGTCTCCTCTTGCAGAACAAGTTGTGTGAACAACTGTAATCCAGCTCTGGCAACTTTTAGACATGCCACGCTGTATTCTGTGCCATTTCTCAGAGTTTATCACCAGATCGCATTTAAATAGTCACGTATTTTATTGACAGCTTCCTCGTCTTCTACAGAACATCACGGACATAAAGCTCATAAAGTAAATCACCATTAGTGCATTAAAGTTTGACCTCTTTGAGCTTTAAAACGTCTGTGAGAGTGGTAGAAAAATGAAAGGGACAAACCTATTTTAAAAGTATAAAATGATATGAAAATGGATATAAAGTGTGTGTTATGTATGTAGAATTGATAAACGGGAACTGGTAGTTTATAATACACTATAAATCAATTTTAAACTATGATATACCTTCACCTGTTGCCGGCACAATGATAATATGGCATGTGTCTGCCAAGACTCGAGAGACGCTGGCTGCACAAGCACAACTATTCTTTGAGACAGTGAGACGTTGTTCAATAGCGTAGTGTTTTCTAAAATGTGCAGCATGCTTTGGTTAAAATGACTATATGAGGTCAAAGGCCAGGTTTCACTTCAAATTATGTAATTGTTTTAATCATCCTGTAAGTAGTGTTTAATGTTGGTCCTGTGATGAACTTCTGGTGATTTCATACACGTCCTGTGTGTGCTGAGTATTGTTTGCTGGATGAAGATGCAGGTTTTGTGTCTACCTCTGCAGAAAGATGCTGATCGCGCAGTCGTTGTAGCGGTCACGACTCATGCAGTGTTTGAATCTGGAGCTGATGATGGCGATGGTGTGTACGGAATGGGCGTGGCTTTCCCGTTGCTGCAGGTCAGAATTTAACATACATTTAAAACTTTTTACGGCTGTTTTTGTGTGTAGAGATAAGTTGTTACCCATCTTAGATTCCTGTATGTAAGAATAGTTTATTATTCATTCATATACCTTCTTCCTCTGTGCCATAGCGCTCCATATTTGTCCATTAAAAAACAATATAGAATAACACCAGATGGAAGCTCTAAAATAACATTCTTAATTTGGTTCATAATTCAGGCGCTGCAGAGAGTGAACCAACGTCTGCTGGAGGAAAATCCTGCTGAGTCGCTGCTGTTTGATGTCGTCCTGATCACCACCGACAGCCAGCAACAGCAGCAGAGCTCCCGCATCATCAGCAGCACCAGACATCACGGTAATCTAACTTTAATTAACCATCACCTCCATCACCAGACATTACGGTAATCTAACTTTAATTAACCATCACCTCCATCACCAGACATTACGGTAATTTAACTTTAACCATCAGCTCCATCACCAGACATTACGGTAATCTAACTTTAATTAACCATCAGCTCCATCACCAGACATTACGGTAATCTAACTTTAATTAACCATCAGCTCCATCACCAGACATTACGGTAATCTAACTTTAATTAACCATCAGCTCCATCACCAGACATTACGGTAATTTAACTTTAACCATCACCTCCATCACCAGACATTACGGTAATCTAACTTTAACCATCACCTCCATCACCAGACATTACGGTCAACAGCTGATCAGAGTTTAACTTTTTGTAGTCTTTTTGAAGACTTCCTGTCATGACATCATCGTCACTCTGTTGCAGGTCTTGAAGTCGGCCGGTTCTGCTTTTCCAGCCAGGAGGATTTCATCGAGAGTTTACTGACAAATAATGTGCAGCTCTTCCTGTCGACGGACAGAAACGAGGCGCTGCAGGCATCACAGAAAGGTCAGGAAGTTTCTTCTTCTCTGGCATTAATCACAGCTGATCTCCAGTTGTTTAGATATTTTAGTCTGGACCAAAGACATATTACAACATTATAAATATTAAAACTAAAGGAACACTTTACCCCCAAAAAGACTATTTGTCTATCAATTACTCACCCTGTGCAACACTTTGTATGATATCTTATGAAGAAGTTACTCTTATTTCTTGTATGTTTTCCTACTAAATTCCAGCAACACTTGTCAATTTCCGCTAACACTCCACTATACTTGTCAGGATGTATAAATAATGATCTTAAAAAACATTTATTAGAAACGCTGGTTGCTTTCAACTTGTATAGTTTCCTCCTTAAAGCTCAGTTTACCCAGAAATCAGTGTGTTTTGATAATGTGTGTTAATGTGTTGACCGGTGTCCAGGTACATGTGATGTCAGAAGGTGACTCCTCCTCCTTGTCATTGGTCCAGGTGTTCTCTCGGCGCTGCTGGACCGGCAGGTAGCTCCGTCAGAGCAGCTCAGAGTGATGTTGTGCGGGGACTCCGTCGTCCGGCCCGACACCGGCCCGGTGCCGGCGTGCCAACAGGCCGCCCAGGTATACTCGCAGCGACGCCCTGCTAACATGTCGTCTTTACAGTTTTAATTAAGATTTTTCCAAAGCGTAGTTCAACGTTCTTGCTCCGCAGAGTTTCTCGGCTCAGCTCGGCGAGATGCGGCGGAGGTTCGGCACGCTGGACAGCCCCCTCAGCATCGTCCTGGTGACGTCGAGCGGCGGCAGGGAGAGCTGCGGCGTCGCCCTGCGGACGCTGAGGTCCCGCGGCCTGAGCGTGGACGAGGCGTACTGTCTGGCCGGGGCCCCGCGTAGCCCCATCCTGTCCGTGCTGCGACCTCACTTCCTGCTCAGCGACGGCGTCATTGACTGATGACATCATGAGGGGGGGGTGGGGGGGTTGCACTGTCACATGACCTCACAAGAGCTCCACTGTGTCTTTGAAACAAGTTGCCAAATCCTCAGAATGAATTTCAAGTCAACAAATGTTTTCAACTCATTGAGCCTTAAAGAGCCAATCAGTGACAAATTATGTAAAGCTAAGCCCCGCCCACTACCAACATTCCAACCACAGGATTGAACACTGTTACACAGCAGTAAACTAGTTATATATCTTTCGATGACTAATGTGTGTTTTTGCTCAGGCTCTCTTAATTGGATGATATAAATAAACCTGAATAAATCACAAACTTGTTACACTGTAATTAACTGTATTATCACTTTAAATCTGATCCTGTTGTTGATACTATTGACTACTAAATTGAACTCCTTGTGTTTGACCGTTGAATCTTAATTGTGGGACGGCTCCAGTTTCATTATCTACACGTATTTGAAAGCTTCTGTTGTAAATGTAGAAACATTCTGCTACTTCGTCTGTTACTTTGTGTTTACTTGCAGCGGTATGATTGATTGTCTGTATTTTGAGTTTCTTCACGTCCTCTTCTGCTCCGTCACTTAGTTTTAGACCAGCTCAGCTCAGGATGTTGATAAAACGGCTTCATCTGTTTCTAAAGCTCTGTATGCACATTTAAAATATTTTAATAATGTAAATACAGTTATGTTTGTGTAGCTGTGGTGTTTAAAAATGAACAATAGATAGCAGCAGAGAACTTCAGTCAGTAAAAAGTTAAAGACACAAACAGGCAGATAATACAAAACAACTGGCTGTTAATTACATTGTTTTTCTTCAGTCGGTGTATTTTAAGATGGTTCCAGGGTCGTTGGAGAGCCAGCATTGGTCAAGTTTCTAGGTTTCCATAAAGAAATTACAGGAATCTTTGGGGAAGTTTCAGGCGGGCAGCAGGGGTCTTTGGGGTCCTTGAACATTTGGAGTTTTGTCCTGTCTTACAGGTTGTTGGACATTTGTCCATCCACAGTGACTGGAAGTACTGAGAAGTAATTTACTTCCTGTGTTGAGTGTTGTGCAGCTGATGTACCATTTTTGTCTTTCATTAAAGTCTGTATGTTTGGTTTTACTGAGATTTTAAATTGTGTCAGTTTTAATGTTTAGATTTTTAATGGTATGGTGGTCCTTGAGCAGGTTTCAGATGTGCTCCGTAATGTTGTTCTAATGGTCCCTGAGATGGGTTCAGCGAACGTTGAGGAACTCTTGCAGTCCTTGAGGTGGTTCCCAGTGCAGTGGTCCTTCAAACGAGTTGAAGGGTTCCTGATTGTGTATCCTTGAGTAGGTCCTGGTTTTCCTTGAAAAGGTTACAGTGGTCCTTGAAGAACCACCAGAACCTCCTCAAGAACCAGTGGAACCACCTTCAAGGCTCTACAAGAAAAACGACAAGCTCTGGACTGCTGAAACTCACTCAGAGAGCCTTGGACGTCAGGGGATCCAATGGCCTTAAAGAAAAATTCAGGTTCATTTTAACCTGACGTGTTTTCAATAAAAGTGGCTATTGTGGCTCTTTGGGTCGAGCTAACTTTGCACTCGTCACCTCCATTTTAGAGATTCAGAGATTTTTTAAACCTGGACTTCCAAAAAGCAAAGTATTTTACAAACTGGAGTTAAATATCACCAGCAGCCAAAATCTATCTGGTTTCCTAGTTTACACAGCTGCTGGAGGGTGAACTAAACTTTACCAGAGGACAGAATTATAAAAGGAGTTGTGTAATGTTTCTGAGGTTTGGATGACATCACTGCCCAGCTGATCCATCATCACAACAAGGCTTCACATTAAAAAAAACACCTTCAGACCAGGGTCAGAGTCCAGGCCCTCAACAGTCTCCATGGAGGCTGTTCATGATTAGTTAAATTAAATGAAACAGGTCAAAATAGAAAAATAAGGGTTCATACTGCGACAGTGGAGCAAACTGAAGAACTATGAAAGCGATTTGACCACCGAGCGGTTTGTGTCACTCTCAGCAGGGACCCTGATTCAGAGAACACTTGATAGAAAATCAATAACAACATCAGGTCAATTCCCTCCCACAACCTCTGAAGTCACCCTCTGACAAAACAGAGCAAAAACAGGAAGTCCTGCTGTCGTTTCTTTTTAAATCAATTTCAGGTTCTGGGAAGAAGAGTGTTACAAGAGCTAAAAGTCAACAGTGACGCTCAAGTTGCAGCTGTTTACGTTGCTGAAAATGAATTATATCATGAGACTAAACGGCAATGAAGCTCCCTCCTCTTTTCTTTACTCTGCTCCTTCTGCTCTCAGCCACAGGCAGGAGGGTGAGGAAGAGGAGGAAGAGGATGTTTAAGCATCTGTTGGAGCAAACTGGAGGGCAGTATGAAAATGACATGTGAAAGCAGTGTGAAAATATTGGCTGACTGAGCAACACTGTGAATTAAACTGTAATCACATTCAGTTGTTTGTGAACACAAAACTGGCATTGACGACTGTTCCGTCACATTTTTTAATCATAAGAAGAATACAAATCGAAAGCATATCAAAGTTAGATTCCTTCAAATCACTGCTCTGATTTTAGAAAAACACTGAGGACGTTGCACCAAGACAGTGTCACCTGGAAACAGGTGAGGTCATGTGACTGCATCATTTCATTTCATCACAGCTCGTGTTTCCTGAGAGGAAGACTGATGTTCACACGTTAAGTCTGGCCTGCAGCGATGATTTCTGATTGACTTAAAACAGCAGCTGAGCTCCGACACCCATCCAAACGCTCTGAATGTGAATCCTATGGCCTCGTTAACACCCGTTCATATGGCAGATTAACATAAACCACAGAGCGGAGGAGACCGACAGCCTGTCGGCTTGATCAGTGCGTTTTCCCTCAGGGACTCAGCGTGACCTATTTGTAGCCTCCTGTTAGACAACTGGAGGAGACTCTTATTTCTTAACGGAAGGAACTGTGAACTTTCACACTGATTAAAACATCTAATATTTCTGTCATTCCTACTGTTTTCTTTTTTTATGCTAATTAAAGAAAAACCGCAGTGGCGGCATGCTAACACCCAAAAAGTAATGAGAAACAACACCAATGAAAAGTCGATTAGGATCTTATGTTGCGCTGCACACACAAATTAAATGTATCCATGTGACAATGCAACGGTCAGAGCTAGTTAAGTAGTTTTAAATGATGTTTACTGTGGGCTGGCATGCAGGGGGATGTGTCCAACAAATACAGGACTTACAACAGGTGATCTTTCAGCCAGGAGACCACTGTGCAACCACTATAACCATGTATCAACACCAGAAACCACTTTGCAACACTTTTGAGATCATTCACGGTCATGAAGGCATTTGGTATTGATCATGATTATTGCTTTGGTCTTCATATTGTTTGTTTCCATTGTGACTTTAATGAACACTGCAGCCTCTTGGAGACGCAGCATTTTAAACTGGTATTCTGGTGCACTTGTTATGTTTAAGACATGCTGTGATACATAAATTATCATATAAAATGTTCACAACATGAAATTGTAACTATAGAAAATGGTTTATAGTTTCACTCAGGTTGTAATCAGCCTCAATGACGTGAGTCTGATCTCTTCATTTAAATAAATCCAGATGTTGAGACTAAACGGTAGCAGAGGATTCCTGCAGTTTGCTCACTAAAGGGGGGGGGGGGGGGGGGGGGGGGTATTCCTCCTGTACACTCTGCAGCGTCCTGCTCAGTTTAGTCCTTCACTCTGCACTGCAAAAAATGTCAACCTGTTCAAACCTCCAAATCTCTCCAAGAGTATTGAAGGCTTTTACTTTAAAACTCTTTGATCCTAAAGAGGCTTAGGTTTCAACTTTATTTCACATCTTAAATGATGCACAAGTGGCCTCTTTACCTGACGTCTGTGTCTTCTGTCACATTGTTTAAATATGACATATTGAAGGAGTTTACCTGAATTATCGGCATGATTTAAGCAGTTTTGAATTGGCAGAAGAATCATTTCTTTTAATAAACCAGTAACATTAAAAACATACCTGAATTTTCATCTTAATGAAGATGGTTAATGGTTTATCTCCATGGTTTAAGGATGTTTAAAAGGTGTAAATAAAACAACTCTCTTACATGACCTACATTTTAATACAAGTGAATAGTGAGGGTTTGCTTTCATGCGTTTTGGTCCATTTTAACGAGTAATTTACTTGTTAATTAAAGGCTCTGGAAATAAATGGGTTTAGTTGTTATGTTTTCCAAGTGAATGAATGAGCACACAAACCACCAGACATGAAAACTGAAGCACAGTGACAAATGTCTATTGTGAAGCACTCATGATCTGTGTATAATC
Organism: Pholis gunnellus; assembly: GCF_910591455.1. Lineage (NCBI taxonomy): Eukaryota > Metazoa > Chordata > Actinopteri > Perciformes > Pholidae > Pholis > Pholis gunnellus. The sequence continues at coordinate 2,790,005 of NC_136533.1, forward strand.
ATGTGTCATAATCCTAATCTGCATGAATTTTTTCAAATCCAATTAAATGCCTTTGATTACACCTCTAAAGTGAAATAATACCGTTTAAAGGTTTATGTGTAGCCTATATTGTATTATATTATATTGTGTAATATATATATTCGCTTCTTGTTACTGCACCTCTCTGCCCTCTTTAATTAACTGTTAAATTAAGTTGTGGATATTTTTTGCAGGGGGTGCTCGTCACTTCTCTCACACACACGCACACACACACACACACACACACACACGGACAGAGAGACAGACTGACAACCAGTCAGATAGACAGACTGTCTCCTGCTGGAGCTCAAGAACTGAAGGACACCGTAAAGCGCAGCTGATAAGCGGCTTTAATCGGCTAATTTGGCCCCAGTGGCCTTTAGCAGGCTGCAGGTAAACCGGAGCTGAAAACACCCGCAGTCCGACACACTCAGACCGCAGAGACGCCCAGCTTGGTCGTCACTCTTCACCTTTTAACAGAGGAGACATGGACTTCCTCCTCCACTTTATCATGATTTGAGGATTTTTATTGCGCTTTTGATCAAATCTGTTTTGTCATCTTGACACAAAATGTTTTTTATCAAGAGGACAAACAGAACTTTATGAGCACTTGTTTAACAATTATGAGTTGGGGTGTAAATGCGTGTTTTTATTTTGTAGATAAAACCAAACTCCACCTGTTTCCATCCGGTTTTAGGCGGAGTTTGTTTGCGTAAAGTGCGCACCGGAGCACTCTGGAGCTCCATGTTAAGAGTCTTGACTCTGTGACAACATGATGAGACCAAAGTGCGGGAACCGGAGTCCGGCCCGGCCTTCATGAGAGCCCGCTGGCCGCGCTGCTGTGGCTCGGACCGGACCGAGGACGGAGCGGAGGAGCCGCGGCGGAGATGGCGGCCAACCTGAGCGCGGCGGCGGCGGCTCCAAAAGGGGCCGCGGGGGACTACAACGTGCCGGCTCTGTTGTTCGGTGTGCTGCTGATCGTGGTGATCACCTGCGGGAACCTGCTGGTGTGTCTGAGTGTGTTCACCGAGAAGGCGCTGAAGACCACCACCAACTACTTCATCGTCAGTCTCGCGGTGGCGGATCTGATGCTCGCGGTGCTCGTGCTGCCGCTCTTCGTCTACTCCGAGGTGAGATCAACCGCACCACGCTGTCTGTGGAAATATTAGCTTACACGTTAGTTTGAGTTCAGGGTATTTTTTATACTCTAAAAACCTTTAAATGAGCCAAATAATCCTTAATCTACCACTGAAATCACACCAAAGACCTTCATTTAAATCAAGGTGACCAGACTTAAGGTGACCCTTAATTTGTCCATTCATTTAGAAAAGCAATAACCAAGCCCCTTAAAAACATCTTTCTCTAAGGGGTGCTTGACATTCTTAACAATTTACACATGGATCTGAAATATTTTATACCATTCAATTTCACATTACCCCTTTAAAACGCCTTAATGATCAAATTATGTAAATTCTGAGGGGTGCATGACTTTCCCCGTAATTAACATTAATTAGCTGCTGCTGACAAAAATCATTAGACAGATGTTTTCTCTGTTATCTGTGTCGTCTAGCTCAGTACATTAAGGGGGTTTTAATGGTGTATCTGCTTGGTATATCACGTTTTTAAATGGTTAAAAATCTCTCAAAAGTATAACTTAAGAGCCCGGAAGTCATCACAGAAACGGATATTTCAAGGTCTAAGTTAAAGGATGGCGGTCATGTCATTTGGTCAGGGGTTGGTAAGAAGTTCTACACCTTAAAAATCCTTTAAACCAGGTAAACCAGTACAGTACATTTGGCTAATTGTTCATTTTAAGGCTAATGGGGTTTTCTTTGTAAGCAGTTTTAAACCCCTTGATATATATAAAAAAACATTAATTTATCCATTAATCATCCCGTTAAAGTACAGTATTTGCATCAATAAGTTACTGTATTGGTAATTTAATGGGATTTGAAGGTAAACATTTTGTAATAAGAATTCCTTTTTTTAGACGGTCACAACAGGTACATTTTCATCTTGTGACCTTATGACCAGATCTTTACTGAGGGAATTCTTTTTAACAGCAAGCCGATATTAAAAACATCAAAAAACCTATAAAAACCCAACGGATGACATTAAAAGTGATGAGAAAAGCAATAAGAACCGGGATAAGAGGAAGTGCTGCTGATTTTGAACAAAGATAAAGTGTATTGTTTCTTAGAATTAAGAGTTTTAATTTCACATGGGATCAATAAGAACCTGGACCTAAAAGAGAGGACGGTCTGCATTAGCTGTGATTCATTTCTGTTAATAAAAGTGTGATTAAACATTGAGAAACAAGTAAACAAATAGAAATATAGGTACAATAAATTGTGGTGACATGAGGAAAATTAGCAATACTACAGCGTACAAATATTCTGGTACGAGTAAACGTCATGGATTCACAATTTTACTCAAGTAAAAGGATCAAAATACACATAAATACCAAAAGTACTCAATATTTGAGAATAATCTACATTATCTTTATGCTTCAATGTGTTCGTCGCTTTAATGTTACAATAATGTTGCAATTTGTTAAAATAATTGTTTGTATTTTATTAGAATTTTGAAGGCGTCACATCAGATAACAGGAACACAACTAACCAGTGACCTCTGTGAGGTTTACAGTGAAACTGATTACGACGATGAGCTCTTTGTGAGCCTCAACTGATAAATAAAACTATTTAACTCAAAGAAACCTTTACTCAAATCAAACCTGAAGTTCACTTAAGCGTCACAACCAATAAATATAACACAGGCAAACATTCAGTGAACACTATTACAGCCTCTGAAGTACAATTTTGAGATACTTGTACTTGATTTTTGCTATTTTTTACTTCTACTTCTGTTAATACGAAATATAAATCCACTAATAAATTGTGAATTATTATTATAGATTAAACTACCAAGCTGTATATAAAATACTTACCTTGTCAGGGTTAATTTCACAATAATGACCCACTTGCTGTAACTTTGACATATATTTTTCTTAAATGGGCCATTTGGCATAGTGAGTACTTTTACTTTTGGTACTTTAAGTAGTATTTGATGCTAATATTGTTGTACTTGTACGACAAGGTGCTCAGTACGGAATTCTGAGCCTATCTTTTGCCTCCACACGGCTCTCAACATGGCGACAGCTAACGGTGCTAACAGTGTTGACAGAGCCAACAGCGCTAACGGTGCTGACAGAGCTAACGGTGCTAACAGTGTTGACAGAGCCAACAGCGCTAACGGTGCTGACAGAGCTAACGGTGCTAACAGTGTTGACAGAGCCAACAGCGCTAACGGTGCTGACAGAGCTAACGGTGCTAACAGTGTTGACAGAGCCAACAGCGCTAACGGTGCTGACAGAGCTAACGGTGCTAACAGTGTTGACAGAGCCAACAGCGCTAATGGTGCTGACAGAGCTAACAGTGTCTACTTGAGGGGGAACCGGTGGGCGGGGGCTTCGCTTCCACCATGACGCCGTTTATCGGCAAAGACTTTTATCAGCTGTTACCACCGTATGAACGCAGTGCAGAGCGGCGACCGTGAGCTAACCAGTCGTGCACGCTCACATGCAGTAAAATCACAACCCAGTTATGTCAACAAAGGAAAGAGAAGCTCCGATAACAACACACTCAGAGGGAGAAAGACATTCATTCTCTGCTCAGGTAGATGTTACGCCACTATATCATTACATAGGTAGTTGTTTGCTCCTATATTAAAGGTGAAGCGTGTTAGCGGCCTCTAGCGGTGAGGTTGCAGATTGCACCCGATTGAAACTTGTGCCAAGCGTTTAGGAGGACTACGGTTAGCAAAAAAACTAAAACGTGAATGGCCTCATGTAGAGCCATCAGTGTCTCGTTTGTCCATTCTGGGCCACCGTAGAAACATCCAAGGAGAGGACCCGCTCCATAGATAAACAGCTTATTCTAAGCTAACAAAAACACAACAATTCTTATTTTCAGGTGATTATTATACATTTAACTGTTTTTGTTTTTATTGTCTGACAAACATTTGACCTCAAAAACTAAAGTAATTAAATTGTTATAGATTTATTATATAGAAGTATTATGAAGCCCTTTACTGAGGTAAAAGTAGTACGAAGTCAAAATACTCCACTGCAAGTACATTAAAATATGTTTGATATATATTCATGTCTTTGGGGTAAATTAAGTGATTTGTAAAGAGCATTTATGACTAAATTCTAAAATAATTTTTTTAGAGGGTATTATATGTTTTTATTTATTTATTTTGTGTTCATATGCTCGTTGAAGTGTTTTATTCACCTAATTTTATTTTGCATGAATGTATTTATTTGTTTTATATCATTCAGATTTTTAAAGGATTTACTTTTTAATGGATTTTATTGTTATTTATTTGTTAATTTGTACTTTTATTAAATTCGTAGGTATGTATTTATTCATGTTTTATATATTTGCATATTTATAGATTATTTATTCATATTTTTTGCCTATTTGTGTATAATTTATTCATTTGATATATGTGTGCATTATTTTATTATTGTAGTATTTATTATTTATGATGTGTTAATCACTTTTTACCATTTGCATTAGTGTATTTATGTTTGCTGTGTGCATAGTTTGTATGATAATGCTGCGTTCGAGTGAACCTCTGCGCGTGTTTCTTTCAGTTCCAGGGCGGCGTGTGGACCCTTGGCACCACCGTCTGTGACGGCCTGATGACCATGGACGTGATGCTGTGCACCGCCTCCATCTTCAACCTCTGCGCCATCAGCATCGACAGGTCAGTGCTCACCCGCTCAGGTACACGCAGCCATTCAGCCGTCAGTCTGTGAAAACAGGATTTAAATGCTGACATCAGCAGTCGTCCGTCTGACGCTCGACCTGCTGCAAGTTTTTAGGTGGTTTGTACTCTGTAGTCATTGGTGGGAGAAGTACTCAGATCTTTGTTACAGTAATACTACCACAGTGTAAAAATACTCTTACAATTAGAAGTCCTGCATTCAAATTCTTACTTTAATTAAAGTACAAACAAACAAACAGTTAATTTCATAGAAAATATATATATATATTACTGGAATATACAGTAATTATTGATGCATCAACGTGTTCATCACCAATAAAATATAGAACAAAATAAAATAAATAAAATATAGAGGGGAACTAAATTTAAATTACAAAAACACATAAATAAAATATGAATAAAGTCTCACATTTAAGTTAAAAAGGTAGTAATAATATTAAGTAAAGTGTACCAATAAATAAATGTTATTATTGATATCATTTTAAAGGAGACCAGACTTTATAAAACCTCTCTTGGTAATTATTAGTGTTTGCAACTTAAGATTCAAAAGAGGCAAAGTCCGTCAGCATTCGTCTGACTCAATAGTTAAGAGCCAATAAAACCTGCCAATAAAAGTCCAAATCTTTGTTTTCATAGTTATTACAAATCCACCTGAGAGAGACATGAAAGCGTGCAGCATTTCATATTAATGCATCGAGACATTTCACTCAAAAGCACAAATTACAACCTCTTGGTGGCGCTAGAGGGAAAGTCACGTGATCACCTACTGGACACCACGCTGAGAGTTTCAGCTCCATCCGAAAGGTCGTCGGGGTCAGACGGTTCACTCTCATGTGGAAATACGACGATGACATTTTATGTCTGTTTCCTGTAAAAAGAACCAAAAGAAGAAAAATCGGAGGCTGCGTCCGCGGTGATGAACAGCCGGCTTCGCTCTGCCGCTCGTTAGCTTGACGCAATGAGATTATCCGAACTGTCGGCCGATGTTGACGGATGAAAACATCGGAGCTGCTCCTCAAATCTGATGTCGCGACTCCAGATAAATACGATTAGGTCAGAGACTGATGGAGGCAGGGAAGCTAACTTGGACTGATGGTGATGAGCCGAAGCTTTTTGCAGCCGCCGGCAGCAGTTAGAGGTTTAAGATTCAGAATAACTCAGCGGATCCTGAAGGTCTGCAGAGAGTCCACCGGGCCACGGGCTTCTGGTCCCTCTGCAGGTTGGATGGGATTAACAGCAAACTGACTGATGACCTGCTGCCATTCAGGGACGGATTACTACACAGGGGGGGGGGGGGGTCAGAGGAGCCTCTGAATGAAGTGACTGTTATTAAGTTTTATCTGTCAGTCAGAAGTCTTCTGTCCATAAGTCCAATATATATCCTGTTGAAAAGTAACGCCACCTGCATACCTCAAGCGAACGTGCTGAAATGTCCTCATCATGTTCCTGCTCCCCAGAGGATGAACCCCTTTAAAAGTGCATTGTACAGGATTCAGAGCATTAATATAGCAGCACAGAGACATACGTAATGGAGTAATGTCTCCCTGAGCAAAGAATGAAGTCACTCTCTCTCTCTCTGTGTGTGTTGTTATCCGAGCTTCTCCTTTCTGTGCGCCGGCTGCGCTGCTTTCAGTGCATGTTAGCGTGCCCGACTGGTTACCTCACGGCCGCCACTCTTCACTGCTTTCATACGACGGTTACAGCTGAAAAAACGCCATTCCGACCGACGGCTTCGTGGTGGAGGCGTACAGCACCCATCCTCTGGTTCCCCCCCGCCGATAAACACTGTGAGCTCAGCACTGCTGCCGTAGTTTGCACTGTTAGCACTGTTAGCTTCTAGCCGCCCGATCACCCTTTGCCGTGTTGAGAGCCGAGTGGAGGCAAGCAAAACGCTGCCAATCACATATACAGCACATTTAATGAACATCCATGAGTTTTCCTCTCATATTTAGATCCCCTACTGGTAACTGGTGCTGGCTCTAAGGGTGTTTCCCATTTCCCAGTTTGTTTTCCTGGATTCCTTTCCTCGCTTCTTCTCCTCGTGTCTTAGTCTAATCCATTAGAGATGCGAGAAGAGGAGGCGAGGAAAAGACACAAAAATACAACAACCCTGCAGTACTCGCTGTGTCACGCCTCTTTTATTCGGTGCAGAGCAGACTTCTGCAAAGGATGCATCGTTGTATCCTCGCTTATAGCTGCTCCAGAGGTTGAAACGTCATAAAAGATTGATTTCCAGGTGACACGAGGAGGCACAAAATCGAGAAATGAGAAGAGCCTCAAGAATATCTAAGTCATCTGGATGTTTTGTGTTAGTATTGTGGCTGTTATTTCCAAAGAACAAAAAATAAAAGAATTAAAAAAAACGCCATAAACACAAACATGACAAACATTTTTTCCACAGTTTGTCCAGGCTGTCAGTTTGTTATTTTAGGTGCAGCCGAATGTAAACTCTCCCTTATTGTTGCAGGTTCATCGCCGTCTTAATCCCTCTCAACTACAACAGGAAGCACGTGGACCTGCGGCAGACGGTGCTGCTGTCGGCCACCTGGATCGTGGCCCTGGCGGTGGCCTCGCCCATCATGTTCGGCATCAACAACGTGCCGGGCCGCGACCCCACCGAGTGTAAACTGGAGAACGACGACTACGTCCTGTACTCGTCCGTGTGCTCCTTCTTCATCCCGTGTCCCATCATGCTGCTGCTGTACTGCGGCATGTTCCGTGGCCTGCGGCGCTGGGAGGAGGCGCGGAAAGCCAAGCTGAAGAGCAGCATCCAGGCCTGCCGCAAGCTGCAGGAGGCCGCCGCCTCGCTGCCGCCGCTGGCCTCGCTGCCGCCACCGCTGCCGCCCATCATAGAGCGGGAAATGACGGATAATCCCGACAAGCCGACCGCCTTCCCGTCCCCGGACAAGCCCTTCCACTCGTCAGAGTACAAAGACGGCCTTGTGCCGACCGTCAGCTTCGCAGAGATCAAGTTTAACCCAGACCCTCGCCGGAGGAAGACGGCCAAGATCAACAGCCGGGAGAGGAAGGCCATGAAGGTGCTTCCTGTCGTTGTGGGTGAGTTTACTTCCTGTTTAGCAGTCATATCACTGCTGAGTGAAGTCGATGCAGAAGTGTCTTTAAACCTGCATTCTCTCTACTGACCATCAGGGGGCGACTCCTTTGGTTGTATAGAAGTCTATGAGAAAATGACTCTACTTCTCTCTTGATTTATTACCTCAGTAAACATTGTAAACATGAGTTTATGGTCTCAATCTCTAGTTTCAAGTCTTCTTCAATACAGCATGATGTTCATTTAGTAAATTATGGTCCAGTTCGAGTAAAATAGACCATAAAGCAGGGGATGCTTTAGGGCAGGGCTGCTGTGATTGACAGGTCGACAGGTCGACGTATACAGCCTCTTTGCGTCACTCCTCCGCAGTCCAAATATGGTCACCTCCGTTCATAGGTTCATAGGTTACAAAAAACAACAACATGGCAACGGCCATATCCAAGATGGCGACTTCAAAATCACCGAACCAACGGGTGATGTCACGATGACTACGTCCACTTCTTATATACAGTCCATCAATCCCACTGCATTTCTTGGCTGCCTCACCTCCACCTCTGACGTCGGGTCAAAGGCTGAGCGTACCTGAATGCCTCATCTTCACCTCTGATGTTGAGTCAGAGGCACTAACACGTCAGTTAGAAAAGGTCGTCCTATTAATAGCGTTCAGTGTTGGTTCTAATACGTGGAAGTGCTTTCCTTTAGCACACTGCAGCTAATCCTGCAGCTCCCTAATCTGAAATCCAATTATTACGTAAAGCTTGGCCAGACACGATTTTCAGTGTGCAGGTAGTTCTCACGAATCTCTGCTTCGTTAGCTCATCTGACAGTTCAGTAACGCGACCTGAGAGAGGTACTTAACAATATGAATAAGGTATCTCATTTGCAAATTGTCTGACCAATAAAATATTTAGCATGAATCAAACTGATCTGGTTTCTGAATGAACAGAATCAGATTAAATAATGCAGTTCTTTGGTGTTATGATCCTCTCAGGGGTCTTCATTCAGGGAAAAAAAAGTCAATTTACAAGTAAACTTGTCTGTTGTTCTGTAATTTTGGTTGGTAGAGTGACAGGTAGAGAAATAGGGAGATTTGTAGGTAGGCAGGTAAATTGGTGCTTAGATAGCAAGTTGGTGGACCGGTTGGGAAGTTAGGCTGGTAGGTCAGTTAGAAGTTGAAGCTGTGCCTCATTAGCTAATCTGACAATTAGGTGGCATCCTGTTATTAGGTCGGAATGCAAGTTGGTAGATTAGTAGTGAGGTTAGATACATGATTATGAGACATTCTGGGCACAGACATGAAAGAGATCCAACCACCCCACCTACACAGGAGCAAGACACATACATGAAATAGTTGTTTAGCCTCTTTCTGTAGTTGTTTTGTGCCTCCTTGCAGTTGTTATCAGTCCCTTTGTGGTTGTTTTGTGTTTATTCATAGTTGTTTTATTCTCTTTGTGGTTGTTTTGTATCTCTTTGTAGTTATTTTGTGTGACTTTGTGATTGTTTTGTATCTAACTGTGGTTGTTTTTTGTTAATTTGTAGTTGTTTTCATCTTTTTGTGGCTGTTTTGTTACTATTCCTAGTTGTATAAGTATTTTGTAGTAGTTTTGCTTCTCTTTGAGGTTGTTTCGTATCTATTCGTAGTTGTTTTGGTCTTTTCATAGTCGTGATTATGTAGTTGAAGACCAGAAGGGCTCGGTAATCTATCCATGGTTAGATAGGAGGATTAATAGATAAATTAGTAGTTTGGTATGTAATCAAGTTGGTCAGTAGGTGAAAAGTGAAATTCTTGGTGTTTCTTTCTTACAAGACAAACTCTTCTTCTTCTTCTTCTTCTTCTTCTCCTCCTCCTGCAGGTGCCTTCCTGTTCTGCTGGACTCCGTTCTTTGTCCTCCACACGATGCGAGCTCGCTGTCAGGATTGCCACGTCCCACCGGCCCTGATGAGCGTGGTGACGTGGCTCGGCTACGTCAACAGCGCTCTCAACCCCGTCATCTACACCGTCTTCAACACCGAGTTCAGGAAGTTCTTCAAAAACTTCCTGCACCGCTGCTGCTCCAAGAACGCCCACTGAGGACGCCGTCGCTGCTGCTGCTGCTGCTGCATGGACGATTCTTCAGCCGCAAGAGACGCTACAGACTGTAGATTCAGTGTCTGTTATCCGTGTACGTTGCCATTTTTTCCATCCTCTGTGAGGTTTTAATTTTTTCTACATGTGACAACAGCAAAGTTTGTTTGAGCTCCGTGTTTCCTGTGAAGAAGCAGCAGTCTGAGGAACAAACTGTTTCAGAGGTTCAGATCACGCAGCTGACAGGGACTGATTTTATATGTTGAAATTCATCTTTTCAGAATAAAAGTTTTCACACAAAAAAAAGCTGGTTGTTCTGTGAAGATCTGTGTGTTTATGATGATCTTATAGAATATGATGCATTGATGTAGATTAAACTAACCAACAGGATATGAAGGAGTTACAATGTAAAATGCACATTAATGCAGCAGGAATATTGATCCAGAAACATCAGATATAAAAGTAAGTTTTGAATGTAAGACTTTTACTTGTAGTGGAGTATTTTCACAGTGTGGTATTCGTACTTTTACTTCAGTTAAGGACAGTGGTGGACCATCAGGGCCTGCAAAGCATTCTCTGCTGGCCTAAACAGAATCACAAAGTTATAGCTATTTTATAGTTTCATATTTTTTCTTAAATACATTTAATTTTTTCTTATATGTATTATAATTTATAAAAATATTTTTCCCACTATCTTATTTTCTCATTGCACAGCTGCTGTGTTCCTCAGTTGCTCTGCTTCCAGTGCAGCTTGTTTTAATTAGAGCTTTTATCCAATCAGATTTCACCTCTGTGTCTCTAGGTAGAAGAGAGGCCCCAGGCCTGCAGACTCACCAGTGCATCCGTGTGCAGTTTAAGTGAATGGGGACGATATTGTTGATTGTCATAGTCTTCAACCAATCAGATCTTTAGTTTGACATTCTAGCCAGAGCGGCTAGCTGAACTACAACTACCGTCAGCATTACGTGCAGCTCAGTTTGCAGGAGCAGCTCTGCAGTGAGGTGCAGCGTGTGCTGTGATTGGTCAGTGGTCGAGCACGTGACTATTGTGAAACGAAACTTGACTTGCTACAGAGCTTAGATGGAGGAGTAAGAGTTCAAATTGAAAGATATGGAAGAAATTATAAAATTTTTAGGGTTTAGCTTGGTGTAGTTTATTTATTTTTTCCCGAGCTTTATTTTTTCAACACTCAACGGCTGAATAAGGAGGAGAAACGGATTTTGTGGCGGAGTTACTAACAACACCTTTCTCAAGAAAGACATTTCAGGAAAAGCTGGACATCCCAAGAAATGGTCAGTCAACGCCACATCTGGCAGCCCTGACTCAGCCAGGAAAATGATTTGTATGAACGGTATTTCTTGCTGACAGCGTCGGAGAAGCGTTGCACATTTTATGGCTGGGTTTGGAGCTATGCTACGCTAACCTGAGGACACCATAGCATTTTAAAACTTTTGGAGAGACTCGAGTGGATCTATAACTCAACGAACACTTTCGCAGGGAAACATCTCTACAACCGCGGCCCACGTTCATGTGGTGGAATGCGTGGATCCGCTGCAGGTTTGGTGGATTGATGTGTCATAATGAGGTTATTAGGAGGTAATTCAACTGTAGTAGGACAGCACAGAAGGCCCAGGTATGAAATGCACGGCCTGCCACTGGTTAAGGATCTGAATACTTCCTCCACCACTCCCTCACTGAGAGGAGGAGCAACACTGAAAGAGGAGCTTCAAAGTCACTTTACCTGAAATTAAAGTGAAAGTGAGAGCTGCAGTCGAGACAAGTCTCTCTGTTTCTCTCTGAAGAAACATTCAACTGAATCCAGCAGCTTTTTCTCAACAACACAACAGAGTCTCTGACAAACTCTGGTGAGTACACTGTTCTACAAAGACTAAATACACAATATACGAAGTTTAGTTCAAACCAGAATCTGACTGTTTTACATCTTGTTTTATCATATAAAGAATATTAAGCCATAGAAATATGTCATTTTAGATAAAATCATCAGAGGTAGAAACTAAACCACAGTGACTGAACTCTGACTAGTTAAAGGTTAGACAGAATACAGTCACAGCTAGCATTAGCTTAAGCTAATTCACAGACCTGTTTCCTGTTTGAACTCAAAACCTCAGCTCTACTCAGACAGGAAGTTCAACTCAGAGCAAATGTTTAACTGAGCTCCATCGGAGGTCGTGAGAGTTGTAAAGATAAATAATATTATATATATTATCCAATATTATACAATATTTCTTATTCTTCAATATTTAAATTTCTTTTGTCTACTTTTAATATTTTTAAACCTTAATAACAATCGAAACAGCAGGGTAGCAGTATTATTGTATTATTTATTATGAGATGTGACAATAATTAAGGAATAACATTGTGTTGTTGTTTTTTTTAATTGAATTCTATTGTGATTTTACTATTTAAATGAACAGGGCTTAAGACATCAGATTCGTTTATTATTGTTTTATTATTACAATAATTATATATATTCCTTGATAAACGAACAAGCAGCTAATTCCCAAATGCAACAGTCATATGAGTGACTGGAAGCAGGCAGAGATCAGCCAGAGGCAGCCTTAAAAAATGATGTTAAACCACAGAGAATAAAAGGCAGTGATCCACCTTCACTAGTTCAGTCTGAAAAAATACACAACGCAGTCTGGACATGAGGAACACACTTCGGGTGTCATTGTCTCCTATCACCCCCAGATGGGACCGTCTCATTGCAGAGAAACAAGCTCAGGGCTCCCACTGATTCAAAGTTATTGTGAGTTGTATTTATTTATGTATTTATTTGTTTTAATGCCGATCGTATCATTTTATTTCGTCATGTTTATCCGCCACACGTTGAATGCCGATCCGTGACAATATTGTCTTACATGAAACCGGACCGTGTCGCAAAAAAGGTTAGGGACCTCTGATTTAGAGGGCTCAGGATGACTCTTCTTATATTCTACTAATCATAGCTTGATTTATTTAACAAATAATCAAAAGATATGTTATAACAGTTTTGTTTTTCCACCCTTGTTGTCCTCAGAGTGTAGATATGTCTGCTGCCAGCTGTCTGCTGACTGAAGATCAGTTTCTGTGCTCCATCTGTCTGGATGTGTTCACTGATCCAGTCGCCATACCATGTGGACACAACTTCTGTAAAACCTGCATCACTCAACACTGGAACGTTAATGTCCCCTATCAGTGTCCAAACTGTAACAAGGTTTTTAACACCAGACCTGAGCTGCAGGTCAATACTTTGATCTCTGAGATGGCTGCTCAGTTCAGACAGTCAGCTCAACAGAAAGCCAGCAGCAGAAGCTCAGAGCAACAAGCTGCCAAACCAGGAGAAGTTCCCTGTGACGTCTGCACTGGAACCAAACTGAAGGCCCTGAAGTCCTGCCTGGTGTGTCGGGTCTCCTACTGTGAGACTCACCTGGAGCCTCATCTGACAAGATCAGGTCTGAAAAGACATCAGCTGATCGACCCTGTGGAGAACCTGGAAGACAGGATGTGTACAAAACACGATAAACTGCTGGAGCTGTTCTGTAAGACCGACCAGATGTGTGTCTGTATGCTCTGCACTGTTTTAGACCACAAGAACCATGATGTTGTTCCTCTGAAACAAGGATATGAAGGAAAGAAGGCAGAGCTGGGGAAGACTGAGGCTGAAATTCAGCAGATGATCCAGAAGAGACGACTGAAGATTCAGGAGATCAAACACTCAGTGGAGCTCAGTGAGGAAGATGCAGACAGAGAGATAGCAGATGGTGTTCAGATCTTCACCGCTCTGAAGGAGTCTGTTGAGAGAAGCCAGGCCGAGCTCATCGACACGATCAAAGAGAAGCAGAGAAAGACAGAGAAACAGGCTGAAGGCTTCATCAAAGAGCTGGAACAGGAAATCTCTGAGCTGAAGAAGAGAAGCACTGAGGTGGAGCAGCTCTCACGCTCTGAAGACCACCTCCACCTCCTCCAGAGCTTCAGGACCCTGAACACTGCTCCACCCACCAAGAACTGGACAGGAGTCAGAGTCAGTCCACCTTCACATGAGGGAACTGTGAGGAGAGCTTTGGATCAGCTGGAGGAGACGCTCAGTAAACTGATGAAGAAGCTGTTTGAGGTCGAGCTGAAGAGGGTCCAGCAGTCTGCAGTGGATGTGACACTTGATCCTGGTTCAGCAAATCCTTATCTCATCCTGTCTAATGATGGAAAACAAGTTAAACTTGGTGATGTGAAGAAGAAACTCCCAGACAATCCAAAGAGATTTGATACTTGTGCTATTGTCTTAGCAAAGCAGAGATTCTGTTCAGGAAGATTTTACTTCGAAGTTCAGGTTAAAGGGAAGACTGAGTGGGATTTAGGTGTGGCCAGAGAGTCGATCAACAGGAAGGGAAACATTAGAGCAAGCCCTCAGAATGGTTACTGGACGATATGGTTGATGAATGAGAATGATTACGGAGCTTGTGATGACCCTTCAGTCCCTCTCTCTCTGAAGTCTCAGCCTCAGAAGGTGGGGGTGTTTGTGGATTATGAGAAGGGTCTGGTCTCCTTTTATGACGTTAATGCTGCAGCTCTTATCTACTCCTTTACTGGTTGCTGCTTCACTGAGAAACTCTACCCATTCTTTAGTCCATCTAATAATCACGGTGGTAAAAACTCTGCTCCTCTGATCATCTCTCCTGTCAATCACACTGAGTAGAACAAACACTTGATTTTCTACAGAGAGACTCTTTCATTTAATGTAACAAATCTATATTATTGGTGATTTATGCTGTAAACATTATTGATTGTTCACATTCTGATCAATGGGTTTTTCCTATTTGTCTGTAAATGTTTTTCTACTCCAACACACAGACATTAAGCCACTGATTGATATTATCTAATGTAGTCTAATTCATTCTAATAACTGCATAACCTGCCTTCAAGACTGTTGAATCATCAAAAACAATGTACTCAGGAATAAGAAGCATTCTTTAAATATCTGGGTGCCAAATTAACATATTTAATCGTTTGATTATTGTATATATAATACATTATGAATACTGGAACAAATTATCGGATAAAGCCATACCACTTATTTTTAGCTAAAGGGTTTTAGTTTTCATCATTTTTAAATTAAAAGAAAATAATATGTTTTCAGGGGTAAATTAATGCTGAATCTTTTATTCATTTTATAATGAATCAATAAAATCTGATCATGAAACATTCAGCTGCTGTGACCAGAAGAAAAGTTTTGTATCTTGATATTTTAATTCCATACAGTCCTCCTCTCTGCTGATCCTCAACAGAATAATAACAAACAGTTTTTCCTGGATTTGTCTTTTTATATCTTACATTTAGTCAACGATTGTATTTAAGTACAATTATGAGGTAATTTATTTGTGTATTTCCACTTCATGCTACTTTATACTTTTTACTCCACTTTATCTCAGAGGTACATATTGTACTTTTTACTCCTGTATATTTTACTGTACTATAAGTACTTTTACTTCATGTAGATTTAGCTGATACTTTTACTTTAGTTAGGTTTTGAATGCAGGACTTTTACTTGAAGTGAAGTATTTTCTCAGTGTGGTATTTGTACTTTTACTTCAGTTAAGGATCTGAATACTTCCTCCACCCCTACCTGTTGGAGACGGCCACTGAGAGGAGGAGCAACTCCGAAAGAGGAGAGCTTCAAAGTCACATTTCCTGAACTGAAAATAAAGTTAGTCTGAGCGACAGCAGAGCTGCAGTCGAGACAAGTCTCTCTGTTTCTCTCTAAAGAAACATTCAACTGAATCCAGCAGCTTTTTCTCAACAACACAACAGAGTCTCTGACAAACTCTGGTGAGTACACTGTTCTACAGACTAAATACACAATATACAAAGTTTAGTTCAAACCAGAATCTGACTGTTTTACATCTTGTTTTATCATATAAAGAATATTAAGCCGTAGAAATGTGTCATTTTAGATAAAACCATCAGAGGTAGAAACTAAACCACAGTGACTGAACTCTGACTAGTTAAAGGTTAGACAGAATACAGTCACAGCTAGCATTAGCTTAAGCTAATTCACAGACCTGTTTCCTGTTTGAACTCAAAACCTCAGCTCTACTCAGACAGGAAGTTCAACTCAGAGTAAATGTTTAACTGAGCTCCAATCAAAGGTCGTGAGAGTTGTAAAGATAAATAATATTATATATAATATCCTGCAGTCCAGAGCAGTTAGCTTCCGTCTTTTATTCTGCACAATATTTCTTCTTCTTCAATATTTACATTTCTTTTGTCTACTTTTAATATTTTTAAACCTTAATAACAATACAAACAGCAGGGTAGCTGTATTATTATATTATTTATTATGAGATGTGACAGTAATTAAGGAATAACATTGTGTTGTTGTTTTTTTTATTGAATTCTATTGTGATTTTACTATTTAAATGATCAGGGCTTAAGACATCAGATTAGTTTATTATTGTTTTATTATACATTTTTTTTATATATATTCCTTGATAAACGAACAAGCAGCTAATTCCCAAATGCAACAGTCATATAAGTGACTGGCAGCAGGCAGGGATCAGCCAGAGGCAGCCTTAAAAAATGATGTTAAACCAGAGAGAATAAAAGGCAGAGTGATCCACCTTCACTAGTTCAGTCTGAAAAAATACACAACACAAACAAACTCAGTCTGATCTTTGGAAAATAGTCTCAAACCGTGACACTCTGATGACAAGTAAAGAGTGGGAATCACAGAGTAACTCAGGATACTATCCTGATATGTTACCCACGGTAAAGATGGTATCACTATACAACGATTCTGTGATACTCGATACATTACAGGACAATCATCTACAATACATCATGATATCTGTGTAACTGAAGAAGAAAAAATACTCCAAAAATGGCAAAAAAACAGGAATTATGTATGTATTCACTGCATTGTGGTGTCAGTTCACGGAATTTGACAACTGAGATTAAACAATGTACAACAAAGTGCATATTGTTTTAACTTCGTGCCTCTTTAACACAAACAATGACAACCTGTCCATGTCCACATGATTCTGGTTAGAACCAGTTTTCGGGGGCATCTCTAAAGGTAGCTAACTGGTTTCTTTTCAGCCTTCCAAACACGGTCGTTTAGAGGGCTCAGGATGGCTCTTCTTATATTAAACTAATCAAAGTTTGATTTTATTTAACAAATAATCAAAAGATATGTTATAACAGTTTGGTTTTTCCACCCTTGTTGTCCTCAGAGTGAAGATATGTCTGCTGCCAGCTGTCTGCTGACTGAAGATCAGTTTCTGTGCTCCATCTGTCAGGACGTGTTCACTGATCCAGTCGCCATACCATGTGGACACAACTTCTGTAAAACCTGCATCACTGAACACTGGAACATTAATGTCCCTTTTCAGTGTCCAAACTGTAACAAGCTTTTCTACAGAAGACCTGAGCTGCGGGTCAATACTTTGATCTGTGAGATGGTTGCTCAGTACAGACAGTCAGCTCAACAGAAAGCCAGCAGCAGCTCAGAGCAACAAGCTGCCAAACCAGGAGAAGTTCCCTGTGATGTCTGCACTGGAACCAAACTGAAGGCCCTGAAGTCCTGCCTGGTGTGTCTGGTCTCCTACTGTGTGACTCACCTGGAGCCTCATCTGACAACGTCAGGTCTGAAAAGACATCAGCTGATCGACCCTGTGGAGAACCTGGAAGGCAGGATGTGTACGAAACACGATAAACAGCTGGAGCTGTTCTGTAAGACCGACCAGATGTGTGTTTGCATGTTCTGCACTGTTTTAGACCACAAGAACCATGATGTTGTTCCTCTGAAAGAAGAATATGAAGGAAAAAAGGCCGAGCTGGGGAAGACTGAGGCTGAAATTCAGCAGATGATCCAGAAGAGACGAGTGAAGATTCAGGAGATCAAACACTCAGTGGAGCTCAGTGAGGAAGATGCAGACAGAGAGATAGCAGATGGTGTTCAGGTCTTCACCGCTCTGAAGGAGTCTGTTGAGAGAAGCCAGGCCGAGCTCATCGACACGATCAAAGAGAAGCAGAGAAAGACAGAGAAACAGGCTGAAGGCTTCATCAAAGAGCTGGAACAGGAAATCTCTGAGCTGAAGAAGAGAAGCACTGAGGTGGAGCAGCTCTCACGCTCTGAAGACCACCTCCACCTCCTCCAGAGCTTCAGGACCCTGAACTCTGCTCCACCCACCAAGGACTGGACAGGAGTCAGAGTCAGTCCACCTTCATATGAGGGGACTGTGGTGAGAGCTGTGAATCAGCTGGAGGAGACGCTCAGTAAACCGATGAAGAAGCTGTTTACTGAGGCCGAGCTGAAGAGGGTCCAGCAGTCTGCAGTGGATGTGACACTTGATCCTGATTCAGCAAATCCTTATCTCATCCTGTCTCATGATGGAAAACAAGTTAAATGTGGTGATGTAAAGACGAATCTCCCAGACAATCCAAAGAGATTTGATACTTGTGCTATTGTCTTAGCAAAGCAGAGTTTCTCTTCAGGAAGATTTTACTACGAGGTTCAGGTTAAAGGGAAGACTGAGTGGGATTTAGGAGTGGCCAGAGAGTCGATCAACAGGAAGGGAAGCATTACAGCGACTCCTCAGAATGGTTACTGGACGATATGTTTGAGGAATGAGTACAGAGCTCTTGCTGGCCCTCCAGTTCTTCTCTCTCTGAAGTCTCAGCCTCAGAAGGTGGGGGTGTTTGTGGATTATGAGGAGGGTCTGGTCTCCTTTTATGACGTTGATGCTGCAGCTCTTATCTACTCCTTTACTGGCTGCTGCTTCACTGAGAAACTCTACCCATTTTTTAGTCCATCTAATAATGATGGTGGTAAAAACTCTGCTCCTCTGATCATCTCTCCTGTCAATCACACTGAGTAGAACAAACACTTGATTTTCTACAGAGAGACTCTTTCATTTAATGAAACACATCTATATTATTGGTGATTTTCGGTGTAAACATTATTGATTCTTCCCTTTCTGATCAATATTTTGTTTCTTTTTGTCTGTAAATGTTTTTCTACTCCAACACACAGACATTAAGCCACTGATTGATATTATCTAATGTCGTCTAATTCATTCTAATAACTGCATAACCTGCCTTCAAGACTGTTGAATCATCAAAAACAATGTACTCAGAAATAAGAAGCATTTAAACATTCCTTAAATATCTGGGTGCCAAATACAAATGTTTTAATGTCTGATTATTGTATATAAAATACATTATGAATGCTGGCACACATTATTGGATGAAGTTATACCACTTATTTTATATTTAAAAAAAGATGTTTAAGGTTTTAGTTTTCATCAATTTACAATTAAAAGACAAATAAAGAGATCTCTGTCTGGTGTGTATTCATGTGTAATTTAAAGATGAATTCTTGATTCATATTTGTAAAAAATGAATCAACAAAATGTGATCATGAAACATTCAGCTGCTGTGACCAGAGAAGAAAAGACAAAGACACCAGATTTTCTTTTTATTTAAAATTTTGTCAGAGCATTTGATTCATTGATTGTTGTCAGAATGCAATGACAACCTCAACAAAAATATTTTAAATGCTTTTGAAGATGATTAACAAGCAAGTAAAAAGTACAAAAGTATACGAATCAAAATGCAGTTTACTCATGCAGAATGACTCATTTCAGAATAAAACATATATAATACTGAGTTATAAATTGTGTGAACTGATAACGGGCATCTTACAGGAATCTATAATCAACATCATTTATTTGTTGATTATATTTTGTTTTAATAATCTGAATCTGCAACATTGAGTAATATTAAGTAAATGAGTTAAAAAGGGACAATATGTCCCGTTGACATGTCGAGTAGAAGCATAATGAAGCATGAAATGGAAACGCTCAAGTAAAGTAGAAGTACCTCAAAAAATATACTTAAAATTAGATCCTCAACGTGCTTCCAGTTAAATAATTGGGGGACAAAATCCACGGTTCTTATTATTATGATGTTACTTTTATTATTACAAAGTTTATCGCAAAATGAGACTTTGGTAGTCTGAGGAACAAAACGAGAGTTTCACACTAAAAAAAGTATTTAAACTCAAACATAATATCCACACAGCCTCAGATTTAGTCCTCCATCAGTGTCTACAAGGACTGTTAAGACGTTAACGTAGGACATGTGTGGTCCTGCGGGGGGGGGGGCAGCAGACACCTGAGCGCCGCTGGGGCGGAGACGCAGAAGAATCAAATGTCATCCTGTCAGAAATATAAAAAACTAAACTCCGTCTGCAGCTAAACTCAATATAAAAGCAGATAATATACGAACAAATATGAAACTGAACCCCCAGGCCCGAGACTCTGGATGGATAATAAAATAACACCTGAAATCTGAATTTCATTAATAGATGAACTTATTAAATAAACATCTGAGGAGATGAATAAAGACAGAAGTCTCTTCTGAAAAGACTTAATATATAGAATAATAGAAGATTTAATGTCCCGTTTGTAATGATAATAAATCAATGGAGAGGTTATTGTAGAAAACACTTTATTTATTAAATTAAACTAATTTATTTGTTCTGGTTCACCATGAGGGGAAACGTGTCATAGTAAAAAAATAAAAATGACTTTGACAAACCGGATACACAAGATCAAAAGTATATGGACAGCCACACTTTACAGCCACACATATCTTCATATCTATATATCTATATACAAGCTTTAATTCCTGTCCTTAAGTTTGAATCACAAGTAAAAAACAGAAACGCTGCGGAGCTTCGAAATCTGACTCTTAATGATAAAAAAATTATAAATACCATAACCAACAGACAGATAACTCATCTTTAAGTATTGTCCAATTTAATAGTATTTTTACTATAATTCTACTGAACTTTATTAACCAGGACAGGTAGTGAAAAACATACAATAAAATAAAATATAATAAATTAAATGTAAAAAAACAACATAATTAGGGTTATTAATAAAATAATTAACTTGACAGATTAATTGGTAATAAAATAATATTTAGTTAAAGCCCTAAACCATCTTGTCTTGCTTTATTAAACAGCATACTGGTCGTGAAACCTTGACTCTGTATTGAAGTGAAAGAGAAACACATTCACAAACATTAAGTTTATACGATGAGGTCATCTCTCAGAAGTCCACAGACCGTCGTTTCCTGTCTGATCTGGAGGAAAACCTTCACAATAAAAGCTCCAGTGGGGAGATTTTAAGCCTTTAGAACAGACTCCGCTCCTCTTTGCACCATATAAGGACTTCCTGTCCGATGAAACAACCTTCATTTCACTTTGTCCATGTCCATGAGTGGCTCCTCCTCCTGGACAGACACGCCCCCCGATGATTGACAGCAGGTGTGCTGATGCTCCTTCCAGTCCTGCAGTAGGGAAAAAAACAACAACAAAAACAAGCTGTGATTCTCTGCAGATTGTTTAAATTCATTGGTTTCTTTTTTACTATTGAGATGAAGCTATTGATACATTTTTGCATGTTTAATCTTTAAACCTACACATAAATACCTGTGCTATTTTGTGAATTACCATATTTACCCTCATCTAATACTACAGCACTACTACTTACCGTAACACACACACACACACACACACACACACACACACACACACACACACACACACACACACACACACACACACACACACACACACACGTGTACAAAATAAGACTATGTAAAGTCTCCAAACAGCTAACTGCTGCTAATAGCTAATAACCAGAGCTAATGTAATGTCTGCTTGTGAAGGAAACATACAAAATACAGCATGTATCTTCTTCCATATGAGTTAATAAATCAACGTCTGTCAGATTGTTTTAGAATCACACTCTTGTTTATTTCTGTATATCATATTATCAGCATTACACGTTTTTGGTCGGGACATTCTTGAACATGAGGTTAAATTAAAAGATGATCGGTCCCTCGGGTGAGTCTTACCTTCCTCTGGCAGAAGGCGGAGCAGTAGTTGACCTTGTGACAGCCCGTACACTCGCTCATCGCCACCCGGCCGCAGTTCACACACATCTGCTGCAGGTGAACACATTAGGAACACGTGAAGAAGACACAGGAGGTACAAACAGGTAACGAGCTGAGCTCAGTCCTCCATCATCTCACGAGCGACTCCTCTGGTTGTATAGAAGTCTATGAGAAAATGACTCTACTTCTCTCTTGATTTATTACCTCAGTAAACATTGTAAACATGAGTTTATGGTCTCAATCTCTAGTTTCAAGTATTCAATCAAGATTACAGTAGAGTTAGCTATTTGTAGGACGTCTGTGTGTGTGTGTGTGTGTGTGTGTGTGTGTGAGAGTCTGTGTGTGTGTGTGTGTGTGTGTGTGTGTGTGTGTGGGGGTGTGTGTGTGTGTGTTTAGGTGTGTATGTGTGTCATACGTTGATGATGATCTCGGTGATGTCAGAGCTCCTCTTGGCCTCCGAGTCGTCCGGCTGCTGAAACGTGATCTGGTTCTGAAACGACTGAGTGAGACCACACTGAACACACACACACACACACACACACACACACACACACACACATACAGACAGAGTCAGTAACGCAGAAATAAAACTCAGTCATCATCATTTATATTTATAATCATAATACGTAAACATTTCCGGTTAAAGCTACTGATCTAAAACTGAGGTCTTTATCATTTCCCAGTTTTTGTGGCTCCTGGATTCCTTTCCTTGACTCCTCTCCTTATATCCTAGTCCCGTCCAAGGGAGACGCAAGCAGAGGAGGCGAGGAAGTGACGCGAGGAGAGAGAGGAGTTCTCATCAAAGAGACGTCAATTAAATATGATGTCCATTGTTTTTTCAGCTTCATACTGTTAACTATGAAGCTGGATCGAGGAGACGAGGAGGCACAAAAGTGAGAAACGAGACATATGTCAGTGTGTGTGTGTGCGTGTGTGTGTGTGTGTGTGTGTGTGTCCTCACCTCCTTCCTGCCTCCCTGACTTTTGACCCCGACAGTGTTTTTGGCCTGTTCGATGAGCGCCTTCAGCTGCTGGACGTTGCTCATCAGCGTGTTGGCCATGTCCTCCAGGTCCAGCCAGGTGTTCCTCTGCGCCTCGCTGAGCGCCGGCCCCGCCCCCCCGACAGGCTCCACCTCCAGCCCGCTCACCAGCGCGGCCGACGGAGACGCCGCCGCCGACGACAACGTCACCGCCATCTTGGCCTGAACCGGCTGAGGGGTCACGGCCAGCGCCGGCAACGCCGTGAGCACTGAGAGAGAAGAAGAAGAAGAGAGACATGAAGGATGGTAGAGAGCCGACACCATAATACACTAGAACACTGTAATAACACTAATTATAACACTTTATTGCCTCACATCAAGGAACTACAGGTGACATGTTCTATGTAGTTTTGTCTGACCAATAGTCCAAAAACCTAAAAATATTTAATTTAAAGAAAAAAGAAAAAATATCCTCACATTTGAGAATGTGATACCAGATAAATAATAAAAAATACTAATCTATTTAGAGACTAAAAGAACATTTCCCTGTGCACTATTTAGCTTCTGTTCTGATTCAGTATTTGAAATAAAATATTTAGATTTAGTGAATGTGTAAATTTGAAATTTGCAGCTGAATTGTGCTCCTCTCTGCTAACTTATCACCGCGGCGCTGTGACGCACAGGTGTACTTCAGGACCCCATGACATCACCGCTAGATACAATAACAACTTTATGGATTGAAATTCAGTTGTTGTTGTAGAATAACGGCAGAAATAAATACATATATATACATATATATATATATATATATGTATATATATATATCAGAAAGGCTCATCGGTTCATCAATCAATCAACGATCTATGAGGCCGCTATCGAGGAAACTGAACATGATTTAAGTGGAGTTAGAGCGACAATAATACTTTACTTTCATATGCTACGTTATTAGCTCCAACATTTTGTTGTGAAGAGTTTTTAAGAGAGAACACATTTGAACCAGAACTAGAAAATGACAGCAGCAGATGCTTTACGGACCTCTACTGAGAATAAATAAAGGAGGAACAGAACAAACTGCCTCATCGTTGGTTTGTCTTTAAATTTGTTTTTTGAAAATCAGTTGTAAACAGTCGTGTGGTTTTATGAATTGAGGCACGTCTCCTCATCTGAAACTCCACACACACACACACACACACACACACACACACACACACACACACACACACACACACACACACACACACACACCTCGGGGTGAAGGACCGAGAGGCAGTACTGACATCTGGATCACTAATGTGTGTCTGTGTCACCCAGCAGTCAGATAACAACATCAGCAGCCATCCAGCCAATCAGAACAGTCCCAGTGATGGTTTAAAAAGGTCCAATCAGTAACTAAATAACAGATACTTATATATTCATAGCAGTGTGAGTTCTGGATTAAATATCACCGGTTTGCGTGTTTTGTCAGCTGATAATATCATTAATAATAGAAATGGTCCGGAGTGAGGGGGGAGATCCCACGAGCCGACCTCTCCTGAGAGCTCATTACAGAAACACGACAGCCAATCAGAGAGCAGCCGCCGTGCTTCCCCGACACCTGATAGGATGATGGATAAGCTGCGGGTCAGCGGCGATGTAGGGGATTGTGGGACAGATGATTAAGGAGGAAATAAACATCCTGGACGACCCACGGAGTCGTGTCTGGGTTTTTTTACATGCAGCAGATGATGAGGTTTTTCAAAGTGAAGACGAGGAACCTGCTGGTGGTCAAACACAGCAGGAAGTCGAGGAAGGATCCTTAAAGTTTCAAGAACGCTACGTCATCGAATCCCACCTGAGGCCTGTCACAATGTCAAGGATGCTTAAAAATATGCCAAGGACGGAGTCTTTCAACCTTTAATAAAAGTATTATTATTATTTACTTCAGAGGACTTCAAGGATGCGTGTGTGTGTGTGTCCTGCACACTCCCAAAACACCCACAATCCTTTGCACAATGATGCATTTCCTGTTCTTCGATTTGGAAACAAGATAAATACTAAACTAAAGAAGAGCATGACGGCTGTTCATACGATTTCTTTGTCATTATCAAAAGATATTTTGTCTTAATTATGAGATTTTTCATCACAGTGATGAGATTTGTTGTCATAACTATCACATTCCTTATATTTGTTACATTTTATTGTCATAATTGCGGGTTTCTTGACATAATCATGAGAGTTTTGTCATAATCACAAGATGTTTTGTCTTAATTATGAGATTTCTTGGCAACATTATGAGTTTTTTGTGAATATTTGAAGATTCTTTGTCATAATTATGAAATATTTTGTCTTAATTGATTTTGCCATAATCATGAAATATAGAAGTCATAATACTGAGATCTTGTCTTTCTTTGGTGAATGCGGTTCCCTGTTGGATCTGGACTCCATGTGACCCCTGAGACACACAAACGCATCGATGACGTCATGGACCTGGTACCTGCTGTGCTGGCGAACACCTCGCTCTGCGCCGAGCCCTCCGAGATGATGGCGGCAGCGGCGGCCGCGGCGGCGGTTGCGTCTCCCGTTGGCGAGCGCTCAAATGTCAAAGTGCCCGAGGTGGTGAACTGTCCCGACGGGGACACCGTGACTGTTGGTGGAGGACAGACGCGGTGAGACATGTTTGGACAAGCAGGAAACTTCTGAAGTCTTTAAGGATTAAATGTTCACGTCCTATTCAGAGGACCACCAACTAGTCAGTGTGTCAGCATCTCATTCATTTAGATAACTCAGACGTGCTTTAACAGGATGATGAGACCAGAATATGAGGGTCGTTTCCACAGGTCAAAGATCAGGAAATGAAAACCTCTTAAAAGTCTTATAATGGAGGATATTATTCCTCAGACTTTATATTGTGACTGTGAGCCCATGAATCTATGAAATAATCTGATTTAACGGCCATAAACCGGCTGATCCTGAACCACAAACTATCTTTTCTCTTCTTCTGCTGTGAGGCTCCACCAATCACAGTCGGGCTGAGGTCACCTGACGTACACGTGGTCCCCGGCGTCAGCGTAATGTTTTTGGTGGTGGGGAGCTCCTTCTTTGGGGAGGCGACCAGAGGCTCGTTGTCCTTCTTCCGTCTCTTGTACGGGACGAAGAGGCGGACTGGACCGGTCTGATGGAGACATGAGAAGGTGCTTTAACTCAGCAACAAGGAGATGAAATTATTTGTTTATGTTCTTCCTCCAATACTTTAAATATAAAACAACTTTTTTTTCGCTCATTAAACAAAAGAAGCCAAAGTTGTCAAATGTTAAATGTCAGCGAAACAAAAACTTTGTCCAAAACTGGTGAAATTATCATTTTAAGTCAGGAATTATCGGATCAAAGAATATGAAAAACAATACGTTTTAGTCTATAAAACATCAGCAAACAGTTGAAATAAATCCCAGGAAGATAAAACAAAGGTCACAGCTACAGAACAGAACTAAATTAAATTTACCATGCTGATGTTTTCTGCTTCCAGAGTCTCTCCATCCTTTGGACACTGAAGAGAAAGAAGCAGACAAACACAAACTGAATCATCCTGCTGTCTGACTGAACTGATCTGATGAACCATTAAATGCAATCGTTCCTTCAATTCATCAATTAACACCTTCAATTTATAAGGTGTCCAAAAATGACAGCAAATATCCATCTTTTGTTTCCAAAGTGATTCTTCAACCTGATAACCCGCAACGCTGTTAACCCGTAACGCTGCGTCCCGTAACGCTGCGTCCCGTAACGCTGCGTCCCGTAACGCTGCGTCCCGTAGCGTTGCGTCCCGTAACGCTGCGTCCCGTAGCGCTGCGTCCCGTAACGCTGCGTCCCGTAGCGTTGCGTCCCGTAACGCTGCGTCTCGTAACGCTGCGTCCCGTAACGCTGCGTCCCGTAACGCTGCGTCCCGTAACGCTGCGTCCCGTAATGCTGTGTCCCATAGCGTTGTGTCCCGTAACGCTGTGTCCCGTAACTTTGTGTCCCGTTCTGTGGCCGAGTAAAAATCCCTGCTAACTCACCCCTGTCAGGTCATCACAGCAGGCTGCACAGGTGCAGGTGTCCCGTAACGCTGCGTCCCGTAATGCTCTGTCCCGTAATGCTGTGTCCCATAGCGTTGTGTCCCGTAACGCTGCATCCCATAAAGCTCTGTCCCGTAATGCTCTGTCCCGTATTGTTGTGTCCCGTAATGCTGTGTCCCATATCGTTGCCACCCGTAACGTACTGTCCCGTAACGTACTGTCCCGTAACTTTGTGTCCCGTAACGTTGTATCCCGTAACGTTGCGTCCCGTAGCGTTGCGTCCCGTAACGTACTGTCCCGTAACTTTGTGTCCCGTTCTGTGGCCGAGTAAAAATCCCTGCTAACTCACCCCTGTCAGGTCATCACAGCAGGCTGCACAGGTGCAGGAAGCAGCGTGGGGGTTGAGGATACGCTCCTACGCACACACAAAGAAATACTTCAGCTCTGTGTTCACAATCAGTTGCTCAGCCTGCAAATTGTAAAAATCGCTTTGTGTAGCATCATGTAGTGGCATGTACTCCTGCAGTACAGTGTAGTACTACAGATAGTATACAGTAGTACCTGTATGAGGCAGAGCAGAGGCCTGCCAGCGTATCTGATGCTCCTCTTCCAGTCTTTGCTGCTCGCTCGTCCCGCCAGACCCTCAAACTCTGTGGGGGTGAACCACTGCTGGTTGTGTCTGATGCAGCGACCTTTCCCCCCTGAACACAGACACACCAGCGTCAGAGTGGCTCGCGACTCAGGAGACAGTACCACAGAGTAGAACAGTGAGAAGAAAATACATCTGGTTCTTTGATTAAAAACTAAAAAGTCAAAGCCACGAGCCCGAAGGAGAAACGTTAACGACGACTCCCGAGATTAAGAAAATATAAATGAATGCGGTTGTTGCAGCAGCACAAGGACAGAAATGAGACAAAGGTAAATGAACTAAAATAAGAATAAAATAAGAATTCATCGAGCCTGCTGTTGATCACCTGATCCCAGCCGGGTCTTGTAGAGGACTCCGCTGGTGTTCCTGCAGCGGACCGGCAGCTCGCTGTTGTAGACCGAGGGGTCCCAGTTGTACTTGGAGCAGGAGTCCTTGTCCTGGGGCGGAGTCAGTGGGGTGGGCGGAGTCTGTGGGTCTGAGGACACACACACACACACACACACACACACACACACACACACATGGATCAGTCTGAGAGAGTGGTGGACCTCACTGCCAGTTCAGGTCTTTTTTCAGAGATAGCGGGACCTTGTCAGGACTGCAAAACACACACAAACACACACATTCTCTCACACACACACACACACACACGTACCTGATGTCATTGATACAGCAGACTTGAGGCCAGTAGCCTCCACGATGCTGCCATCGGTGTGAACCATGATCAAGGTGGCCTTCTGGGTGCTGAGACCATCACCCAGCTGGAGGGTTGTCCTCCCACTCTGTGACACACACACACACACACACACACACACACATGCACACGCACACACACGGTATATACACTTAGATAAAAGAAGGTAATGAGGAGAAGCACAGAAAAGTACAATGATTGAGGTTCTAGTGGGCCTTTAGGAGCTTTTTAGCGGTCCTTTAAACTTTTTTTTTTAAATTTAAACTTTATTACAATCGTCATGTACGTACAATTACATACATGAATTTTAACCTCTGCGTTAACCCATCCTAAACATCTAGGAGTGATGGGCTGCTGCAACTTTGGCTCTAGTGTCTCGCTCAAAGGCACTTCGACACGCGGACAGTAGGAGCCGGGGATCGAACCGGCAACCTTGTGGTTAAAGAACGAGCCCCTCTCGCTCTAAAGTGACCACTCCTCCAAACCAGCCGTCTAATTATGCAGAGAAATGATTCATAATGTAGGTACTTATTCCTGATATAACATACTATAACTATAACTATAACTATAATGGATCTGAGCTTTTCATCCACAGTGAACTGGACTTATTTGAAACACATTTGTTTCACCAGCAGATGGCAGTGCCTCCAGCAATGTGTTTACTCAAATATACTTTTTGTTTTATACTGTACTTATTATTTCCATCTTTATGATACTTTATACTTCTACTCAACAACATTTCAGATGGAAATATTGTACTTTTTACATTTATTTGTCACTAAAAGTTACTTTTTACATATAAAAACATATGAGATGCATATAAATGACACAGTATTACGTTACTAATCCACCCAGAAGTAAACAAAGTATTTAAAGATGCTGTTAAAAAAACAGAAAAGTACATTTTGAAGCTGATCTGAAAGCACAGCCTGGGTACGAGCGACACTGAGCATGTGCAGTAGTATTAGTAGTAGTCGTGTTGATGTACCAGCACGTGTTCAGGGAGACTTCCTGACGTGGCGACCGTCGTGGTGAAGACGTTGTCCTCTCCAGAATGAACGTCCGCCACCGTCACAGCCGTCACCTCTGATCAACGACAAGAATAAAATATGTCATTAAAACATACATCTCCAGATCAGTACTTCTTCTGTGGTATAGCTACCACAGTACTCCTGTGATATGTTAGGATACACGTATAATATCACAGGCTAACTTTAGTAGTGTGATGGCAGCAGTAGAGACACACAGGCAATAATGGAAGATAAATATCACCAAAATCACAAGAACTATTCTACATTTGCCATAATGTAGAATTTAGAAATAACTTCAGAAATGTATGAATGTTGCATTGTCATCATTATTTGACAAACTATCTACCCTCACAAACTGACGTTACAATCTCAACAGTTTGAAGTTTACTAAGGTTTTGTAGTTGCTTTATTATTTTAGTCAATGCAGAATTTGGCAACGCGTTCAGATCAGTACATGGAGTACAAGTGCAATAGTATATTTGTGAGGTATTCGCAATCAGGAAGCTACACATCTTTAAATTGCCCGATAACTGATGGGAGTTTGGCAAATATCAAACTGTTGATGTGTACCACAAAATAAAGTTAACAACTTTAAATGTAATAAATAATTACATATTTAAAATGTGTCTGTTAGCAGTTTGGACATCTGGAATGTCGTATAAAGAAAGTAAATTATTTTCAACCCTCTATGATAATATATATATATATATATATATATATATATATATATATATTTATGATATAATATATAGGTAACAGAACAGGTACCAACATTTCATATGAATTACTAGAAGGAAACAGGCTTTACCGCAGACACACACTGAACTAAACCTGCTTATCAAACGTAATTTAAACACAACGTAACACTTTCATTTTTAGAGTTTAAACATATACTTTGTTTCAGCATGTGTGTGTGTGTGTGTTGTTGTTTAAATCATTTCTTAAAACACATTTTTACAGACTGACTTTTATGTGATGTCGTCACTTTTCTGTTTGATTTTTATTTATTTATTTTACTAAATTATTTGACTATACATACAGACATATATATCTATATCTATATATTAGTTTATTTATTTCTTAGCTTATTTGTATCGAATCTGTCTCACTGAGCTTTCTGTTGTTATTGTTATTATTGTCATGTTTTTGCTGCTCTGTATATCAAAGCACTTTGTAAACTCTGTTTTTAAAGGCGCTATATAAATAAAGTTATTATTATTATTATAAACACTAAGTGCAGCTGTCAACACTGCCATTATTATTGTCACACTGTGCGTTTCAGCGCCTCCCATGCTCAGCTCAGGCCTACTAGCTTGCCTGCATAAGCCGCCTCGGCCTCGTCTGAGTTCGGCATGCACTCGGCTTCCATGTCGAGGTTTCCCGGGTCCGCCATCACGGCCATCGTGGTGACTTCGGCCTCCGATTCGGTATCCGAGCCCACTTCCGGTTCATCCAGCACGAGCGCCTTCGTGGCCGAGTCCGCTTCGTCCATTTCCCTAACCGCCGAACACGACAAGAGCCGATTATAACCGAGCAACAACCCGAGGGGCACAAGCGCGTGGGTCCCGAGCGCAGCCGAGTCCGGTACGAACTCGAAAGGAACCCGCAAAAACGCTTGTAATCCGTTCACCGAATCGGCGAAATCGACAGAAAACGTCCAAAAGCTGTTCCGGAGAGACGAGGAGGACGGCCGCTCGGCTGTTCGTTTTCTCATGAAGTCTCAGGAAAGAGATGCACCGGAGGATACCGAAAAAACACGAGTGGATCCGAAGCGACACGCAGCGGCCAATTCACACACATGCAGGGAATAACTTGAAATATATTGGAATAAGAGAATATGATTATAAAGACAATTATATTTAATATAATTAATATAGTTTTAAAATATTATTTATTTAAGAAACGATTTGGAGCTTTGCAATCGAGGCAGTGGTGGAGGAAGTATTAAGATCCTTTAAAAAAAAAAAAGGTAAAAGCACTTATACCACACTGTAAAATACTCAATTACAAGTAGGAGTACAAGTAGTTGAGTAGAAGTACAAAGTATGATTAAAAGGTGATATTCAAATAAAGTACAAGTACCACAAATGTGTACTTGAGTAAATGTACTAAATGTGCTATGAATTCTCGGATCATCTTCAGAAAGAGTCATGATTCTGATAGTAAAAATATACACCTTTTTATTGATGACTGTCACACATGTAGGTTTACATTATACCCAGAACCTAAATAACTCCCCAACAAATTCTACAATTAAAGCCATTAATGTCATGTGTATTAATAACAATTTTAAATGTCGGCTGTTAGCAGTTTAGACATCTGGAATGTAAACACAGAGAAAGCAAATTCTTTTTAACCCTCTTATATGATAATATATATATATATATATATATATTTATATTATATAGATAACAGAACAGGTACCAACA
Source organism: Pholis gunnellus (assembly GCF_910591455.1). Lineage (NCBI taxonomy): Eukaryota > Metazoa > Chordata > Actinopteri > Perciformes > Pholidae > Pholis > Pholis gunnellus. The sequence goes on from NC_136533.1 coordinate 2,821,705, forward strand.
TTTCATATTAATTACTAGAAGGAAACAGGCTTTACCACGAACACACACTGAACTTAAACTGCTCAAAACTTTCATTTTTAGAGTTTTTTTAAACATATAATTAGTTTAAAATAATCAAAACACAGATATGTAAAATAAACATTTGATTGACGGTCCTTTGACGCATCGGTGACATCATCGGCTGCACTGGAGACCGGCCAATAGCAGACGGCGACGTCACTTCCTGCTCAACAGCTGCTGTGTCTCAATTCCATATGACATACAATTATATCGTTATATACGTTTGTTTTGCTGTTTGAATACAAATCATCTTTTCTGTTTCGTACTGAAAGGAAGTAATAAAATACGCTCCCCCAAAAGCACAATGTTTTTCAAGAGATTTTATACTTTTACAGCCGTGAGTCTTTCCTTCATTTCCTTTGTGCATTTTTAGTCTGTTATATTGTTATGTTATATAATGGTGTCACTTTTGCAGTGTAACTAGCCTCCACTTAAAAAGTGCTTTAAATGATTGTGTAGTCTGGAACTGAGACACAGCCACTCAGCTGTTGATGCTTTCTTCTCCCACCCGTGATGCGTTCAGGCTCCACCTTCTCCTTGCCCATATATGGACATCCTGGCTGCGGGGGAACAAAAAGTGGTGCAGGTATGTTTTTGTGTGTGTTTTAATAGACTCCAGCATCTTTGGCATGACAACGCCCAGCATTGTCCCCCCCCCCCCCCTGCTGGTCAAAACAAAAATGGTTTCCGGTTACTTCCTGTTCGTTTTCTCACTCCGGTGCAGAATAAAACGTCTTCTCAGTGAAACCACAGAGACGAGTTATGACGTCAGAGTCGTACGCACCAGCTCCTGGCTGATTGTTTTTGTTTTTTCTTCCCCCTCTGTCAGCGTTGGATCCTGGAGACCATGTAGTAGAGCAGGAAGAAGACCACGACGAGGCCCACGGAGACGTAGCAGAGGATGCGGCGGTTGTCTCTGCCGGATCGCACCATGGTGGAGAAACGCTTCACGCTGCCGCTCAGCAGGCCCGTCGCACTCAGGAAGTTAGAGTCCTGAAGAGAGAAGGAGAAGTAAGGATTGTGAAGGGTCTTTAATAAACCTTACAGAGAAGTTGGCCAATAGCTGAGACAACCTGTTATTATTATCATTATTATTGACCCTGACAACATCTCCCATGAGCCTTTGTCAGAAGCATGGGATAATTTATATAAATGATTGGTCAGTACTCACCATGCCGTCCAGATACTCGTTCTGATCGTCAGCCTCTCTGTCGATGTCGTACGCCAGCTGTGAGATTAAGAGACAAGACAGATTATCCGGTTAAAAAACAACCTGCAGGGTTCTTAAACTTGTTTTTCTCGTGCCGTCCTGATCGCATGTGAATGCACAGACTGTATAAAAGAGGTAATAAATCAAGAGAGAAGTAGAGTCATTTGCTCATAGACTTCTATACAACCAGAGGAGTCGCCCCCTGGTGGTCAGTACAGTAAAATGGTGAAACCGGTAGACGAAGAGAGTAATTGTTGGCTGTGACTCACCGATTTCAGTCTGGAGACTTTGGTTGCCAGGTTCTCGGCCAGGCGTTTGTTTTCAGTGTCCAGCATGTCGTCCACAGAGTCGTGACCTGGAAACGCACAAACACATTGGATTAGAAATGTAACAGTGGTTGTTGCAGACACTACATTTCTGTGTAGAGTCCTCTGTAGGTTCTGTTACATTCATAATATTCATTTAGAGCCCCACCTGTTACTCTGTATGGGGCTTTTCACACTTTGAGTTGAGTTCTTAGAAAGAACAATGTAATCTGGTAATTATTTTAGGTAAAACGGCGTAATTAAATTACAATTAATTGGAAGCGAAACGCTGAACATGTGGTGAATACGATACAATATACTTTAATGTCCCCTTGGGGATATTTTTTCTTGGGCTCAGTGTCACTATAGTAGACTAGTAAACATACTATAAAGTGCTGTTGGTAAATGTAGAATTTGTGTTCCTTTGTGATAAATTACAGGTACACATATGGTAAAAAGAAATGAGAACATGGTTTTCAGCAAACACATGTACAATGTATGTACAATTGGGTTTAAATGGATCTTTCTAACTTTTTCTAATCAATACGAGTTTAACAGGTTTTTCTTTTCTTTAAAAAAAACATCATCTGCTAATGAACTGCTAATAAACTCTAAATAATATAACTGTTCTATCAAAATAAGTAAGTATTTACTATCTGTCTTAGGATGTTACTCTCTATTTCGCTAAATCATACATCCATTGCCGTATTAAAAATGGCGGTCTTTTGGTTTCATGACGTCTCGATCTTGTAGGCGTGGCCTTTCGGCCCAGCGGCTATTCAACGGGGTTTTCCCGTTCTGGCCAGCAGGGAGTTGACGTACCAATTTTACCTACTCACCTGAGTATCTAGCTATGTGCTAGTAAAAAGGTAGGTAGAAACTTCACATCGCAGAAATGTATGTTTTTCAAATGAATTAAATTAGTATTATGGGAAATAGTCAACAATTAGCCCGCTAATTCAACAGCGCCACGTGACGTCAATTACCTCGGTGTTTAGCCATGAGCTAACAATCTAGCTAACGTTAGCTAACATTAATCTAGCTAACGTTAGCTAACATTAATCTAGCTAATCGTTTATTGACTATTTGCGCGTTTTGTGGACACTGTTGAGTGGATTTCGACAAATATTAAGCTTTTAGAGAGACTAAGTTTCTCCTAAACTCAAAGTTATTGGTAGCGACAGTCCAGTTAGCTAAGACGAATGAACGTTAGCTATTAGATAGCTAAAGTCAGTAACGTCAACATCATTTAACGTCAGAATGTAAAGTTAAAGTTTAAAACGCAGCAGTTAGCTACTGTTGTTAAACGGTCTGTTCGTCGAGTAATTGAGGAATACATTACTTAATAATAATTGTGAATAATTCCTAGTTAAGTAATCTACAATTAAATAATGATAACCCCCCCAGCCCCCTCGAGTTGACGTAACGTTACTCTACGTACGTTACGCTAAGCGAGTGGCAGATTCCCAACAGTTTTAACGTGCAGCACTTCGTACTGACAAGCTTCTTACTGCCACGTGTCACTACTGACTATTTTGTCATATAAGTTAACTAATAGCACTATTCACTGGCAGCTCACGTTACCAGATAAAACTAATGTAAATTAATTAGCTGCTGTGTCGAAGTCTGGTCCTCCTCCGAATAGTTTCCCTCCCGTTAAAACCGTGTACACCATGTTTACGCATACAGAAAGCAAGCCAACTGTGTCGGTCGGTGACAAACATACACGATAATTCACTTCTTCCTTGGATGAGGATATATGTTCAGCTAAACTCCTCAGCTAAGTTAGTTAGCCTGTTAGCTCCAGTTCACCTCTTAAGTGAAGTAACTAACATATCTATTTAAACCCCATTAAACACACAGTTGGAGCTGATCCGTCATCAACACGACTGTAACAGGCGCTCCTGTACTACTGCTGAAGACGGTCAAACGGCTGAATATTTAAAAAAGTGAGTATACGTGTCAAAATAAATAATACCTCTATTCCAGTCCGCCATGTTGATGAGTGACGTCACGATCAGCTGTGTACACGTTCGATAGGACCCACCCCTGGAAGCCAACTGGCTCACCTCACTTCTTCTTTAGTGTTTGTTTGCTGTTGGCAAACCAGCGTCCAGGTGCATTATTGCCACCTACTGGACTGGAGTGTGAAGCTGTGGATTTGCAGAAAAATAAGCAAAACAACAACAAATAAACAGTGAATTCTCACTATTATTGCTGTTAAGCTCTTAAGTAATTAACTAGAGGAGTGCTTGATATATTTCCTAGTAGATTCCCCAATGGAATATCGTGTTTTCCATCAATTACTCCTAATACCAACTCCCTTCTTTCTTTCTTTGTCATACCTGTTGCATTATCTGTTAGCACATGTATCCGGTTTATGGCAGTGTGTGCATAGTGCATAGAGTGCTTGCATATTCTATGGAGAGTCTAGTTTATTCGTGTGTGTCATATCCTCAGAAGGGTAATGACCATCTTTTCCGTTGAGCTCCGGCTCCATATTCCATCATCGTCTTCATGTTTTTAAATACTGTAAAGAGTTGTTCCTGTGTCACTTCAGTCCAAGTATTCTTGCCAGGTTTTGCACTTAAAGGCTCCTTTTATGATAGTTTTAACCTGTGTTAGTGGTACTTAACAGTACGTATGTCATTTTAATGATTGTTTAGCCAATATGTGTACCATAGCATTTTCTTTCCACACCTGCATGAGCAGGAACCCAAAGGAAAGCGATATCCAATCCCCTATAATGTAGTTTGAGTAGCACCCTTAGACAGAAGTTATTAAGACTCCATTTCTTAATCCAAACAAACATGGTAGCTTCTTTGCTTTCTTACATATTTCCCTGCTTGTTTTGTATTACCCAAGAAGCAAAAATAAACTCATTAGTGTGCATGATATAAAATATTATAGAATAATATAGGCCTGACTAATGATAAGATGTTGTATATTTGGTGCATGCCATACAAATTTAGCAAAAAGGTTGGTATGTGTTTTGTTGAAAAAAAAAGAAAAGGTCTTGGTTTTGCCACTCAGTTATGGAATAACAGTATAATGCGGTACATGTAAGTTTTCCTCTAAACAGTGAAACGCAGGAGATATGAGAGTTTTAGGCCCTACACGTATACAGATAGTTTTTAAATAAATATTTTCCTCTCCATTTAAAACAATATCTGTGTACATGCGGACAAGGCCTTAAGGTGGTTGACTATGTGTGACCATGTAGCATCGCACACACACTTATACAGACTGGTAAACTGACTTAATCACCTTCAGATCTGACTTATATAATGCGGTTAAGTGTTTACTATAGTATGGGGTCAAAGGTCATACTAGCTCAGTGTTAAAATACTATCATGCAACTGTGAAACAGTGATATCACCCTGTGTGTGTGTGTGTGTGTATGTTCAGTTAATCCGCCTGTATCTCTATGTGCTCTAATCCACCTGTGTGTGTGTGTGTGTGTGTGTGCGTGTGTGTGTGTGTGTGCCACCTGACGTCAACCGGCATCAGTGCTGCTCAGATGGTGGGGGGAAGGGAAGTGTGCATGAGTTTTGTTTCCTGGTGGTTGTACACGCTTACCCCCCTGCCCTCTTCTCTCAAATCCGTTTAGATAATGGTGTTTTCCTTTCAGCAGGTGGAGCTCAAGCAGCAGCAGGTTTAGTAGTGTGTGTGTGTGTGCGTGTGTGTGTGTGTGTGTAGACCTGGTGTGTGTAGAACTGGTCTGTGACTCTGTGGAGACCCGGTGTCTTTAGACCCGGTCTGTGACTCTGTGTAGACCTGGTGTGTGTAGACCCGGTCTGTGACTCTGTGTAGACCTGGTGTGTGTAGACCCGGTCTGTGACTCAGTGTAGACCTGTTGTGTTCTGCTCAGCAGGAGGAGCTGCAGCAGCAGCAGTCTCTCTGGCGCTCACTGAACTCACAGATTGTCTAATTAGATTAAGCGAGGCTTTCCTCAGATAATCATTTAGCCAGCTCCCGTTTCTTCCTCCGATGGAGCGCTGCTTGTGGCTGCGAGCTTTCTGAAGGTCAAACTGAAATTTTCTGAGGAAAACAGGCTGGTTTTTGGGAGTACATTTTGGGTCTCTGGAGCAGGTCTGAGGAGGCTGTGGCTGGGTTATGGGCTGTTTCTGGAGCTGTGAGTGTGACGCTGCTCAGAGTAATCGGACTGCCATTAATACCTGCTGCTGCTAACAGGAGGCGATGGGGGAAGTTTCTGTAAGTAAAGCCTTTCTTCTCCTCAGTGAAGTGACAGCATTGTTTTATCAGAGGTGCTCTTGATTGTTGTTTCTGTCAAAAAGAGTGTGTTTTCTTGGTGGAGAGAGCTGGCTGCTTAGCCTTTAGTTTGTGTAGTATCACGTACTGCCCTGATGACTATTACAAAATATACTTTTGCAGCATCTCTGACGTGAAGATTGACGGTGTGATTTCCTGTTGTAAACTGACTCTCTTAGTGTTTTTGGACTGTTGGTTGGAGCCACTAATGAGGCTGTAGTTATGTACAAGTGAGCAGCAAATCTCTATCCACCAATGTGTCCAGAGATGACTTCACGTCACCTCCCAGTAGACCTTTTTATTTCTCCCCTTCAGCCTCAAACAGGCTGCTCCTCTCCTGCTCAGATTAAGCCTCGGCTGACTGATTGACACAGATTACAGTTGAAGGCACAGAGGTCACAACCTGTGTGAGGAACACGTAGAAAGGTTGTCAGTTCACACCAGCATATATATCAATTATATTATATTATATTTGTTGTCTATATTGTTATTGCCTTGATCACTCTTGATTTACTACATTTGTGATATTGGGCTATACAAATAAATAATGTATACAAATTGAATTGAATTAAATCCCTCTTACTTTATTGAAATCATATTTCTTGCCAGAGAAAGTCTCTATTTGTGTCTAAATCTGATCTAAATACGTTGAGTCATAAGAAATATCAGAATCAGTCTTTTCACAACCCTCATGTGTAGTTTGTATATAATTATAAACCTCACTTTCCCTGAAACAATCTCAACAGAGAGCTGTTAATATGACGTGATGTGTCTTATCTCCCTATAGTCACAGAGTCCCTGTAAGGCCACATCTGCACCTGACCACTGAGTCTGTGTTTTTTGGGAGGCCTCCGTCGAGTCTCAGAGGAAAGGAGACATGGCCAACAACTCTTTTCGTGGGTCCAAACATGGCCGAAGCAGCGGCGAGGCCAACCACGAGGTGGAGTTCGGCTGCTCGTTGAAGGATCTGTGCTCCCTCATGGACCTGAGAGGAGAAGAAGCACTGAACAAGGTCAAGAATAGTTACGGAGATGTGAACGGACTGTGTGCCAGACTGAGGACATCACCTGTCCAAGGTAAACATAATATAAAGCTAAACTTAATTTCAACCACAGGCAACGCTCCGCTCCGCTCTAAATATGGTTTGTTTTTCTTCCGTATGAGCCACTTTGGTATTTAATGATGATGACTCACAGACCCCCCGGCGTGGACACTATAAAACCAACAGAGGACATTTTAGGTTTAGTCTATAGTGTGATGGTCAAAGTCAACTGTGTCCTTCAGCCTCTGTTGATCCTGCGCCCTGTTTAGCTTCAGGGACAATATGAGACAAACACAACATGCTCCAGTCTGTGAATACTGCGTTTAATTAATTCACATGGAGGATTCACAGCAGAGAGGACGACATCATTCATCTGGTTGTGTCTGAGGCGGTTTGGGTGATGTGAAGTGGTCTGAAGTTTGACTTTAAAGATGTTAATAGAAGGAAAGTCTACAGTGAACCCAGATTACACTTTTCCGGACGCTGTACAGAAATCCTAGAGTGTGTCTTTTAACTATATAAATATATTCATATCTTAGATATTACAGGGGAAATGGCTTATAGTGATCATGGTTACAGTGATCACTGGAAAAAAAACTGAATCATTCCTCTACAAATACTGTTTAAGTTCTTATAGTAATCCAGTAGTCCGCTTACAGTGTTCATTTTGGGCTTTTTCATACATGAATTCATGTGAGAAAGGATTTGAAAGCTACTGTAATTCATTACTACATTACTCTATTCCCCAAATGTGGTCTCTTCAAAGCTTATGGAAAGAAGCTTCTTCAGTATTACTGCAACATTTAGTTTACTCTTGTTAAAAGTCACCACAATGGCAGCGGAGTGACGGATGTTGTTTGTCTGTCCTCAGCATCAAAGAGAATATTTCCACCAAGATACCAAAATACTTGTTTTGTACGGCCTCATTTGAATGTAGCCTCCACCTCCTCTGTGATGTCTGCAGAGTTCAGAACACCAAAATGTCCCACACATGGGCAAAAACTAATTTCATGGTCCGAAAAATACCAAATTGTCTTTGCGCTGCTCCTGCTAGTTGTGCGTAGCGCTGACACGATCATGACATTTTAGTTGAGGATTAATTGTCTTTTGCCTCTTGCGATTAAAGGTTAAATTGTTTCTTTCTGTCACATAGAGTTGGTGTTGTGTTTTACATCCTCGCCTCATCGAAACAATACAACCGTTCACAAAATGGTGTCAATTAATCTATAAATAATTGGCGTAAATAAAGTGACAAAATAATACCTAAACTGTACACATACTACTGCTTCGATATACAGATATAATACTAATGTGATGTAGTCTGCGATGCTCGTTGTGTCTGGTCAGCCTGTGAAGCTTTTTCTTCATGATGTGACCTCTGCTGAGTCCTGGAGGTTTGGAGCTGGTGGATCGGTGGTTGGTGTGTGTTTCTCATGCGTCAGATGACCAGAGGAGTTTGTTTACTCTTTGACTTCATAAACTAAACTGAGACTTCATAGCCTGACTACGGCTGCAGGTTCAGACGGCACACTGATCACATAATAGTCCACATGCAGAGACATAATCCAGTTAAAATGATCCAAACGATGTTGTTTTGGCTCCGGACAATCGTCCCATGCCTCGACTCATAACTCAACTACAGACGGTGGACTCCGTGTGTCTCACGCTGACCTGCAGACAGTGGACTGTTGAACGGTGTGTCTCATAAGTCTGACCTTTGACATTTTCCTCTTCATCATTAATTCATTTCGTCTGTCCGTCTTGCATACGTTCAGTAAACACCTTCAGTGTTTTCGGCCCCCGCTGACAGAGAGTAAAATGTCAGAAGCAGCTTGAAATCAGTGGAAAATCCATCACACTGTTTACTTCTCTGTGTGGCAGATCAATTAACTGAGAGTGTAATCCCACTCACCTTGCTCAGTGCTCTAAGTTTCATTTTCATTGAACATGAAGAGAAGGTGGTGTGTTAAAAACCTACTCAGGCTGACCGAGTGTGTCCAGAGGGACGTGAGCATGACCCAACATGTCCTCCTGGTCCTCAGAGGAAACCCGTCTGCTCTCTGCTCAACACACAACACCACAGTATCGCAGAGAGACATGTCGAGTCGTTATCATTATGATAACGACTTGTGGATTGCACGGAAACTCGGCCGTGGCCCCTTTCACACAGTAGTAGGCCTACATCAAAGCGTGCACATGGCAAACAAGTTGTTTCCATCGTCTACTGTCTTATGCAATGCGTGACGGGAGCATAACGTGTGTATGTTGGGGGGGTTGTAAGTGTACAGTTACAAAAGGGATTTAAATCAAATCCTTAGCATTTCATTGGACCGCTAAAAGGGGGGCGGGCTTAGAGTTTAGTGCGATACGGAGTTACAGAGCAGTGTTGGCTCCTCACTAACACCTCCCTCCTCTGTTGTTGGATTAGTAGGACGAGAGAGAGATGAAAGGGAAACTGGCTCGTCATATAAAACATGTTAGGATCATAGTTAGCTAACAGAGCAATATGTAGAGACAGGAAGAGATCTTTGTTATCATTTCTAGAACAATGTGGCTGATTTTGCCCATTTTCAACAAGCTCTGTGTCACATGCAGATAAACGGCGTCAAACACACATCTCCTCCTGTCTCTCCATATCGCTGTGTTAGCTTACTACAATCCACAAATGAGGTTTCATAGCACAGCGGTGGCTAGCTAGTCGCCAAGTTAACAAGTTTTAACAAGTCAAGTTTTTAACGCCTTTGGGTGCAGGATGAGTCACCAAACATTTCAAATTGTTTTACAAAAGAGAAAGAACAGGGATTCTATTGAGACTGTGAAGTAAAAGTACTCTGACGTATATATTTGTTATTTATCAAGAGATAAATGAACAGCTAACACAGGGACACAGACAAACTTATGTTTCATTTCACTGGGACTTTAAAAGTCATTACATTTGTACACAGTATGATACTGTGTATGAAAACACAAGAGTGTATGTAAGAGACAAAACAGATCACAACACAATAATGACATGATGTCACGTTCTGGTTATATTATATGAATTAATAATGCTCACAGTAATTGTCCACAACATCACAGGGCAACAGATCGGTCGGTTCTAACCATATGTCTTAATTCTGTCTGATAAGGTTTCTTTAAATCTAGTAAAGAAACCAAACACTATATTAATCTCCCAGGAGGAAGCATTGAATATATACTCTGTTTAATGGTGTAATCCGGGATCAGAGGCATGTCTCTGACGGTGTCTTTGTGTCTCCTGTTGCAGGTTTAGATGGAAACTCTGAGGACATCGAGAGGAGAAAACAGGAGTTTGGACCGAACGTCATCACTCCGAAAAAACCCAAAACCTTTTTGCAGTTGGTGTGGGAAGCCCTGCAGGACATCACGCTCATCATCCTGGAGGTGGCAGCCGTCATTTCACTCGTCCTGTCTTTCTACAGCCCGCCCAATGTTAACAGAAGTAGTGAGTTCATATATATGTATATTTTAAACCTTTACATCTTCTTATGTGTTATTATGTAACTGTGTGTAGGCATCTATACAGAAAGGCATACACACACACATCCAATCCAAGAAAGCCAGTAGCTCTTTACAGAACGTTTACTGGTCCAGTCGCTGGCTCTCTGGACACAAACGCAATACTTGAAGCCTAAATAAATGGATTTTCTTTTGATATTTGATCCCGCGATTCTTGTAACATCGTGAGAATCCTGCTGCCCTGCAACATTCTACCACCTAAAAAATCTCAAACATTACACTTTAAAGTTGATTCAAATATTCATCAGTTACTTTTAGAAATCCACATGAACCACCCATCACATCGACATAAATTAGATCTCCCGCACAGCGATTGTTTAAAAAAGAAAACACGTCGCTTTTCAAGCTGGTTCGTCCTGTTGTGATTTGGAAATAATCTTCATTACGCAGCGGACCAGTCTACCTCGTCTACTGTATCCCACAATGCAAAGTGCTGGTATGGCACAGTCTATGGGCACAAAAACAGCAAGCTAGCCAGTCTGACCCCAGAAGTAGAGTCTCTTTGCAGCCGCGACAGGGAGTTCCTCGTAGACGGGAGGCTCACACACCGGCTACAGAGCAGCAGGCCGTGGAGAGGGAAGAGCAGTCGGTGTACTTCTGGAGAAAATATGTCCCTTTTTCACATTAGTGTGAAACAGACTAAAACTAACACTCTCTTGTATTTGTAGGGATAGCATTCCACTGTTTGGTTTTATATTTAGAGACTCCCCTCGTTGATGTCTTGTTTCAGCATGAGCTATTAGAATAAATACAATGCAGTATCTTATGAAGTAAACAAGAACATTTCAAAACTCAATAAGATGTATTTTTTGACAATATTTCATTAGTGGCATGAGTTAGACTAAAGCTTGGCTTAGCATTTAGAGAGAGAGGAGGGGGCGACTCCTCTGGTTGTATAGAAGTCTATGAGAAAATGACTCTACTTCTCTCTTGATTTATTCCCTCAGTAAACATTGTGAACATGAGTTTATGGTCTCAATCTCTAGTTTCAAGTCTTCTTCAATACAGCATGATGTTCATTTAGTAAATGATCCATTGGTCCATGGTCCATTTAGAGTCAAACAGACCATAAAGCAGGGGATGCTTTAGGGCGGGGCTACACAGTGATTGACAGGTCTCTACCAGAGCGCTAACCTGTCTGGGAGTTGTCCGTGTTTTCGTTTTAGAACTTTAACCCTTTCACGGTGTGTTTTTTGTTCAAGCCAACACGGCGACGGCCAAATGTCAAACTCAAGGCTTCGCGATGACATCTTTCATTTCTTATATTCCTTCTATGGTAAAGAAGCATGTTGACACACGTTTATAAAACTGAAACTCTCTGTTCAGACTGCGGCAAATCAGCCGGCAGAGTGGAGGGCGGGGATGAGCCGGAGACCGGATGGATCGAAGGTGCTGCCATCCTGCTGTCGGTGGTCTGCGTGGTCCTGGTGACGGCCTTCAACGACTGGAGCAAAGAGAAGCAGTTCCGCGGCCTCCAGAGCCGCATCGAGCAGGAGCAGAAGTTCACCGTCGTCCGAGGGGGTCAGATGATCCAGATCAAAGTGTCCGAGCTCGTGGTCGGAGACATTGCACAGGTCACATATGGTGAGACAACAAAAAGCAGTCACTTGTCTGTAGTAGTCTTTTGTTCAACTATAAAAGATTTTGAAGACAAATATGTTTTATATTAAGGTGTCAAAAGAAGTATTGTTTAGGTATTAGAGCTGAAGTTCTGGTCCCAGAGTGGTGCAATAAAGTCCAGATCTTATCCATCTTCTAGTGCCTGAAAACAGACCTGTTTGCACCGTAGCCCTCCAATCAAATAGAACAACTGAGCAGCAATGATTGTTGTTTCTTGCACTGTGTCCAGAACACTGCAGTGGAATTATGTTAGTTGTCTCATGGTGACAGAATAATCATGTCAGGTAGTCAATGCAACACAACCCTAACATCCCCGTCTTGCAGGTGACCTCCTCCCTGCTGACGGAGTCCTGATTCAAAGCAACGATCTAAAGATCGATGAGAGCCCGATGACCGGAGAGTCGGATCACGTCAAGAAGAGTGTCGACAGAGACATCGTGTTGCTGTCAGGTGCTTTGCTCTCCTCTCTCTCTCTCTCTTCACATGAAATTACAGCGTGAAAATAAGACCATGACCCAAAGAAATGTAACCAACAGAATAATATTACAATACAGACAAACTTGGAATGTGAGCATGTATGAAAAAGATGGATCCAGGATGTGGAGCAGCTTCCAGGTGTCGCCAAACAGATAGAGCCTGAGCAGCACTACTTTCTCTCCACCATGTGACCTACTAAGAGGACAGAGGGGAGGATAGAGATCCAGAGAGGCTTGATGGAAGTATACAGTTTGAGGAGATCAGACAATTAGGAACGGTGCATGCCCAACTTCTCTTTGTGAGTCATCAGAAGGACCTTAAAGTCTTCTCCACCATGAAAGAGAACATGCTACACAAACAGACAAGGAAGAGTCCCCAGAGTAACAGTAGAGTTATGATGCAACCCTTCAGATCCTATAGTAAGTCTACAGTAAAATACACCGTGTATCTGACATCTGTCCATTCTGGTCTGTCCGAATGAAAAAGATTAAAAAAAAACTACAAAACTTTAGTTCTGCATCACAATGTCTCACCTCTCATGAGCCCCACACTTTAAGAACTAATGCAGTAGGTTAAAGATCTCTCTCTTGCTCTCTCTCTCTCTCGCTCTCTCTCTCAGGTACCCATGTGATGGAGGGCTCTGGTAAGATGTTGATCACCGCCGTAGGTGAGAACTCTCAGTCTGGAATGATCTTCAAGCTGCTTAACGCCAGCGAGGAAGTTGAGAGTGATGCTGAGGAGAAGGCGAAGAAAGCCAAGAAAAAGGAGCAGAAAAAGCAAGAGAAGAAGGACAAGAAGAGTAAGTTCAGAAGATAACACACCGTCCAAAACAACAAAAAGTGGCCAATAGACATGTTTTCCCCGAAAATATGATGTAGTTTGCTGCAGCAGAGATTATCCCATGGAGCTAACATTAGCAGAGAACGTTAGCACATCATTGAGTTGCGTTAACACACAACTGAAGATATACAGTGAGTAAAAACCGACCTGGTTTAACAGGAACAATGTTTCTTTAAGGATCGGTGCGTACGATTTCATTCTCCATCCTTTAATAGATGTTTTTCATCTCAGTGTGGTACCAAAGTATCAATATTTGGGGTAAAAGTTATCATGTTATAATATATTTATGTTTATTTTGCACTTGTAATGTTTTGTTCCACATGTTTGTCTAACTGATGGCTGTTGCATGTTTTTCTTTCACATGTAAAGAAGATGACAAAGCAAAGAAAGGTAAGCAGCACATCACTGCTTCAGTAGTTCCTGTTTATGACTGAGTGGATGTGGACGTCGTACTGAGGCTGGTTGGTTTAGCTGTACTGGTCACTGTGGAGCCGTGTAGAAGCCAACAGCCTGTCATTGGTCAGATAGTGTTCCTGATGTGTGTAGTAAAGCTCTTTCTCTCACCAATTATGGCCGTTTGTTCTTACTTATTTAAGGGATTTTTTTCAGGAAGCAGCACTAAATTTAGTGTGATCATTTTTCACGTGAGAAGTTAACCGCTTTCATCTGAGCTAGTGTGTCAACAACAACTCCTTAGTTGAAATATATCCAATCAGGACTGAGCCTCAAAGAGCTTAACTGGTTCATAAACCCAATGATGAATATACACAGACTCACTCACACCCATCACACATGTGCTACTATCCCAAATTCAGTTAAAGGATCCTGGTTAGTTTTTGTTGTCTGAAGGTTACGGTCTGTTTGATTTTACATGTACTGTGTACATTGTACTGTGTTTCCTCAACCCGTCTGTTCATGTTGAGTTCATTTTGAGTCTTTGCTGTTGCTGTCTCGTGTCTCGTGTCTCGTGTGAATCAATGAATAGAAACAGTCCATGTGGGTTATGAGTGGTGGTTTTTGACGGGAGGTGGTCAAAGGTCCTGCAGGAGATCAGGGGTCTGAGGTGGATCTCAGGTTCTGACGTCAGTCGGACTCTCGGTTCCCCCTGTTCACGTTCCCTTCCTGGTCCCCGTGGCCCCACATGGTGCAGTGTATGTCCTGTGGTCGGTGCAGCAGCAGCAGGTGCTCCTGACTCTGTTGATGGTGATTAGGACCAAGCAGATTATCAGCCTTAAACTCGGCAGCTGCTTTCTTCTCCTGCGTCCCTCTCCACTAATAACCTTATTACTGAGCTGGGATCAGCATGCATGCATGCACACACACACACACACACACACACACACACACACACACACACACACACACACACACACACACACACACACACACACACACACACACACACACACACACACACACACACCTGCATATGGTTGGTTAGTTAGTTGATTAGTTTCTTAGTAAGTTAGTTTGGAGGTCTGCTTTGGCTCATATATGAAGGTAACAACACAGCACAATAAACCCAGACTCACCACTTTCCTATTGACTCACATCAAAGCCCCACCAACCACTCATCGTACTGATTTGTCCCGTTGACAACATTTCGTTGACATGTCTGTCCATGTGTAGTGGACAGTGTGACCCACACACTGACATCATCATCATCCTCAAGTCCTGCTGTGTGATTGTGTTCTGCTGGCTGCTGTAGTTGCTAATAAATGTTTCATATAAATGATCTCCAGTGGCTCAAATGGAATAGTCTCTTCCCTTCCACGGTAAGCTTTTAATCTTGAAACATCTGCAGGGAGTTTAGATTTCATAGACAGCAGCGACTGAAAAAGTAGAAGAAATTGTTTCAACCATTTATTTCTAAAGACGTCTTCCTCTAATGACCCGTATAAATACAATTTGGCTTGACTTGAATTGCTATCGTTTTCTGTGTCCTTCTGCAGGAGAAAAGAAGGACGGACCCACCGAGGTGCAGCCGCTCAATGAGGACGGAGAACCAGAGAAGAAGAAGAACCCACCAAAGAAGGAGAAGTCGGTCCTCCAGGGGAAGCTGACCAAAATGGCTGTGCAGATCGGCGAAGCAGGTACAGATAGAGAAGCGGGAGAGGTGTTCATAATCAAAACTAGTGTATTAGAATATACAATTGGACTGCTTTTTGTCAGAAAATGCAGCTTTGCCACAGTGATACTTACTTGAGACATTGGTATTGTAACCGTGTATCTCCTAAGACTGGGTCTTCATGGAGGGTTTGTGACGTGATTTGCTTTAACACATAAAGCCGACACATTTTTAGCTTTACTGTCGTCTAATACACATCTCAACTGTCAAAAAACGACAACATCCTTTTCTAAACTCACCACGCCTCTGTCCCTTCTCTGTCTGCGTCTTCAGGTCTGTTCATGTCATCTTTGACCGTCCTCATCCTCATCATGTGCTTCGTGGTCGATACCTTCTGGATCCAGGGGGTCCCCTGGGCCGAAGAGTGTGTGCCCATCTATTTGCAGTTCTTGGTCAAGTTCTTCATCATCGGCGTGACGGTGCTGGTGGTGGCCGTGCCTGAAGGTCTCCCTCTGGCCGTCACCATCTCCCTGGCCTATTCAGTCAAGGTGTGTTTGTATTGCAGCCCGTCACTCTGAACATATAGAGTCTGTATACAGCATTCAAGCCTGAACACGGACCTTCAGTCAGATTATGTTCCTTTCTCTTTTATATTTTATACATGATTCTGTAAAAACATTATTAATGTAATCAAAACTGGCCTAGTAAACAGTCTGTAAATGTTTTGTTTTGTAAACTCAGGATAAAGCTCTCGGACTCGGGTAACGCTGCTTTCCTCTTTTGTCAGAAAATGATGAAGGACAACAACCTGGTCCGCCACCTGGACGCCTGCGAGACAATGGGCAACGCCACGGCCATCTGCTCCGACAAGACGGGCACGCTCACCATGAACCGCATGACGGTGGTGCAGGCCCACATCGCGGGATGCTTCTACAGGAAGCTGCCGGACCCGGACAAGATCCCTGCCGCGGCCATGGACCTGCTCATCCAAGGCATCGGGGTCAACTGCGCCTACACCACCAAGATTATGGTGAGCTCTAAAAATAGCCGTCCACTCAGGAGGCTCTGAGTTAAGCATTTGGCTGGTTTGGCGAGCAGCTCAGGACTCATCTGATCACTGCACAGATCAGGGTACATACATACATGATACCAACAGGTTCAGCGTGACAGACTCTCCTTTCTGTCACGCTACTGCTGAGAATGTCACGAGCAATTATTTTCATTTTTTAATTAGTCTGACCATTATTTGGATACATTCATTTATTAACTGAAGGTTTGTGACCCCCTGACCCTTAAGGAGTAGTCTACTAAATCTGAGGGGTCATTGGATGATGAGCGAAATAGACAATTTAAAAACATCTGTTCTCAAATCTTTTCTTTTCTCTTGTTTTACCTCCTCAGGACTCTTTTCAAATGACACAATGTGAGAAAATAGCATCCATCTTTGGTTTATTGTGTTACTGTAAAGGGTCACTCGCTGAGACAGCAGTGTTCATCAGAATTATCCATTTAGTTTTAGTCTTAATTTAAAGTCGCATTTTAATGGTTCCTGTTTTGATTTAGTCAGTTTTAGTGTTGAGTCTAATTTTAGCCAACGAGAAGTAAGCATAGCTTAAACTGTTATGCTATTTGTTTAGTCATCTAGGCTGAGACTGTGTTACTTCTTTCTTGTGATTATCGGTATTCACACACTGAAAATGTTTAGGCTGTGCGAGGACCGTTGGTTTTACAGCTTCTGGCTGTGATAAACGATGTCATTGTTTAAAGAAAACATGCTTTTCAAACCCACGATTTTTGTGGTTCAGAAGGTTAATGTTTGTCAAACGAGCTGGAGATTAGTTTCCTGTCAGGTGACTAATGGATTAGTTGACATACTGTTGTAATTTCAAAATAATCTGGAACCATAAAGTGTGCTTGACTTTAAACAAGCAGGCAGAAAACTCAGAGTGACGGTGTATTGTAGCGGTTAGTGGTCTGTTGTGAAGTCTGTTGAAGACGCCGTGTTCTCCTGTTATTTAACATCCTCTCTGCTGCTGCTCCCTGCAGCCTCCAGAGAAGGAGGGCGGGCTGGCTCGCCAGGTGGGAAACAAGACTGAATGTGCCTTACTGGGATTAGCCCTCCACTTTCGCCGAGACTACCAGACCATCCGCAACGAATTCCCAGAAGAGAAACTGTTCAAGGTCTACACCTTCAACTCTACGAGGAAGTCCATGAGCACCGTGCTGAAGAACCACGATGGCAGCTACCGAATGTTCAGCAAAGGCGCCTCTGAGATCCTGCTCAGGAAGTAGGTTTCACCGCTCCTCCTCACAGCTCGGTCCTCAGTTAGATGATGATCACGTGACTCTTCCCTGTGGTTCCAGGTGCTGTAAAGTACTGTCGATCGCTGGTCACGCCAAATCCTTCAAGCAGCGGGAACGAGACGACCTGATAAAGAAGGTGATTGAGCCGATGGCGTCGGAGGGCCTTCGGACCATCTGCCTCGCCTACAGAGACTTCCCCACCGCTGACGGAGAGCCGGACTGGGAAGATGAGGCCCACATACTCAGCGGCCTCATCTGCATCGCCGTTGTTGGCATCGAGGACCCCGTGCGACCTGAGGTACGTCGTCACCGTCTTTAC
Source organism: Pholis gunnellus (assembly GCF_910591455.1). Classification (NCBI taxonomy): domain Eukaryota; kingdom Metazoa; phylum Chordata; class Actinopteri; order Perciformes; family Pholidae; genus Pholis; species Pholis gunnellus. Next base: position 2,839,762 of record NC_136533.1, read on the forward strand.
GACGACACGCGTGTAAAAACACATACAGTGTGAGTCACTACTCGCATCTCAAGAGGAGCTCCCTGAAGCACTACATTCCATTCTTATGTTGAGACTCTTTGTTTGATCTAAAAGTACTTCATGAGGCTTTTACACTAGAAGAAGCTTGGTCTGTAGTTTATTTAAGTGTCTCAGAGTGAAGACAACAGTGTGACTACCTTCTCCAGAGGTGTTTGGGAACGATTGTTCTGAAGGTCCAATGTTTAGGATTTAGTCGCATCTGGAACTACTGAAGGAGAACTACTGTGGTCGTCACAAAAAGGCGATTGGCCCCGTCCAGAGCCAGTGTTTGGTTCCTCCATTTTTTCGCTACTATAAATAATTGGCGGCCGGCTCCTTGAAGAGGACGCGCTCCATATATAGACAGACTGTAGATAAGCTCATTCTAAGGTTATGAAACCACAATATTTGTTTCTTTTATGTGATTATACACAAAAGAAAACATACTTATTATAATTCATACAAGTGTTTAAATATATTCTGCCAATAGATCCCCCTAAATCCTACACACTGGACCCCTAAAAGAACCAATTTTGACAAAAAAAAAGGAATACTTTTTTCTTCTTCTGTGGTTCTCGTCAGGTACCAGATGCCATCAAGAAGTGCCAGCGGGCCGGGATCACCGTCCGCATGGTGACCGGTGACAACATTGATACTGCCCGAGCCATCGCCACCAAATGTGGCATCCTGCAACCTGGAGAGGACTTCATTTGTATGGACGGCAAAGAGTTCAACCGACGGATCCGCGACCAGTTTGGAGAGGTCAGACAAACATGGTTCAACATTGTTTTATTCATCAGCAGTTATCAAATACACATCGTCTAACGCGACACAACTAAACTCAAGTTTCCACCATGATTGAAATGGTCGCTTGCGTTTCAGCTCATAAACTTTGTCTCTTTACCCGCCGCCATTTTCTCCCAAGGGCCCAATCGGACTAAAAGAGGGCAGTGTCTGTTTTAACAATGTTATATTAATGTAGCATTTCTCCTACCTCCACCCTCAGGGCATCTTCACATGTTAGCTCCTACTGGGTAAAATAGTTACATCACCAGGATGTAAATCAAAGAGTGATTCAGTCAGACTGTCATTTGAATAGTTTCAGGTGAAAAGTTGTTTTGACTTTTGTCATTTTCTTCTCCTTCTGACTCCTTCTATGATCAACTAGCACAAGCTGCAGTTTTGTCTGCTAATCTGATTTAATGTTAATTAAACGCGTCTACTAACTAACGCGTCATATTCATGTCATCTCTTTCTCTGTGCAGATTCAGCAGGATCGCATTGATAAGATTTGGCCAAAGCTGAGAGTCCTCGCCAGATCATCTCCAACGGACAAACACACTCTGGTCAAAGGTTAGACACACTTCAACCAAGTCAGGAGGGCAAAGCAGACAGACAGGGGGCAGGGGTTAGACAGACAGTTAACATTCAGGGTCCTTAGTGTTTGATATTCAAGGTCTAAAAATGTCTGGAATTGTAGGAGGGGAGGCATTCAATCTGGGTTTGGGTCTGAAGGTCTGTAAAGAGAGGCACCTGTCGGCCTCTTGCTGCTTGGACCTCAGCTTTGCCTCCACGCTGGCTTAACGGCGGCGTCTGGGCGGGTTCAACAGTCCCCCGTAGTCTGGGCATCGTGTTCTGTGATCTAGTTTGTCGACTCTTTTTGCTCCAGTAATTATATTATTTTTACCTTTTTAAAGGTCTTAAAACTAATTAAATAAGTACTTTAAAAACGTGCAGATACTCTGGTATTTGCATAGCAAAATGTATTATTATTATTATTATTATTATTATTATTATTATATGACCATTATAGGATAACATGTCAATATATTGTTGTTATTATTAATATTATTTAATATTAGGATATTGCGGTTGGAGCATATATTTATTTATTAGCACTGCAACAATTCCACTACATCTTTAGTTTTTCCGCCACACTGTTTATGTCTTTATGTTTATGTCACTGTGTGTCTGTCTGTCTGTCTGTCTGTCTGTCTGTCTGTCTGTCTCAGGGATCATCGACAGCACTGTGCTGGAGAAGAGGCAGGTCGTCGCGGTAACCGGAGACGGAACAAACGATGGCCCCGCCCTCAAGAAAGCCGACGTCGGCTTCGCCATGGTAACGATTGTTTCTGATGTCATTAAACGCTGTAACATTAACATGATTTATAAAACCATAGATATAGTAATATATGGTTAATCTCATGCGTTGTGGCCACGCCCCCTCGCACCGTTAGGACTTCCTCTGTAGTGGCCACGCCCCCTCAGGCCACTGACTTCCTGTCCTGTGTTGTTACACCGTCATGTTATTTTAGCAGGTTTTGTTATGCTTCATGTCCTGATCCAGAGCACCAAGGTGGTTAAAGGACAAACAATTGATTATTTTATCAATTCAGGTTTTATGATTTAGTCTGCTTATTGTTTTTTCTTTTGTGTGAGGAGCATCTAGACGATCACATCGTATCCTTCAGTCATCAGCAGCCTTCACATGTAAAACTCAGAAGAGTCCAGAACGGTCTGAACCTAGACTCACAGCCAGTGTCGGTGTCAGGTTTACGTAAGCTAACCTACACGCTGTGTTCTGCAGGGTATTGCAGGGACGGATGTGGCGAAGGAGGCGTCGGACATCATCCTGACAGATGACAACTTCAGCAGCATCGTGAAGGCGGTGATGTGGGGCCGGAACGTCTACGACAGCATCTCCAAGTTCCTGCAGTTCCAGCTCACCGTCAATGTGGTCGCCGTCATCGTGGCCTTCACCGGAGCGTGCATCACCCAGGTCAGAGCCGGCACCTACGTCAGGGGTGTAGCAACATAATGAAATGACAATATAGGCAATCCATACGACAAAATTGGTACATATAAATGGCCATGCCCATTTAAGTCATCAGAAGGATGTTAAAGTCTGATCTGAAGCATTGAAGCTAAAACTGGTGTCAAATGTTCTAGTTGTGGTTGAGATACTTGCTGCAGCTTTCTGAAACATTTGAAGACTTTTATGACTAGAACGTGGCGAGCCTGACAACAAAACATGACAATAATCCAGTCTGGGAGATAAAAAGGTCTGAAGATAGGATCTCTCACACACACACACACACACACACACACCAATGGTGGCTGAGCTACTACCATGTAAGGTACTGGCCTATCTGGTGCAATTTGGTGGTTCAGTGTCTTCAAAGACCGTTAGATTTATGTAAATCAGGGACAAGAAACCAGGAATTGACCTGTGCGCTACACCAGTCGTATACGTTAAACATGAAACGGTCTTTTACATTTTCAACGTGACATATAACATATAAAACATGTCCTACAGCGTCTAAACGTCAAATATTGTCAACAAAAAAACCTTATTTAGAAGATCATTTGTCGTCCAAAGTTCTCTGAAGTAAATATCAAATCCAGTGTTTTATATTGATGTGAATAAGTTGTGAAACTGCGTGTAGATGGCGTTGACACTGACGGTAGGTCTGTGTCGTGTTTCCAGGACTCTCCTCTCAAAGCGGTGCAGATGTTGTGGGTGAACCTCATCATGGACACCTTCGCTTCACTGGCTCTCGCCACCGAGCCGCCGACCGAGGCTCTGCTGCTCAGGAGCCCGTACGGCCGCCAAAAGCCGCTCATTTCTCGCACAATGATGAAGAACATCCTGGGACACGCCGTCTACCAGCTGACCATAATCTTCTCCCTGCTCTTCGTCGGTCAGTGAATGCACCACAGCTCCATGGTCTGAAACAGACTTAAAAAATATCATTATTTTAAGATGGATAAGATAAGATCTACTTCATTGCCCCGCAAGGACATTCATGTGTCAATAAATGGACTTTTGAGGTACAACATGGAGAGATTCAGTAGTCTGTGACCCTCCCTTTTTCACAGGTGAGAAGATATTTGACATCGACTGTGGCAGGAACGCCCCGCTCCACTCTCCGCCCTCTGAGCACTACACCATCGTGTTCAACACCTTCGTCCTGATGCAGATCTTTAACGAGATCAATGCCCGCAAAATTCACGGCGAGAGGAACGTGTTTGAGGGCGTCCACAATAACCCCATCTTCTGCACCATCCTCGTGGGAACCTTCATCATACAGGTAACCTCATCGTCAACACCCGGTCAGGTCCTCCAGTGAGAGGGTTCCCTGTATGATGGTGTCTCTCTCTCTCTCCTCCTGTAGATCGTTATCGTGCAGTTTGGTGGTAAACCGTTCAGCTGTGTGAGTCTGAACATGGAGCAGTGGCTGTGGTGCATCTGTATGGGTTTTGGCAGCCTCCTGTGGGGACAGGTGAGACACTGTGTCTGCATCATTTTGATAGTTGACGGGCACTGATGGGAGATAAGGGATGATGTGCAACAAAGGTTTCCAGCTAGACGTGAGCTGGGAACGTTGTGATTACATAGACGGCATCTTAAAAACATGGTCCCCCTCTCAGCTGGTGTCCAGTGTCCCCACCCGCTGGCTGAAGTTCCTGAAGACGGCGGGTCACGGCCGGCAGCAGGAGGAGATCCCTCAGGAGGAGCTGGAGGAGATGAAGGACGTGAACGAGATCGACCACGCTGAGATGGAGCTGAAGAAGAGCCAGGTGCTCTGGTGCCGCAGCCTCAACCGCATCTCCACGCAGGTATGGAATCTAAAAACCAGTGTCCACTTCTTCAGTTGAAGAGATTCAGGAAATGTTCCTCGAGACGAGCAGCGTGAGCCTCTTAAAGCTTTCCACATATACTTCAGTTTTACATAAATCAGTTCAAATATTTGAGTCCAAACAAAAGAGAACAGGAAGTTAAAAAGAAGTAATCCACTGGATTAACTACGGTAGCTAATGGCAGAGGGATCTACTAAAAACCAAACAGCTGCCTGTTCGCCTGCACATCTGTGAGGCAGAGGATTTATTCATTTTATAATCTTCTGTGGAAATTCAAGGGAGCTAACTCTGGTTATCCAGGAGACGAACGTCAGTGATTTCACTTTGATGGTTGAATTAGAACCAGAGTTCACAGATCAACGAGCCTGCAGAGGACCGACCGCTGCTCACTGAAGACATGTTCACAGCATCGCTTCTCTGGCTACTGCCTGGACTGTAATTCTGCATAGAAGAAGTGAATAACTCAATATGAGATCATGAATTGTCATCATACTGAGACCAAACTAAGGTTTAGTTACTAAAACACTATTTCATGATCCCATTAAAGCCTACAGGTCTCTAAAACGTTATTTAACCTGGTAATCAAAACTGATAAACCAACATATTTGAAGCCTTTAGAAACGTTTTCCTTTAGCACATTGTTATTAGACTGTTTTCCCTCAGTGTGTCTGCGGCCTGCGGCGATGCACAAAGACAATATGAAACGGGCAATAAAAGTTGTTTTTGAGAAAGTGTGCGTCACTGAAACCAGGAGAGGTTAATTAGCATGCGGCCGTAAATGAGCTCCCAAAATATTGTGCAGTTTGCTTCAGATTAGCTTCGGACAGACACACCCTGTAACTCACTCTCACACACACACACACACACACACACGTGTGACGGATCTCATGATCCTCATGTCGGAGATAAAAACACGGGAATTTTTCCTTTATCGTTTGTTTTCCTTCCTCTTTCAGATCCGAGTGGTGAACGCCTTCAGAGACAGCGTGTCTCCCTACGAAGGTCTGGAGACGCCCGAGTCCCGCAGCTCCATCCACAGCTTCATGAGTCACCCCGAGTTCCGCATCGAGGACTCGGTGGCTCAGATCCCGCTGATTGACGAGGTCGAGTGCGAGGACGACGCTCCCACCAAGCGGAACTCCACCGTCCTCCTCCCGCCGCCGAGCGGGCTCACCGCCCTTCCGCCCGTCCCGTCCACGCCCAATCAGAACAACAACAACGCCATGAGCCACATCGTCCCGCTGGCCGGCCTGATCCCTTCACACTCAGCGGGGCTGCCGCCTTGTCCGGGGAGCCCCCTGCACAGCCTGGAGACCTCGCTCTGAAGCCCCGGACCACTTCCTGTTACCCACAGTCTGTTGGTACCGTGTTTGTCACGGCGAGAGTTCTGGCTCTTCTTTAAAAATACATTTTGAAAAGAGACCGATTGGTTCTCGTCAGGAGTTCGTTCACCTGCTGGTTTTTAGAATCCAGAAAGCAGAAATGTGTCCAGGTGTGTTTGTTGGTTTGTGTGCTGAGACGCGGTGCAGGTTCACACAGACTGACGTTTCCTTCTATGTTTAATAGACATGAACTCTACAGTTGTTGTTTAGGAGAAGAGTGTTTGTGAGGTGATCTGTAAATATCCATGTTGGTGTTCAGACGTAGTCGGAGCTCGTTTTATTCTGACGAGTTAGTTTAGTGGTTTAACTTTCAAGGTCTGTGAATGAAATGTTTAAAGTCCTGCAGCTTTAATAAGGGGGGGGGGAGCTGTGTTTGTAGACAGAAGAGTTTAAGTAAATGTCTAACATTGGATTATATTCTAAAGTTTTTGTAAAAAAAAAAGAAGAGAATTTAGGTTGTTGTCGTTTCAAATTATGTAAAACCAAAAGTTATTAAAAGTTATAAACAACTTCCAGAGCAGGATGTTTGTGACGGAGCTTCACACCAGACAGAAGAAGAAGAAACTCGTCGTCCCTGGTGCTTCACATCAACCTGTTGAAGCTCCGCCTCCTGTGATGCTTTTATGACATCATAAATCCTTCCTTTTCAGGCTCCACCTTCTCCATGACATCATACCTGTCCTACAGGAAGCCTGGAGTCATTCGCTCTTTATATCGAACGTCCTAAAAACATGTTGGACCGACAGAGACTCACATGCTTCACATTTAAACGTCCAACTAAGACGTTCAATTATTTATTTATAATAATCTGAGCGCTGACATTATGATATAAATGAATTAATAAAGTGAACCAGGTCATAATTATGTTAATGCACCAATATTATTATTTAGGCTTTACCAAACAGGATCTGTAATACAAACAAGCCATGAAATATTAAACTAATTAAATAATATCAAACGGATGAACGTCCTTAATTTAACACACAAAATAGTTTTTATAACTTTATGAGTTTTTTATCTCATGTTTCAAGAAAACATTTTCTAGATCGTAATTTCATGAAAAATAGTAATATGAAAATAAAGTTAAAAACGACATTAAAAGTTGTTTTACTGTGAGAGTGAAGACGAGAAGTTTCAGTGTTTTCTTTGAATAAATTTGTTTTATTTATAATTTTAATATTGTGACAACCTGTGGAGTTTTTTTTATATTTTGGAAAAATTAAGATGAAATTATTTTTGATAATTTTACAAGAAAAAAACTCAAAATATAAGTGTGATATTAAAGAGTTTAAATATTATGTGTAATAAAGTAACATTGGAATTTCCAAAGAAAAATTGTTATTAAACATAATGTTATGAGAGAAATCATTTTACAAGAAAAGAAATCGGGATAAAGTGGCAACGTTTAAAGGAAAAGGTCGTAATTTTACAATTTAAAATCTGTTTTAGTTCAGAACATATTCAATCATTTCTAAATTATCCAAAAGTAGTTTCTTTTATTTGTACTACTATCACTTGGAGAGGCAGAAACCGAATGTTTTAACCATTCATCCATTGTTTATTTAGTAGTGGAAGAAGTATATTGGTCTTTAACTTGAGAAAAAGTAGCAATAGTACATTAATAGTACACAGTGTAATGCGGTGAAAGATGGTGTGATTTGATTGAAGAGCTTCTAAATGAGTTTCTGTGTAACTGATACTAAATGTCCTCGTTTTCTATTCTACATTCTACCCAGTTGTGTTTTGCCTGTTTTATTTTGTTTTATTTTGTTTTATTAAAAGAACCAAAACAACAGTATAGAGAGCACAGGAAAACTCATGACAAAATATATTTAAATAAATGTTAATAAATGTGTACACTTAAGAATAAACACATTCATTTAGACCTATGAAAAATATCTAAATAAATAGATTAAAAACGTATGTGATAAACATTGCATCTTTTCTCCTGTCTTTCTTCAGTCTGTCTTTATGAATATTTTTGATTCTTTTTTGATAAGAAAAATCAATCCAAGCTTTACTAATAAAATGCGTTTTTAAATAAACTTTGACAATTGCTGTAAAGGATTAATATTGTAATGTTTTTACGACTTAATTATTTCTATTATCTGTCCCTTGTTAATGTAAATAACTTATTTAATTGGCATCAAACGTATCAATTATATTTAAAAGCCTTAAAAAAAACTATTATATTATAGTATTATATTCCTTTAGCGGTATAAAAAAAAAAAAAAAAAAAAACCCGGAAATAGTTTTGTAACACTACAAACCCCACAATTCTACTCATTGCTTTCGTCACACGCACTTCCGACCAATGGCTGAGTGGGCCAGAATCACGTGACCAGCAGCGCAGCAGATTTGAATCGTTTGTGAGGTTAATGTGTGTTTTCTTCGTGTCACCGTTTGAATGCGAAGCAGAAAAGAAGATTTGTGAGTTTTTCAGAGGAACTTGAAGGTTTGTAGTTTCTTTACTTCAATTAAACTGTGAGTTCCAGGTTTAAATGTAGTCCGTTTAAAGCTAACAGTTGACCTTTGGTTGAGCTAAAGCGTGCTAATGTTAGCTAACGTTAACGCTAGCACGAGTAAAGCTCGTGTTTTAAGTGCAGTCTTTAGAGTCTTAGTGTTAAATATTGTCATTATAGTCATGGTTACATTATGGTCCCGCTGCAGGTCTGATCCGGATCCATCTGTTCCCCCCACAGAGAAGAACCAAACAGCGGGATGGACTGTGGAGCTAACAGCGGTAACGTTTACACTAAAGTTAACCACGGTGTTAACAACTAACCCAGAGTCATTGTTAACTAACCCAGAGTCAGCGTTAACTAACCCAGAGTCGTTGTTAACTAACCCAGAGTCGTTGTTAACTAACCCAGAGTCGTTGTTAACTAACCCAGAGTCGTTGTTAACTAACCCAGAGTCGTTGTTAACTAACCCAGAGTCGTTGTTAACTAACCCAGAGTCAGTGTTAACTAACCCAGAGTCAGTGTTAACCACGGTGTACACCGTGGTCGTGTGTTTTAAATGAGCTGTTTGTGTCTCTGATCAGATCTGTTCTTTCTCACCGATGAGAAGTTCGACTTCGATGTTTCTCTGTCACCTGCCAGGTAGGTTCTGTTCTACTCAGTGGAGGAGGAAGAAGTGAGAGTGTGTTTGAGAATACATTGTCCTGTGGACGTGTCAGAGTTGGATCCTCTCATTAAGTAAAAGTACTAATACCACACTTTAAAAAATACTTAAAAGCATTGAAACTGTAAGTTAAGTAGAAGTATGTGAGTATTATCAGCCAAGTGTACTTAAAGTGTGAATATATACACACACACACACAATGACATGCATTTGTAGAAGCAATTATTGCACTCACACACAGAATATGTATAAACAAATATTCAAGTATTTTAAATTAGAAATAGAATAAAACAGAATAAAGTATATAAAAGTAGCACTAAAGGGAGAAATGTACAGTTATGTTCATACATGTATTTTCTGGTTTCATGTTTCTGTTTGACTTTAAAATAATTATTTAAAAGCATAATTTTTTTTAAACTGAAATGTGAACGCTTCCAGGTTTACGTGTTAAAACCTGAGCTCAGTTTTGGAGCTGCATGTTCTGTTTGCGTTCCTCTCAGCTGTGATGTGTCTCTCTCTGCTCCGAAGCTCCAAAGGTGATGAAGATGAAGATGAGGTATTCGTGGGTCCCGTCAGCCACAAGGAGAGGTGCGTCTCCGTTAACGTGGCGTCTCTCGGCGGTGGTGCAGGAGGAGGAGGAGGAGGAGGAGGAGGCGGTGGCGGAGTGCGGGTGAGCTGGAGTCCGCTGAGCGGGGATCAGCTGGAGGCTGTGTGTCAGGAAGCGCACAGACTAGCCGACCAGCTGCAGTGCTCTGAACTGAGCAGCCAGCCACGCGGCGAGGACGCCGAGACCGCCGGCGCGACTGCCGACGAGGTCGAGTTCGTCCAGGACGCCGCGGCCAAACTGGGCGTGCTCCACCAGGCCGCCAGCGCACTCAGCCCCGTCAAACGGCAGACCTTCTGTGTGCAGGACAGTCCCATGAAGCAGCTGCCGCCGGCTTTCCAGCACCGCCTGCTGAGAGGAAGCAGCTCCACTACATCCACCCGCCCGGCCTCTACATCTACATCCACCCGCCCTGCCGCTACAGCCTTATCCTCCCGCCCCGCTGCCGGACAGAGCGCCTCCAGTCCCGCGGCCGGGGTCAAGCCTCTGCCCAGGACCGGGCTGCGAGGGAAAGGCGCCCCCGGCGTGGCCGTGGTGCTGCCGAGCAGACCGGCTGCCACAACACTGTCCTGTTCTGCCAGAATGCAACCACCGAGCAAAGTAGGAGACACGTTTCTGTGTTTTTACTCTTTGGATTCGCAGGTGAAACCGTTGGTTTGGAACAGCAGATGTCTTGTTACACCTTCTCCACTGCAGGAACTCAACAGCCTGTCGCCTTCAGAACCATTTGAGTCATTGGCTCTTCTTGTGTTTCCACTGTGGCTTAAAAATCAGCTGGAGAACAGATGTGATGATGTAGTGTTTGGTTGTTATTGCCCCGCTGAATCCATTTTTACCTGAACGTTACTGGGAAATGCTAAACATGGATTTAGTTCCCAAAACTCTCCCTCAAAGGAGGAAACAGAACCAAAGACAAAGGCAACATATTACGGGTTGTTCCTGCAGTGAAGAGGCATAATTATTATTCTGGCTGTTTCAATAGTGTTATCAAAGCAATAGTTAGAAATGTAAGCAATGATGTAGTTTGTTTAAACTGTAACAAAACCAAAGAGGGAAAGAAACTAAATGTATCTGTTTTACAGGGATTGTGTGTTATTTCTTGGCTGTGAGGAGTCTTCAAGCAGCCAGTGGAGAATCCACAAGTCTTTCTGCTGATCACCTGTCTGCTCTTTTATTATACTTGTTTCAGCCGTTGGGAAGTTGGAGGCGGAGCCCGTCCTGTCGCCTCTCCAGCAGAGCGGAGTCGTCTGAGGATCTGCTCTCTGATTCGGCGAGTGTGGCGTCTGACATCAGCGACTCCTCCCTCAACTCCAGCCTTCAGGGAAAGCGCATGCTGGCTCCGCCCATCAAGGTTAGCGCACCTGTTCAAAACAGACTCTGCCCAACCTTCACCTTTTAAAGCTGATTCTGAAGTCTGGGGGAACAGCTCTACCTGTTGGGCAGAGTCAGTCACTGCAGATGCTTTCTATTCTAAACATCCTGTATAAAACAATGTATATCACATTTATCTCCGTCAGCGGGCTCTGGGGAACATGTCGGGTGTGAAAGCTCCGCCCCCTCTGAAGAGGAGGCTGACGGAGAGGAAGAACACGTCGTCGTCCTCGTCCTCCGTGTCCAGCTTCAACTCCAGCCTCTCTCTCTCCCCCGCTACAGGTACGCTAACTCGTACCCAAACGCCTGCCGTTTGTCTGTGTCCCCAGCTAAAGGTACGCTAACGGCTAACACATGTTAATAGTCAACATCCCGTGTGCGGGACTTTCAAAACGGAGTAGGCCAACAGTAACCACACATTAGCAGCTATCAAGTATCTATGCTGTCTCCTCTCAGGTAAACTGAACTCATCTCTGAGCCGGAGTCAGAGCAGCTCCACTGGCCCCGCCCCCATCAGCAGACCGGCCAATCAAAGCAGACCGCGCCGCTCCACCGTCTACGCCGCCGCAGAGCCAGCGCCCTCCACCGCTGGCCGCCGCTCGCTGTCCACACAGGCCAGGAAGCTGTCTGAGGTGGAGCGTGTCAAAGCCACCAGGGCCACGCCGCTTAAGAGAGCCGAGGCCACGCCCCTTAAGAGAGCTGAGGCCACGCCCCTCCAGGTGACGCCCGCCAAGAGGGTTTTGGAGCGGACGGCCTCCATCCCCGCCGCTGCCTCGGCCCGGCTGCAGAGCGGCTTGAAGACCAAATCCAAACCAGAGGCGCCGGTCGTACCGACAGCCGGCGGAATCGTCAGAGGAGTTCGCCAAGGAGACGGTAAGAGACGTCGGTTTAAACGGTTTGAATTAATTTAGAAATATGTTATTCTGTCTGTGTTTCAGACTTCATTCAAACCAATAAAACAAAATAGAAGATCAGACACAAAAATATGAATTCTGCTTCTAAAATCAGCACAAACGAACTCAACTCTGGTGGATATCGCTGGATATTATTGTCCAAGTTAGTGTCTTTGCAATATTTCAATTAATTTAGCTAATTGCTAAACATAGAGTGAGCGATGATGCTGACATGTTTTGAAGCAGATATAGATAGCAGAGATATACACAACTACACCTCTGTCTGGTTCTGTGGTGAAATGAGGACACATGTCCGTCTCTCACTCTGTCCGTCTGTCTGTCTCTCACTCTGTCCGTCTCTCACTCTGTCCGTCTCTCACTCTGTCCGTCTCTCACTCTGTCCGTCTTTGTGTTTCAGCTCCAGACGCCTCAAAGCTAAAGAGGTTGACGTCCGTGAGCGGCGTGGACAGGTAGAGGACATCACACAGACGACTGTACATTTACATCACTCACGTCTGTGAAAGTACCTCAGATTTACTGATGATGATACATTTTACTCCTCAGTGTGAAAATCTCAATATTTACTTATTTGAATGAGACACAAACAGAGGAGAACAGATATCCGTATGTTTGTATTTACAGAGCGCTGTTCATGGTACTCAAAGCAGTCTAACCTCATGAACCGGAGGCTTTTATCCTGTTGAAAAAATAAAATGAGGCTCTACATGCTCTATATATTGAGCTATTTACATTTTACAACTTATTGTTAAAACATCTCCGCAGGCGGCAATTCTGTCAGATTCGCCGAATTTTTGTCACGTGACTGTTGGTCTCGGATGAATCGATCATGGCTTCATAGCTGCACTGAAGAGCTCAGAATTTAATGTTTTTTACAGAATCTGGTTACTTCAAACGGTTTATTCAGGGCGAGAGTTTTTGATGAAATATTAAAACGTTAAGCTTCGGTTTGGTCACTTTTTCTGACTGAAGCGTTCGTCACACATGATGTGTTCACTGACCATCGGAAAGATGATAATCTGATGACGTTATTTTTTACAGCTTCTGGATTTGATAAACTGTGTAGTTTTGGCGATTATTTTAAGAAAACATGCTTTTCAAACTTTTTAGAAGTTTGGTGCGTTGGGTTAAATTCTACCTGCCTTGCTGACTGATCAGTGATGTCATCAACTGGCGCCTTCCTCTCCTGCAGTCTTCCTCAGAAGCTGTCTGCTGGTCCTCAGACGCCCTCTGCTGGCAGCTGCACGTCGCTGCAGGCTAAGACGAGGCGTCCATCCGGCCTCCCCACCCCCGTCAGGCGCAGGATGTCCGCCATCGCCACGCCCACCACAGCCCCGCCCACCTTTGGCTTTGGCCCCGCCCCCGCCTCAACCAGGAGAGAGAGAAGCTGCAGGTGAGACGCTTTAAACTGCTGTCGAGCAAACGGAAAGCTGAGATCGCCATGAGTCGTTCATCGCTGTGTTGTTGTTGTTTCTGTGTAGCCCCGCCCCCGAAGACGCACAGGAGGCGGAGCCTGTTGATGCCCCCAACGTCCAGCCCTTCTGTCTGGAGGAGGAGCCACCCGCTGCCCCGCCCACCAGCCCTTCACAGCCTGACCAATCGGAGAGCACAGATCCTGGAGCTCCGAGTCAGGGCGAATCAGAGCCCATCAAGACACTGATCGAACTGCAAACTACAGAGGAGAAAAACAAGACACAGGAGGTCAGAGGTCACACACACACACACACACACACACAGGTCTGTTTACTGCCTGGATTTTTTTCGATATTTAATTTAACGGATTAATTTCAAATTAGTGACCTACAGAGTGAGCTTTGTTCTCATCTTGAGTTTTTGGTTTTGTTGGAGCATCTGATGAATCTTCAGTTTGTCACATTTTTTGAGGGAAGAATCTCCAACAAACCAGTTCGTCGCGTCGTCGCAGGTTTGCGTCTCGCTGCAGTTCGTGGTTTCATCCGAGGTTTTTAATCCCGCCAGAGTTTCAGCGGCTAAACTCATGTTTGTCTGTTCTGGAGTTTCACATCTCAGTGCTTTTGTAGCTTCTCCCTGAATGTCTAGTTTGGAATATAGTTTCACTCGTGTTTCTGTTCACTCTGTCAGATACTCGTGTTGTTATACAGTTAACTGATCACGATGAAGTGTGACGGTTCATCTTATTTCACCCCTCTGACTCTCTGCTCTCTCTTCAGGTTCTCCTGTTGTTGGATCTTCCGGCGCCGACTCTGCACATTCAAGAGAAACTGCTCATCGACTTGACCAACACCCCCGACCTGATCCGGACCAGCAGCAAGACCTGCACCTCCACTCAGGTAACAGCTGACGCCTCGGTTCACGTATTAATATCCACAAACACAGTTCAGTGTGTTTTTATACAGTAACGGCCTGCATCAAACAGAGTCCCTCATCCTTCATCTACAGGTAAACAATGATGACGTTTGTTTGTTTAAGGGGATAAATAATAATGCATAAAGTAAACTATTATAATAAATGATTTAAAATGGATTATCTGTTGGATTAATGGATGTTTTGTCCTTGAGGGGAGATCTGTCTTGTGCTACAGTGTGTAGCATTTAGGGAAATCCTTTAGCAGAGATGGAATATAATATTAATAAGTATGTTTTCTTTAGTGTGTAAACACTTCTAAATAAGAACGGGTTTCCTTTAGAAAGAGCCGTTTATATCTACATACGATTAGTTTCCCTAAACATGTAATCAGCAACTATTTTAATAACGATCAATCGGTCCGAGTACGTCTTTAAGAAGAAAAACTGTCAAAATATTCAGATTCCAGCTTCTTTAATGTGAATATTTTCTGGTTTCTTTGCTCCTCCTGTGACATTAAAACGGAATATCTTTGAGTGGTGGACAAAATAATAATATAATAATAATAATAATAATAATAATAATGTCTCTTAAAACATGTCTGCAGGAGATCTTTAAATAGAACCTGTTTTTATTTCCTTCAGCAGCTGATCGACTTGACCTCTCCGCTCATCAAGTGGAGTCCAGAAGAGAAGAGGGAGAACAACGCTCCGCTCATCAACCTGTCCTTCTGACCCACGTTCCTCCTGAAGACCTGGATCTTCTGACCCACGTTCCTCCTGAAGACCTGGATCTGACGCTCTCTGCAGTAAACTGGACTCGGCAGGTTTCTGTCTTCAGAAACTCTTAATAATTATAATCCAGTTAAGTTAACTACTCGGTGAAGTTTTCACTGAAGTATTTTGTTTTAAAGATGAAAATATTCAAAGGTTGCTGAAGGTTTTCTGCATCTGATTGTACTTTTTATTCGTCTCCAGCTTGCTGCTCTTATTGATGTCTGAATAAATGTTGTTAATGTGACGACTGTGCATCATTCATCATTCATTCATTCATTCATTCATTCATTCATTCATCCATCATTATTATAAATGAAAATATAGAAATCAAACTGAAGGTGAGTGTGGAGACATTTCTATTGGCTGTTCAGCGTTAACGTAGAGACTCTGATGAGCACTTTGTTTTTTAAGATAATATAAAATAGAACTTTATTAATAAAGTGCCAGAGTTTGATCTAAGATTACAACAGAAGAAGAATAAAAAGTGACAGAGTAAAAATATAAACAATAGAGGGATTAATATTAAATGTATAAGATCAGTAAACTGACATCATTTTAGCATTAAGATCCTATCTGCTGTTTAAATTGTGACCTTTGTTCTCTGTGAACGTTCACCTGATTTCATGCTCCTCATGTGCAGCTTTAAGTTACTTCAAGGAACTCTATGTTGCATTAGGCGCCCCCTGTGGACTACAGTGGAAGTGTTTCTGAGCACCAGACTCTTTAGAAAACCTCTCATTGTGGACCGGTCTCTGCTTGAGTCTGAGCTGAAGTGGTTTCTTGTGAACCTGAATGATTTCACCGGAATCTAACCCGATGAGTATTTATAATAACTCTATAGAAATAACCAATCTTCTCTTTGTCTCTCTTAATCTTTTTCACATGATGACGACCAAACCTCGCCTGAAGACTTTGAGGAAATCTGTGTCCTTATTTCTCAAAGTGTCACAATTCTAAAGAACGGGTTACTTTTTTTCGTCCGTCTGTCAAATATAAAAACGGCCTATAAGATAGCCACATTAAACATTTACACACTGTTATCTTTGGTATGAAGAGACATTGATAAGACATTTGTTGAGAAATAATTTTATTAAATGTGGAATGGCTTATTGGAAAAGTTGAATCCGTCCATTCAGAGTACAGAGGCTGCTATAAAGGCCAATAACTGATATTCATTTGTGCTGATGAGACGTCATTACATTTGACAACATCAGAGATTACTACAAACATATTTCATGCTTTAAAGACGACACGCTTTCTGGCTTTTCAAAATAAGGCAAAGGAAACCAATAAGCGATCATCAGTCAGACCTTCATCAACAGAAGGCCGTAAGGACGGATGGCCTTTTTGACGATCTCCCGCGCTTTAGTTTCGTCCTCGATGCGAACCAGCCAGTAATCTTTTACTCCTTTGCATACCTCCCTGTACTCTGGGTTGATACGATTCTGCATGATCACTTTGTATTTGTGTCCGTTGCAGGGGAATTCTGTGGCGAAGTCCTTCGCGATTTCAAAGTCTGGAGTGGAATAAACCCCCTTGCCATACATGGCACGATGGCCTGGCTGTTAAACACAAGAAGGGTATGCATTAGAATGTATTAACTTCAAACTAACTAATCCGTATCTCCTCACACACTGAAGTTTTACCTTTCTCACTAATGTAAACTGTGATTCTAACACACACTTTGTGGAGTTCATTTTATACACATTGTGATTTCTTCGTCTGCTCCAACTTCAGCAAATAGCTTAAATGTCACAATATATTGTGTGCATGAGTGTATTATATGCATGCATGTATGATTATATATGTATGTATACATATATCAGCAACAAACATGCCAGATCTTGCTCTCACTCCATATGTATATTTCTTCACATGTTTCACAATAATGAATTTTTAAAAACCTTGTAGTTTTCTTCGGTGATGGCCTTCACATATTGCTCTTGCGTCCCGTGGTAGGACACAGGCCACTCCCCTGGCACCGACTCTGTTTCACGGCGAGTGTTTCCCAGCCAGGTGTTGTTCTCGTACTTATCCAGGACCTGAGACAAAACATTCCTTAACATTACCACGCCCATCAGTGATGTCACAGTGTACTGGAGTACACCTGCGCATCACTGCAGCGAGGTCAGAAGTTAAACCAATGGAATAAATGATTAAAGGAGAACTCCACCTATTTTACACATCCTAATCTATTTACTATTTACAGGCATCGCCACTAGATGGCGCCAAATCCTACACGCTGGGCCTTTAATGGGAAGCTGCTGTCAATAAGAAAACAAATAGCAAACAGTGATTTAGTTTAGAAACCAAACAATGGCTCAATTAATTACCCTTTTCAGACAATTTATTACTCTGCATTTTTTTTTTTTTTAGATCTGAAGCCAGAAGTCAGACGTTTGATTCTGTATTGTGGAATGTAGCCGGTTGATGCTGTATAAATTAAATAAAGCATATTCACCTCGAGGCCAAAACGCTGCCAACCACACGGGCGTTTGTACTCCTCCCCACCTCTGGAATATTTCTCGGTGTCTTTCAAATGGGAGAAATCATAGTTGAATCTCGGGTCCAAGTGCTCCTCGGACCAGACCGAATCCTTTGGGACGAGGGTAATCGTTCCAGTTTTAGGATCTGTCTTGATGTCTTCGTCCAACTTGATCAAGCACACCGGACGCGCTGGCGACCTGTAAAAGTTGGAGAGGAAGAAGAGATGCGATTTCAAAGCTCATGTCGTCTTTAAATGAAGAAATGTTCAGAATACCAACTCAACAGGGGCAACATGGTGAACTTTTCAGCACCAGTTTAGGAGGAAAAACAATCATTAGACTCTATAACTGGACTGGTGATGCTTGATGCTGATGATACTTTAATATGACGGCCGGATCTTAGGAAGAAAACAATCAGAGATGTTGAGAATAAAATGGAAATACATCTCGAAAAGGTTGCAGTGTTTTCACACGGAAGCGATGCTACTTCCAGAACAAAATGAAAAATGTATGAGGAAAATAAAACATCAAACCTAAACAATAGAATCCAGATTTAATTGTGCCAAATGTAGATGACTTGAAGTTCTATGTTTTACAAAAGATGTAAGGGTTTTGAGATTAAATTACACCAGTTGCTTACATCATTTATGAGTCCATCAGACCTTTCTCCTTTCACTGGACCTCATTCAATATGTTGGCATCATAACATTCACTAATGATCAGTTTTGCAGGTAATTGGCCATAAACCAAAGTATTAACAACTTTGTCCTGCAGACGGCACTGGAGTCAGTGGGCTTCTTTATCAGGGCACCATGCAGAGATGGACCCAATATTATGGCAACCCATCTTGCCACTTTGGATCATTTTCGTGAAAAGGAGAGCGGTTATGTTATATTTAGTTTTTGCACACCTATAGTATTGTTGTTGCATTAAAGAAAGCAGGTGTTAAAGTACTTAGGTTTTTATAAGTATTCACTATGTTTTATCTACTTTTATAAGATTTTCTTGCTACAAACCAAATTACAGCCGAAATAATGCGGATTTCTATTTTTTGAAACTAGAATATCATGTGCTATAGAATATCATGTGCTATTCATGTGCTCATCGGCTGATCCCATTTCTCCAGTTGATGAGTCTTATTAGCTTTTTTTCATGTGTTCATGAGCTTTAACTCGTAGTTTGGGAACAACATGGTTGTTTCAGCGTTGTTGTTCCGACTTGAAGGGGCTTTTACGAGAATTGTCCCCGTCGGTAACGCCCGTTTCCGATTATTCCGACACGTTTCAGATCCAATATTTAACGGGTTTCTCTCTGGACCAATGCCACACCCTTCCATCAAGTTTCATGAAAATTGGGCCAAACAGAGTATAGTTAATAATATTGTATTTGGTGGGGGTAGACCTAATAATAATACAGATGGTGATAATAATAAAAATAAAACTAGAAAGGATATATAACAATAACGATAATAATAAATGACATTTTGCCATAATTACCAGGATGCTCCACCGCATAAGGCCAAATGAGTCAGGTCCCTGATGCTCAGCTGCTGCAGCGCTGCTCCCAAAGAAACGTCGGTGGCCGCAGACCCATCATTGAATCCTTGCGTTTGAGCAGAAGTTAGGCCGTCGCTGCAGATCACCCTCATAGCTTCAAGCACAACTTGGTTATCGAACATCTTGACGCTGTCGTTGTAACAGTGGCGGCTTCTTGGCTTTCTTCTTCCGACAGATTAAAGGCACGGTTGGGCTCATATTTATAATGCCTCGGCTTTAGATCCTCCCTTCTGTCTAAGTGAAAGTGAAAGCAGAAGCACAGTTACTGTTAAGTGCTGCTGCAGCCTCTTATGTCCAGTCCATTATGACTTATTATTATTTCCTCCCAGTGAATGTCTGTGAGAGATACTTAAGCTCAAGAAATGCAAACACAGGTTCTTGGCAAGTTTCCATTACATGCAAAAAACAAAAGAAAATAAATCTTATTTCCTTCTGGTGGTATCAAGCCATGCAGATAGGAGTGGTTGTATTTTGTCCAGGTTTTGAGATCTCCGTCTCAAAGTAGTGAGACAAGTGCTCACCTCAGTGGAGACATCCACAGCGACAGGCAGAACTCACTATAAGTCCAAATGACATGAGCATCATCAGACCGTGACAGTGGCTTCAAAATAAAAAGGGGTTCAGGCCAAACCGGGCGGAGGGGTCTCCTGCAGCCTGCATGTGAGCCACGTGTTGCATTTGCAACACAGACCAAAGATGTTGTTGTTGTTGTTGCTGATAGGGTGTTCGATGTTTGCATGAATAACACGCTAGAAACGGGCTAGATATACACTAACGGCAGTCCACAAACCAATGGGTGACGTCACAACAGTCTACGTCCACTCCTTATACAGTATAGTAGGTAATAGAGCAAGGGCCTTTATATGGAAGCTAATCTATTTCCTATTCTATTCTATTCAGAAGTGACCTCCTGTATTTTACAGTTAATGGGAATTAAAAAACGAAAGAAAAACAGTTTATGGGAATTAAAAAACGAAAGAAAAACAGTTAATGGGAATTAAAAAACGAAAGAAAAACAGACTCACTGATGTGTTTTATCGCTCGTCTAATCAGCTGCACTCGGGCCGACAGACTCACGAGGTCACATTACATTTTTTTCCGACCACGAGCATATTTTATGTATCTCAGGTTGGGTGGGAATCGGCCGCATGTTTTCAAGGCAATGTGCATCTTATCACTGAGTGAAGCTGTTTGTTTTCTCAGCTGATATAGATATGGATACATATATATATATATATATATGTATATAAGCAGCGGCTGCAGCAGGATCCAGGTTTTAACACTGTCCATCTGCAGGCTGATGACATGGCTTTCTTCAAGTGCACCCTCGGTCTCCTCGCCCTCCTCGTGCTCTCTGACTGCTCCTGGGCTGAAGACAAGGTGAGGTTATTTTCAACATCTGTCTGCAAAGATTAAATGTGTTATTTATAGGTGAACTGCTCACACACATACACACATATATATATTTATATATATATATATATATATATATATATATATATGGAATCAGCTGCAATATTGATGTTTTTCTTCTTTACTTCAATAATAACTATTTTAACAGAGATTCAAAAACAGTACAATTCAGACACCAAATGTTTTATTTACATAGTTTAGAAATAGTTTTGGTCCCAAAAAGAAGAAGAATGAAATGATTCAAACTTTTATTTAATGGGTCTCCACAGTGTTACTGTTGAGCCTCGGTCATGATTGAACTCTAAATATTGAGTTAGTTTCTCTGATTGAAGAGGTTTAAACTGGGATTAGTTGATCTGATATTCCAGTAGAGATAACTAGACTAACCTTCTGTTTTTTATTGTGTAGCTTAAAGAAGAGCTTTGATGAAGCAGCACGTTGTCTGTTTATTCCAGCTTCTTCCGGGCTGCTTCTATTGTGAAACAGACTGAAACAAGAAGCTCTTTGTGGGGAAGTCTTTGATGCTTTTAGTTTCTGGTGGTTCTTCTCTTCTTATTCAGCGGTTCCTTGGAGGGAACTTTCTCTCTCGGTGGTCAGTCTGCTAAATCTTTGTACAGCGTTCTGTTCTCCATGAACTAAACTAAATAACATCTCAAATAACTTTCAAACTCGTCAAGCTTCTGTGGCAGCAGATATGAACCGTGTTGCATGTAAACATTTAACCTTTCAGTTGAGTCCTTACTAATAAGCGACGTCTTGTCCCTGATCCAGGATCTGTCTGTCTCTGAGCTCCTGTGGAGGGCCAACAAGGATGTTGGTAAGACAACATGCACATTTACTTATTGTTTTTTCTTTCTTGAGTCTTAAGTAAAAGTTGCTGGGAGGTTGATAGCAATACGTTCCCAGAATGCATTGAAAGTCTTCAATAACGTACCACAACCAATAAGCAGAGCAGAGTGGAGTTTGCTGTGGATATTCAGGCTCCAGGATAAAGAGTCTAAAGTCGTACATATTGTACTGACAGGCAACATTTTTATCCACAATTAGTACTTTTACTTTAAGTACATTTTTCTAGTAATATTGAGCTAAACACTAATTCCACCAGCGGTCAGACCACTGATGGACCCTTTCACGTCCTCCTCCTACAGTGCACACAGAGGTGGAGCCCTTCGTCATGGATGACGTTGCTTATGACAATGAAAGTGAGAGAAACGCTGATCCCTGCACCTCCGGCAGCTGCATGTGGGCAAAGTCCGCCGATGGAAAAGTGTACGTGCCTTATGTCATCGCCACACATTACTGTAAGTAACTGAATCATTAAGTGGGGTGTAATGTCTTTACATTTTAAAATACAATCTACTATATTTGACTTTTATTATGATATTCACTATTTAAAAAGCTCGACATCTGATGAATGAAAATCTATGTTATAGTTTTTTCTCTACAAAACAATTACAATTTAGAAGAAGGGATCAATCTTTCTAATTTATTTATTCAATTGGTTGAAGAAAATGCAAGATCAATTTTAAGCATCGTTGCGTTCTGGAGTGTGTAACCTGAAACATCTCAAGGTGAGCTGCAGTCTGAGCGTTGCAGCTAGGGGGCGCTATAGCATGAAACAACCAGGCGGCAACCTCCGGTTCTGATGAGTGCAGCCAATGCCTTAAACGTAATCTGCATTCTCTCTAATGTCCACCAGGGGGCGACTCCTCTGGTTGTATAGAAGTCTATGAGAAAATGACTCTACTTCTCTCTTGATTTATTCCCTCAGTAAACATTGTAAACATGAGTTTATGGTCTCAATCTCTAGTTTCAAGTCTTCTTCAATACAGCATGATGTTCATTTAGTAAATGATGGTCCATTTAGAGTCAAACAGACCATAAAGCAGGGGATGCTTTAGGGCGGGGCTACTGTGAACAAACAACGTATTAAATCATTTAATCTGGAATCTGGCTTGTTTAAGACAGATATGTGTGAGTATATGAAAGTATTTTCTCGTGTCTTGTCAGCTTCTCGTGAGCGCTCCCTCATCGAGCGCGGGCTGCTGTCCTTCCACGACGTCTCCTGCATTCGCTTCGTCCAGCGCACCGGCCAGAGAGGCTACCTGAGCATCCAGTCCAGCAACGGGTAACAAACTGTTTGTGTGTAAAGCGCATTGCAGCCTTTTAACTCAGGTAGATGCATCATTTAATGCAAAGTGATGGATGTCAAATAGCATCAGCTGTCACCGCTAAAATGTTTGATTCCAATCCCCATCACAGTGGTTTTCGTCTTCAGAGGAGTAAAAAAAAATCTTGCTTCAATTATTACCAACGTACGACAATATCAGTGGAGAATCTTCTTACATTGAGATGAATAAAGTCCAAAAATGAAACGAAGAAGGAAACCAAATAGTCGCCAAAAGAATCACCTTTACAGCTCTTTAAATCTTATAACTGAGCCATGCTGCTTCACTTTTTATCCGTTTGTTTGCGTGCAGCTGTTACTCCTACGTCGGCCGCCGTGGTTATCCCCAGACGGTGTCTCTGGACCGTCAGGGCTGCCTCTACCACAGCACCGTCCAGCACGAGCTGCTCCACGCCCTCGGCTTCAACCACGAACAGTGCCGCTCCGACAGGGACCAGCACATCCGGATCCTGTGGGAGAACATCCAGTCCGGTCTGTAACATTAAGACGACCATTATGTTACACTAATACTCCATTTTCTTTGTAGGTAAACTGCTAATTTAAACAGATTATTTGATCTGAAATATGAGAAAGAAAAGCATTAAATCTTGACACCAGAGAGTCTGAAAGCAACACGTTAAGCAACTGATTAATCACAATTATTCTTTGCAGCATCACAAACATAATCTCATAATTAATAAAGAAACTAACAAGGGTCAGAAAAGAAGAAGAAGAAAACATTTAGATGTTTGAACTTTTGATCATCATCCATTTCACACCAATAAAACGGTTACAGAAGAGGGAAAGTGAAGCTTGTTAGCTTAGCGCGGTCGCTAACGGGAGGGTAAGTTCACGCAGTTTATTTAAAGACGTGTTTGTACCGTCGACTCCTGTCTCATAGCTGTCTGTAAACCACGTCTCTGTTCGGGAGGAGGTTAAATAAAACTGACACAGAGCTCCTCCATTATCCGTCTGCTCCAAAGGTCATCGCCATCAAGGCGTCTTGCTATTGGTCAACGCCGAGAATTAGAAACCATGCGACTCCACTAATCGCAACAATTCCACGAGAATTAATTGGAATCGCACCAACTTATTGTCGGTTCAAATCAGCCATTTGATCTTTTACCCAAATACTAACGCAAAACTAGACCATCTGAAGGTTTTCTGTCTTTTCTGACCCTTGTTCTGGTTTTTGTCCGCTCAGGTTGGGAGTACGCCTTCGACAAGATCAACACGCTGAACCTGAACACCCCGTACGACTACAACTCTGTCATGCAGTACCACAGGTTGTCAATGATTTTAGGATTGTTTGTACAATGAACTTTGTGTCCTCGTTTTTTTAAAGTACCTTTTACTAAGGGACTGTAAAATATTGACTTAGAGAGGGAATCTTATTTTTCATTTTATTTTGAAAATGCAAGACCCCCAATATCTCAAAATATTCTTATATTCACATAACAAATTGGTAAATAATATTTTTTTTAAAGAAAGCTACACAGTATAAAAAAAGTCCTTATGATGAAAAATAATTCAACTCTTAATAACTCCAGGTATGCCTTCTCCGGGAACAATAAGCCCACTATGGTTCCCATCCCCAACGCCAACGTGGAATTCGGCACGGCCAACCAGATGAGCAAGAACGACATCAGCAGACTGAACAAGCTGTACAAATGTTAAACAGTAAGAAAACACACGCCGAGTTTCTACAAGCGCTGCACTTCAGCTGCCGTAAGAGTTTAACCGGCTTCTGTTTTACCAACAGGTGATGAGAGCAACCCTGACAACGTGGTGCCGATTCAGAGCCTCAACAGCAGACTTTAAGACGATCAGAGACGCTGTGTCGGCAATAAACCTTCACACATTGAAGCCTTGTTTGTAGTTTGAGCACTTTTGTACTTTGCCAAATGTTATGAAGTTTGTGTGACGAAAAAAGCTGCAGAATTTTTATCTATTACCAGACATCAATAGTAGTTACTCCTTAAAGTGGTGGAAGAAGTAGATATTTTACCAAAGTAAGAGTAGTAGTACATTAGTAGAAATACTAGAAAGTAAAAGTCCTGCATTCAAAGAATCACTGAATGAAGTGAAAAAGGTTTCGCTTTAAAACAGAACAGACTTAAAGTAACGACAGAAAAAGTTCTCATTATGCAGAGTGGCTCATCTTAGAATAACATACATTATATCACTGAATAATAATCATTAATGTGTTCATCACTTTAATGTTGCAGCTGGTAAAAGTGGTGCTCATTTGAACAGCTTAGTGTTCTGCTGAGTGGCTCAGTCC
The DNA here is from genome assembly GCF_910591455.1 of Pholis gunnellus. Taxonomy (NCBI): domain Eukaryota; kingdom Metazoa; phylum Chordata; class Actinopteri; order Perciformes; family Pholidae; genus Pholis; species Pholis gunnellus. The sequence continues at coordinate 2,864,840 of NC_136533.1, forward strand.
AGGAAACATCTCTGAATAAAAATCTGAATAAAAGATTACTAAAGCGGTCAAAATATATGTCGTGGACTGAAAAGCAGAACTTTTACCTCCAAAATGTAGTAGAGTAGAAAGTAAAGTGCAAGTACCTCAAAACTGTACATCAGTATAGTACTTGAGTAAATGTACCTTCCAACACTGCTACAGTTCAGCCTGAAATGCCAAACATGCATCATATTTTCTTTATCATGAAATTGTAAGAATTTTTTTTTTTGACTGACTGTTGGTTGCAGCGCAGGAGAGCAGCAGGTTAAACCACTAGTTTAATCTTTAATAATGCAGATATAAAAATGATTTTTATAATAAATGTGAAATCTTAAGCTACAAATAACTATCTGTGAAATAATTACAGTAAAAAGTGCAGCATTCCTCTCTGACATGTAGTGGAGTTAAATTATAAAATAACAATTAAAAGACTTCAGTAAAGTACAAGTAGCTCAATATTGCACTGAAGAACTGGACTGGAGTCTAAATGTGTTCGTCTGTCTCCCTTTTTCAATTTCTGTTTCAAGTTTGCTGTCTTTTTTGATCTGAATAAAACATCGTGAGTGTTATTAGTTTATAATGAAATGCACTTTATGATAATATTTCATTAGATTAACTAAAACCTGGATTGATTTCTCACAGGGTCGCTGAGGCTCTGACTACCTCTGAACGGATTGAGAGTCAACGGGATGTTTGAGGACGTTCTTTAACGTTTAGTTCAGTTTGTAGTTTTAGCTCTCAAATAAACTAAAGTGTTTTTAAATGTGTATCTTTCATATCAAGTTGGTTTAGTTACTTGTTCAATTGTGTTTTCATTCTTTTATTCCATCATGAAGGTTAAAATCCTGCTTTCTGGAATACAAATCTAATTTATTTTGTTATTTATTCATCTATCTATTTATTGGCTACTAATTGTCTAATTGTAGTATTTTGAGTCTCAAATAATGCTATAAAATATCCATGATGTTTGTTTATTTAACTCAGATCTTACTGATGGACGCATGAATCAGAGAAACTTGTTTTCTGATTTTGATCTCGTTGTTTGCTGCACTACGTTCTCCTGATGAGCCGCTCGTGGAGGACGATGTGTCTCGCCTTAAAGGGACAAACATTTTTTAAACATATTAGAAATGAATCGACGACATAATTCCAAAGTTTGAGATGGAAAAGAAACTCATAATTCAAAAGGTATTTTGAACAAGGGTTAACGTTTACCATATTTGTGTATATTTTAGTTTTTTGGATATCTGTTAATAAATATTGATCTACTTCAATCATTTAAAACTGATTTCCACGGAATTTCCAATTTAGTGTGTATTCATTATTTTCTGTAAAATCCATCAATTGTCCACACAAAGATATTGTACATTAAATATCTGTAGCATCAGAATTAAATCTATTTTTCTTCTGCAGCCTCTTGTGAGGTGTCCATCATCGAGCGTGGGCTGCAGTCCTTCCACAGTGTCTCTTGTCACAAGTCTCCTGGAAACAACACGGTGCTAAATTGTCGTCTCAATTAAATTATGATGAAAATAGCTCGATGATCAGAGCCCAAACCAAATACCAGTGGAGGAAGAAGTATTCACATCCTTTACTTCAATAGAAGTTATAATACCGCACTTTGAAAATACTGAACTACAAGTAAAAGTCCTGCATTCAGAACCTAACGAAACTAAAAGTATCAGCTAAATGTACATGAAGTAAAAGTACTTATAGTGCGGTAAAATTAAAAGGTAAAAAAGTACAATATGTACCTCTGAGATGTAGTGGAGTAAAATGTATAAAGTAGTTAAGAAGTAAATTGCCTCAAAATTGTACTTGAATACATTAAATGTGAAATAAAAAAAGACAAATCCAGTTCAAACTTTATTAGTTTTTATTCTGTTGAGGATCAGCAGAGAGGACTTTATGAAATACAAATAACACGATACACAACTGTTCTTCTCTGATCACAGCAGCTGAATGTTTCATGATCACATTTTGTTGATTAATTATTTACAAATATGAACCAAGAATTCATCCTTAAATTACCCCTGAATACACACCAGACAGAGATCTCTTGATTTTTCTTTTAATTAAAAAATGATAAAAACTAAAACCCTTAAACATCTTTTTTTAAATATAACATAAGTGGCATGACTTCATCCAATAATTTGTGCCAGTATTCATAATGTATAATAATATACAATAATCAAACATTAAACATTTTAATTTGGCACCCAGATATTTAAGGAATGTGTAAATGCTTCTTATTCCTGAGTACATTGTTTTTGATGATTCAACAGTCTTGAAGGCAGGTTATGCAGTTATTAGAATGAATTAGACTACATTAGATAATATCAATCAGTGGCTTCATGTCTGTGTGTTGGAGTAGAAAAACATTTACAGACAAATAGGAAAAACCCATTGATCAGAATGTGAAGAATCAATAATCTTTACACCATAAATCACCAATAATATAGATTTGTTACATTAAATGAAAGAGTCTCTCTGTAGAAAATCAAGTGTTTGTTCTACTCAGTGTGATTGACAGGAGAGATGATCAGAGGAGCAGAGTTTTTACCACCATAATTAAGACCAGGACTAAAGTACGGGTAGAGTTTCTCAGTGAAGCAGCAGCCAGTAAAGGAGTAGATAAGAGCTGCAGCACCAACGTCATAAAAGGAGACCAGACCCTCCTCATAATCCACAAACACCCCCACCTTCTGAGGCTGAGACTTCAGAGAGAGAAGGACTGAAGGGTCAACACAAGCTTTGTACTTATTCTCATTCCTCAAACATATCGTCCAGTAACCTTTCTGAGGAAACAGAGTGATGTTTCCCTTCCTGTTGATCGACTCTCTGACCACTCCTAAAGTCCACTCAGTCTTCCCTTTAACCTGAACCTCGTAGTAAAATCTTCCTGAAGAGAAACTCTGCTTTGCTAAGACATTAGCACAAGTATCAAATCTCTCTGGATTGTCTGGTAGATTCTTCTTTACATCACCATCTTTAACTTGTTTTCCATCATCAGACAGGATGAGGTTGGGATGTGCTGTATCAGGATCAAGTGTCACATCCACTGCAGACTGCTGGACCCTCTTCAGCTCGACCTCAGTGAGCAGCTTCTTCATCTGTTCACTGAGCGTCTCCTCCAGCTGATTCACAGCTCTCACCACAGTCCCCTCATGTGAAGGTGGACTGACTCTGACTCCTGTCCAGTTCTTGGTGGGTGGAGCAGTGTTCAGGGTCCTGAAGCTCTGGAGGAGGTGGAGGTGGTCTTCAGAGCCTGAGAGCTGCTCCACCTCAGTGCTTCTCTTCTTCAGCTCAGAGATTTCCTGTTCCAGCTCTTTGATGAAGCCTTCAGCCTGTTTCTCTGTCTTTCTCTGCTTCTCTTTGATCGTGTCGATGAGCTCGGCCTGGCTTCTCTCAACAGACTCCTTCAGAGCGGTGAAGACCTGAACACCATCTGCTATCTCTCTGTCTGCATCTTCCTCACTGAGCTCCACTGAGTGTTTGATCTCCTGAATCTTCAGTCGTCTCTTCTGGATCATCTGCTGGATTTCAGCCTCAGTCTTCCCCAGCTCGGCCTTCTTTCCTTCATATTCTTCTTTCAGAGGAACAACATCATGGTTCTTGTGGTCTAAAACAGTGCAGAGCATGCAGACACACATCTGGTCGGTCTTACAGAACAGCTCCAGCAGTTTATCGTGCTCCGTACACATCCTGCCTTCCAGGTTCTCCACAGGGTCGATCAGCTGATGTCTTTTCAGACCTGATCTTGTCAGATGAGGCTCCAGGTGAGTCTCACAGTAGGAGTCCAGACACACCAGGCAGGACTTCAGGGCCTTCAGTTTGGTTCCAGTGCAGACGTCACAGGGAACTTCTCCTGGTTTGGCAGCTTGTTGCTCTGAGCTGCTGCTGCTGGCTTTCTGTTGAGCTGACTGTCTGAACTGAGCAGCCATCTCAGAGATGAAAGTATTGACCCGCAGCTCAGGTCTGGTGTTAAAAACCTCTTTACAGTTTGGACACTGAAAAGGGACATTAACGTTCCAGTGTTGAGTGATGCAGGTTTTGCAGAAGTTGTGTCCACATGGTATGGCGACTGGATCAGTGAACACATCCAGACAGATGGAGCACAGAAACTGATCTTCAGTCAGCAGACAGCTGGCAGCAGACATATCTACACTCTGAGGACAACAAGGGTGGAAAAACAAAACTGTTATTACATATCTGTTTATTATTTGTTAAATAAAATCAAACTTTGATTTGTAAAATGATCGTAAATGATGTTGTTATATGAATTTGCTGTGATTGAAGAAGAGTTCAGATATCCAGTTCAGTGGTCGGGGTTGGACAAAATATCAATACCGTAATATTTTGTATTACTTCCTCTTGCGATACGTTATTGATACACTGGCGTCTATCAATTTTTTCATCAAAAACATACAGGCCCTCTAAACGACCGCGTTGGGAAGGTTAAAAAGAAGCTAGTTAGCTATGCTTAGAGATGCCCATCGAAACCTGCTTCTAAAGGGAACCGGTTCTAAATTAGTAAAACCCAGAGTATTGATGAGGTCTGTAGTTTGCGGTTCTGCTATCGGTACTTTAGAAGTTCTGGAGTGAGAGATCCTCGTCTCAAACATCCTCTCTCTGTCTCTGTCTCTTTGTCTCCGGCTCAGTTCAGCGTGAGACTCACATCACGATCAGAGAGAAGAAGACATTTGACTCCAGTAGATGCTGAGAACTCTGGTCGTCTCAAACACAATGAAAGCCTCACAAGTAAGAGAGGAAACAGCAGCAGTTCATCACAACATGTGACCAACAAGCAGAACATCCATCTGTTTGTGGAGCAGCCGTCAGGTAACGTTAGTGATGCTATACTTGTTTCCTAATAAGAATAAGCTAAAAATTGAAATCTTATCTCTTCGCTAATTGTTTAGCAGCAAATGTTTTTTCAAGATTTTGGAGCTTTTTGTATTGCTTACACACAAGATTAATAAAGCAATATGTTTTTTTTCTTAATTGTCTTATTTTTCTCACAGAAAATACATTTTTTTAAAAGTATTAGAGTATCGATAAGGAACCGAACCTATAAGCAGTATCAATGACAGTACTAGTATCAATAAATCCTAACGATACACATCATTTGCAACAATAGCATCTTTAGCACTGAGGTGCAGTGGCTGCTTCAAGCCCAGAACCTCATGGGTCTAGAAGAGTCCGACTCTAGGTACCATAAAACCACATTACTGCTGTTTGTATCATCATAGTGACGGTTCTCCGGTTTTAAACCAGGCAGTTACAGCCTGCTGTTTGTTTTATAGTCTTGTGATGACACATGTGGACATGGACAGGTTGTCATTGTTTGTGTGTTAAAGAGGCACGAAGCTAAAACAATATGCACTTTGTTGTACATTGTTTAATCTCAGTTGTCAAATTCCGTGAAACTGACACCACAATGCAGTGAATACATACATAATTCAGTTTTTTGCCGTTTTTAGGGTATTTTTCTTCAGTTACAGATATGATGTATTGTAGATGATTGTCCTGTAATGTATCGAGTATCACAGAATCGTTGTATAGTGATACCATCTTTACCGTGGGTAACATATCTTGATAGAATCCTGAGTTACTCTGTGATTCCCACTCTTTACTTTACATCAGTGTCAAGGTTTGAGACTATTTTCCAAAGATCAGACTGAGTTTGTTTGTGTTGTGTATTTTTTCAGACTGAACTAGTGAAGGTGGATCACACTGCCTTTTATTCTCTGTGGTTTAACATCATTTTTTAAGGCTGATCCCTGCCTGCTGCCAGTCACTTATATGACTGTTGCTTTTGAGAATTGCTGCTTGTTTGTTTATCAAGGAATATATATAAAAAATAATAATAAAACAATGATAAACTAATCTGATGTCTTAAGCATTGCAGTGATAACATCCTAAACCCTCTGGTTCTTGTTAATATCATAATTTAAATCAGTGAAATCACAATAGAATTAAATTTAAACCCCAAAAACACAATGTTATTCCTTAATTTTTGTCACATCTCATAATAAATAATATAATAATACTGCCACCCTGCTGTTTATATTGTTATTAAAGTTAAAAAAAAAAAAAATATTGAACATAACACATTTGTTACATTTTACTGTGACATATTTAGGCAGTATTTGATTTAATAATTTGTTTTATTGAAGCGTCTGAGGAATCAAACCAAAATAAAAATTCACTTTCTCTGTACAAAGATCTTTAGAGTCAAAGAGTCAGTTTGGACAAAGAGGAGGAAGAGAGAGAGGATGATGATGATGATGATGATGATGATGATGATGATGATGATGATGATAGAGAGCAGAGAATCAGACACATTAAATGTGCAGAAGAAAAGACGGAAGCTAACTGCTCTGGACTGCAGGATATTATATATAATATTATTTATCTTTACAACTCTCACGACCTTTGATTGGAGCTCAGTTAAACATTTACTCTGAGTTGAACTTCCTGTCTGAGTAGAGCTGAGGTTTTGAGTTCAAAGGGTAAACAGGTGAATTAGCTTAAGCTAATGCTAGCTGTGACTGTATTCTGTCTAACCTTTAACTAGTCAGAGTTCAGTCACTGTGGTTTAGTTTCTACCTCTGATGGTTTTTATCTAAAATGACACATTTCTACGGCTTAATATTCTTTATATGATAAAACAAGATGTAAAACAGTCAGATTCTGGTTTGAACTAAACTTCGTATATTGTGTATTTAGTCTTTGTAGAACAGTGTACTCACCAGAGTTTGTCAGAGACTCTGTTGTGTTGTTGAGAAAAAGCTGCTGGATTCAGTTGAATGTTTCTTCAGAGAGAAACAGAGAGACTTGTCTCGACTGCAGCTCTGCTGTCGCTCAGACTAACTTTACTTTCACTTCAGGAAATGTGAAGATGAAGCTCCTCTTTCAGTGTTGCTCCTCCTCTCAGTGAGGGAGGGGTGGAGGAAGTATTCAGATCCTTAACTGAAGTAAAAGTACTAATACCACACTGTGAAAATACTTCACTTCACGTAAAAGGCATGCATTCAAAACTTACATGAATGTGTATGTTGTATTTTAACTCCTTTATATCCTGTTGGTTAGTTTAATCCAGTGATTTTCAACCGCTGTGCCGCGTGAGAGATCCTCAGGTGTGCCGTGGGAAAATGTCCAATTTCACTTAATGAGTCCAAACAAATATTATTTAGTTGTAGCAAATACTTTGCCATTGTTGAGCGTCTGAGCTGCAATATAGTGTCTGGTTAAGTAATAATACTCTTCCATGCCAGTGGGTGGCAGTAGGAAGCGCAATAATGACCGTGTTCATTTAAAACAGTAGAATTAAATGACGCGCGGGAGAGGTTGTGATGACGAGACGAACAGCGATGGAGAAATATTTGAAAAGGAAAAAATGCAGACTCTGAACTGTGCCCTGGACAAAATAATCCAGATGAAAAGCCTCGTGAGGATCAACACATTGAGAGACTTGTCATTAAATTGTCAGCATGTATCCGGCCCTCGGTACAACGGCCCGCCAGAAAACATCATATGTTGATCATAACGGGCCCGCAACACCACAGAGCTCCTCTTCTTCTCTGCCCTGGAGTCAACGGATAGACAACCGGAAGCAGAATCAGACCAGACTGCATTTCACCAGTGTGACAGTGAGTAAGCTGTGACTTTGAGGTGTTTCTCCCCCGTGAGTGAGACTGTATCACATTATTATATATGCTGAATCTGCAAAGTTACTAAAGTTATCAAATAAATGTAGTAAATAGTGAATTTACCTCTGAGATGTACTGGAGTAGTAGTATGAAGTAGCAGAACATGAGAAGTAAAATAACCCGAACTTTTACTTAAGTAAATGTACTTAATTACTTTGCATCACTGCTTTAAATACCAGAATTGTTACAGAGTATGAAACAGTGACCTGCTGCTCTCTCAAATCTACTTCCTGTTTCATCCACTAGGAGGCGACACTTCCTCAGTTTTAAAATGGTTTGAAACAGCTGCTCATCCTGCGCTGCTTTTAAGAAGCCAGTATGTAACTATGATCTTACCTGATGCCCCTGAAGGCAGCTGTCCTCAGTGTCTTTAACTCTGAACGCTTCATGGAAAAAACTCTTCTTTTTAGTCCATGAGAGAATTCAAATATACACACAAATCCAGAAAAGCAAAAACACAGAAATGATTCAAATATGCAAAGAAAGTTCTGTTTTATTATCACAAGTCGTACAGGTTGTGTAGTTGTGGTCATCTGCTCATATGTGCTGTTTGATTAAATCACCAATGTTATTGATCAGAAAACAACGGTTGAAGAGTCATATGATATAAAAACATTAGGAATTACTGCAAAACATTATACGGTGTAAGGTTAAGGATAATTGTGACATGTCTAGTCCAGTACACTAAATAAACCTGCTACCATATCGATGATCATGGAGTGATCTGTTAGTTTTTTAAATATATTACCAGGGACACAGTAAAATACTGCATTGAAAACATTTGAGACTTTTGGATTGTTCTAATATTTATTTTTAAGATTAAAGTTATGCGTCACTTTTCAAACCACGACACCTCAAAGTCGTCTGAAGTTTCCTGAAGTCAACCGTCCTAAACTGGACGTCCCACATTCCTCAGAGGATCAATGGCCGTCTGTCACCCTGAGGCGGCGACGCATCGGGACTTTAACTCTCAGAGGAAGTGCAGATTAAACCAGAGAAGGAACAATGGAAACGTGTCCGAATAGTTGTTACTGAAGGCCAGATGATGCACCATGTTGTGTGTGTACTTGGTCCTATATTGTGATTTAAGGCCAGCCAGAAGAGAATGTGACATTAGAGGATGTGCATGTATAGTATTATGTATGGTGCAGAAGTGAAAGCAACAGCACCAACAGCACTATGAGTACAAGTATATTATTCATGATATAATAGTAGCAGCAATATTAGTGATAATATTCTCAATGGTTTCATAAGTAATAATAGTTTTGAGTGTTTATATCGTTTCATGCGTACAAGACACCACAAATAATGCAAAACCAGATCCAGCACGTACATGACTAATACAAAATGTGAAATAAAAGAGTTTTATGTTCTTTTATATCTTGTCTCAATGCCGCTTTATGTCGTTTGTAAAGCACAGCCAATTGCCTTGTTGTTTAAATATGCTAAACAAACTTGCCTTAACTTAAGCACATACATTTCATGCGACCTCTCCACTTCTTATATACGCTTTGGCAGAACGTGTAGACTCTAACGTTTGAGGAGAATGTGCTGGAGGGGGCGGCGGCTCCGTGCAGCGCTGATGTTTCTGGATGACTCATCTTGGCACCTGAAGTCGAGGGAAGCTTTCTCTGAACAAGAGTGTCACTCTGCAGGAAGTCAGGTGCCAAGAATCAGGGTTGTGACCACAGAAAAAGTCAGAGCAGACGCTGAACAGTTTTACGTGGATATTTGAGTAGCATGGTTAGTTATGGTGACAACACACCTCAGTGTGGATGAACAGTGCTGTCGCAGAAAGAGAGGACCGTGGATGCAATTTACATCTTTTAGGACCTAATGATATAAAAAAGGGCTGTTCAAGTGTTCGTAAGTTGATTTACTTCAAAAAAAAAAAGATCCACTAAGTTACAAACGTCTCTTTCCCAATGTATGTCGATGGGAAAAAGTCTTTTTTTGGCCCCATGGCATCACATGACGGACCCAAGAGTTGTAATTACATAACCTGCTGGCTAGTTAGCCAGCTTGCTAAGTCCACCATGATTTCATGCTACATATATAATCAGAGGAGTCGCCCCTTGATGGACATTAGAGAGAATGCAGCTTTAAGACACTTTAGCATCGGCTTCACTCTTCAGAACTGGACGTTGCATGGTTAGACAGGATGTGACCCCGGCCTAAAGTGCAGAGATTAGATTTATCAAAGCACCTGTCAACATGGAGACAGAAACTTCTTATTCTCTTCATCTTGTTTGCTCTTATGCAAATGTACCATCCTTTTGTCATACCCATAAAACATCAAGGTGCGTGTTTGAAGAACTGGTTACATCAGCTTGCATTCTGACCATTCCTCTACAATGTGCACACGATAGGCGTCTCAGAGAAGCACAGATTCCTCAGTACACTGTGCATTGTACTGCGTACGTGCTACTAATTCTTTATATAGTTGGTCCGCCCAAAAACACAACTTTAAATGCAGTTCCCTTCTAGACCGGTTTTAAAACATCAAAATACTCCGACTGGAATAATAATTTGTATCTGATATGGGTTTCTCACGTAAATGTTACAGCTACTGCTTCCTTCCTCTACAAAGACACTACAAGAGAGGGTTAAAAGACCACCATTAAACCTCCCCAGTTGATTATTACAGAATATAATATTGGTCTATAAATAAGAAAATACTGTCAACAGCCATAAAAAAATAGACAAAGTAGTAGAATAAACACCTAAATGTGTATTTTGGATGTTTTCTTTCCACTAGTCTGAAAGTAGACATGCTAAGGAAGATAAATAGACCAAAATCTCAGTTTATGTGCACTGGTTGTTTTCACTCCTACAAAAACATCCTCATACGTGTTAAACTCTGATTTAATGTGAAACTCCCCCTTCAGCAGATACATGTGGAACCTTCTAGCGTCAGACTCTGCACAGACATCATTCTGCTCAGAGAAGCAACTAGAAGAAAACCATTTTTTAAGGAGATAACTACTTCAGTGCAGTCGAACGTTTCCTTGAAATTGGGATAAAAACACAGTGACTGCAGCCTTTCACTGTTTAGAGGACGCACCTGCTCCCTCCACTCCACGGTCATGAGATAGTGGAGAGACAGAGAGGCACAGTGTGAGGGAGAAGAGTGAAGAGAAGAGAAGACATTGACGTAAATGGAGAGAGAGAGAGAGAGAGATTTGAGCAGCGCTGACTTCAGATCAGCAGGGACTGAACAGAGGTCTGGTTCAGCTACTGGCAGCCCCTCAAGGACAATCAGACGGAGATGTGGCCCAGATCCCAACTCTCATCCTCCTCCTCGCCTGCGTTTCCTCTCTCTCTCTCTCCCTCCCTCTCTCTCTTTCTCTCTCTCTCTCTCTCTCTCTCTCTCTCTCTCTCTCTCTCTCGAGTCACTAACACCACGTCCTCCCATTTGATGCTCTGGCCAGGATATGGGATCCGGGGGCTCTCTGTCTCACTCTTTTTATGTCTTTCCTGTCTGCCTGCTGGCCTCAGAGGACACAGCACACAGTGGCCCAGTGATGGCCGACTGGCCGCCCTCTCAGTCCACTACGCCCTCCTCAACAAAAAGGGAGTCATTGTGTCCTGCTGTGTCCCAACAATGAGCGAGTTAATATGAGCCAAGTGGACTGTGGCGAGGGGGGGGGGGGGTTCTGGTGCTTGCTCCCCGACTCCGGCCTCATCCATCAGTGTCTGTCCCCTCGCCTCCGGTTCCTCCCGGTCCTCCTCTGATGGTCATCATTTCTGTCCTGTCCTCACTTCACTGCTCGCCCTTCCCGTAATGGACCCTGTGGACGTGGTTTAGGGGTCATCCACGGATCAGAAAACACTGCAGCCGACACAGTGATGTTCACAATGATGGGACTGTACTTCAGTACAAGTTTAAGGTGTTTGTACCAGAGAGGCCAAGTCTCAAGTCTTCGAGCGAGAGGTCAAGTCAGGTATCAAGTGTTTGAGCGATCATCCAAGTCAAGTCTCAAGTCTCTTTACACTGTAATATTGCTATTTTTTACTCATGTAAAATATTTAAATCCTTCCATCACTGTCTATATCAGAGATGTCCATACATTCACACATATCACGTGTAAGAAATGCAAGAAAAGGGGATTTTGTGCCCTGAAGAAGAACTCTCTCACAGTAGGAACTGTCTGCCTATCTGCTTAAAGGTAAGACTACACGTGAGTAAACAATGTCCATCTCTATGATAACTCTTCTGTGCTGAATCTCATGATCGTCTCATGCATGAGAATTCCTCACATTAGCATTCACATGCTTCATATGTCACCGATGTTCCTGAAGGTCCTAACATCATTTGAGATGCTGATCTTGGAGGCAGGGTGATCCATAAACCCCCCCCCGCCTCGTATCAACAGTTTCCCCTGTGAGGGAGCAGGCCCCCCCTCCTTAATTACAACAAATATGATTAGCCACATTTGGCATTGAGTCATTGAGTGTTTGAGAACAGTAGTTCCCTTCAGCTGCTCGTAAATAGTACAGTCTGCATCGTCCTGGGTTCACAGGATGGATGAAACGGATCAAAAGGTCTTTCCCAATGTTTGATGGCTTTGACGGTGGAAGGACACCGTCAAGGTGAGGTCTAATAATGGAAATATGTGAGTATAGCGGAAGTGTGACCGAAAGCTGTGACAGAGGCTCAGTGTCAAAGGCAAAGGCATTGTTTACAATGTTTACTGAGGTAATAAATCAAGAGAGAAGTAGAGTCATTTTCTCATAGACTTCTATACAACCAGAGGAGTCGCCCCCTGGTGGACATTAGAGAGAATGCAGCTTTGAGGCACTTCTGCCAGGTTACTGCCTGGATTTCTCCCTGTTTTTTTTGGGGGGGGTGTTCTGGGTTTCCCCCTGAATGCTACAGCTTCCTCCATTAGTCGGTTCTGTCAGGTGGAGTCTAAATCTGTCAATCGCGTAGCTATGAATGAGATTCTCTGTTATCTGTTCACGAGAGACTTGTAATGCTGGTCACAGTCTGCTCCAGCCCTCCGGCTGTGTGAGCAGGATCGGGCAGGTAGAGAATATAAAAGTGTCAATCAAGTGTCACCTCAGCCTTTTCTGGAGAATGACTCGGGTGAAGATCAGTTCAGCCTGGCTCAACATACTGTATACAGACAAATGAATATATATATATATATATATATATATACACACAGTTAACACAGTTCTGTGTTCACGATGTAATAAGCGTCATTAAAGATCATAATAACTACTAGTCTCAAATTCAGAAATAACACCTCTCCTTACGACGGGACCTTTTTAATACAACCGGAACTATCGGCGTATATGAGCAGCAACGCAGGTGAGACCGTCACCTTATTATGTTTCCTGTGTGTGCTCATGTGTGTTGTCGCACAATAGACAGCTGGCACGGCTGCTTGTGTTTCTGGCCCGACTGCTCATTTAAGTTTCATGCTCTGTGTCGGATCTGCCAAGAACTGCAGAAGAAGAAACCTCCTGTGTTGCACGAGCGTCGACGATGCATACAACAACAAGCGTCCGTCTCGAGTACTCACCGCTTTGTTTTATATTTTAATTCATTTATTTTCTCATAGTTTTGTATTATTTATTCATCTTTGCGAAGAGTTCTTTCGACATGTTTGTTTATATGGAAAAGAAGCATCGACATATGATGTTTTGCTCTGTTGGAAAATAATGCTTCACAATTAAACATGTCCTTTACTCCATTACAATTTAGCTGTTTGTTATCGTTTATCATATGTTCATATATTTATACAAATCACTTTAGAAACAGTCCCTTTGGAAAGCAATGAAACAGCTTTTTATAACTGTGGAGTTTAATAGAGGACGTTGTTTTCATGTCTTGATATCGGTGCCCGTGGTGTCAAAGATTAAACTTTCTTTCTGCAGCTGCAATATTTTTTACCAATGTTCAAGTTGCAGTCACAGTGAGAAATCGATTCAGCTCAGAGACAGTTTCAGACCAATTTCTACTTTTACAGGAGCAGGAAAAATACCAGAAAATGCAGCAGCCACATTACATGTAGTGCTCTCAATGCAGGGGCGTGAATCTCACTGTGTCACCTCCATCACTGTTGCACAGAGAAACTCTTTATGCAGAGAATTTGTTCAGAAACTACAACAGATAATCACAAAACTTCCTGGAACTCACAAGGAGAAACTTTTAATTCCTTTTAGATCAGAGCCAACTTCAACTGAGGAAGAGGAGGAAGAGGAGGTTGGGGGGGTCGTCGTTTCCAAGCCTCATCATCCGTAGTCCCCCGTAATCGCTGGCTAATGACGAGCTTCCTGTCAGAGGGGAGGGGGGGGGGGGGGGTTATCTCCACATGACAGCTCCATCTCTGTTGATCCGTCTGAAGTTTACCCACAGGTTTGGGATTTGACACGACAAGACGGTCAGGAAAATATAAATATATCTCTGTGGGAAAGATTGAAATTCACGTGTGAAATTCCTCTGCGGTTAAAAAGAAAAGCTTTCTGCAGACACGATGTTCAGGAAAACACCATAAAAAAGCTTTTTGAAAGCAACTTGTGGAAGGGAAAAGATAACGTTTGTAACGGTTTTCGCTTTGCTTTCAGTATCACCTCATCATAGTGAGCTATTTACACTTAAAACAGACATATTTCATCACATTTATGTGTCTAATTTTCTTTTTCTATTCTTGCTACGATTCAGCTGCAGCAGGTCAAAGAAAAACTAAGAAAACAGCTTTTCTTGATCCAAACAACTCAAAATACAAAATACAAAAAGATTTTCCCATTTCTTTTGCAGAATATTTTCTTGAATATATACACACGGCTACATGCTCTCGTTGTAACCAGCGAATGTCGATCGAGCAAAACGCTTGACCTAAATAGGGATTTAATAACCTCATTCTGGGTGACCAGGCTGGATCAGCGTTCCGCTAATCCTAAACGCCACATCTGGGAGCTGAGAGGGCCCCATATCCCTCTCTCTCTGCTCCTCTGGGATAAACAGACCCGGAGCTGAGCGATTTGAACTCTGAGCATCGACTGGTGTGAGATTAACATGGGGGGGCTTTCGGTCTGAAGCCTTTGCTTTTGGGTTTTTACGCATGTAAGGCCGTCAAATAAAAACGACCTGCGGAGTGAGAGTATATTGTCAAAGGTCGCGTTTTCAGAGCGCCGTTGAAACCTACGTCGTCGAGCCGTAAAGGATCATTTTGAGCATAATGTGTCGCTGTAATTCAAGGATTCAAGGATCATTTATTGTCATTATGCAACACAGGGATGCACAACCAACTTCAGTTGTAGCCCATTCGTAACACAACAAACACAGAAGTACATTCCTGAAGTGCATTTTTATAAATTTGCATCATCAGGAATGTAAACAGCAGCAACAAAAAAACATTCTCTGGTCTGATAACATGGCCGACATCTTTACTTAATTAAACATGAGGAAGATATTGTCCATCGACTTTGACTGATGTTTGAGCATCATGATGTAAACACAGAGTCCACCTCTTCTGGTCCCACCAGAGTCCTGCACTCTGTCCGTCAAATGCAGCTTGATCCTGGACCACCATGGATCCAGGTCTCTGGGTAGATGTGGGCCCAACAGTCGCCGACCTCCCGCTGCTTTCGTCCCTTCTTATTTTTCTGAAACAGAACATCAGACAGCCCGGAGCATGCTGGGTAGTGGAGTAGCCTTTACATCCTAGCTGGGTTAGCTTAGCTTCCATCTCAGCGCTCCTCCCTGGGGCAGTTTGGTGGCGTTCGGTCCGGCAAGTCTGGCCAGTTTGTCCGCCGCTGCACTTAATCCCCACGCTTCCTTTTCCGTTGTTGATGAATGTATTCTGTCATATGCTGTTAGTAATAAACACAACAAAATAAATGAGCCTTGAACCCCATCTGATGAGATTTTGGTCAAAGTAAAAAATATGTGAGATTATGAATTAAAAAAGTTAAGGTAACAATTTACATAGATCTTTTTAAGTATTCCCAACTCTGCATTATTGAGTTAATCCGGAGTCTTTTATAATCTGACTGACCTAATAAATTAAGTGCAACCAGCATGATTTGCCTCGACCTCACATGAGCTTAATTAAGTTAAACTAACTTAATATGAATCCAAAAGTTGTGGCGATATGACGTTAAATTTACATTATTCAAGCTATTCTAAGTTATTCATTTTGATTCTATTCTACCTTCCATGCAAATTGTTACCTTAATTATTTGAGTATTAGTAATTCCTTTCACTTAAATTAGTATAAATTACACGTGGAAGTCCTTTATTTTAAAGCCCTATGTCTTATGATGTTTGTCAATTTTAAAGATAATAGAAAATAGAGTGATTAGGTTTATTATTAACCTATTTTGAAATATCTTTATTGACTTTGTCATATTATTGGTGTACCGGTTCCTTCGGGTCCCTGAACCCTTAAGTTTGAAGAACCGCTCGCTGGGTTATTTTACAGCTTCGGTGGGCCGACAAATGCTGCTGTCAATCTCTCTCTGTCTGCGACGCACCGCCTCCTCTCCAGTTGGGAGCGCACCGGGGCTTCGCATCTGGGTTTTTCTTCGCTGTCGGTCGGTCGTTCGGTCCACGCCCACACGACTGCCCGCTTCCCCCGCTGCAGCAGCAGCAGCAGCAGTAGCGGCCCGCACACACATCGGCTGAGGGCTTTATTTTCCCCACAGCGGAGACCAACCTTTAATCACAGCTCCTTCAATTTGTCAAATCTCATCTCTCTCTCTCTCTTTCTCTCCCTTCTTCTTCTTCTCTCTCTCTCTCTCTCGCTTTCCTTTCAATGCCCGCGCGTAACGTGATTTGCGCTCAGCAGCGCAATAGTTAACGAGCGCCGGATGCGCCCTCGCTCCAAGCAGAGACCGCTACAGTACGAAGATGGCGTCGGAGGGAGCCAGCGGAGAGCAGCCTCCTCCGGTACAAACACTGGCAACCGCCGTGCTGGGAAGCGTCGACACGGTAAGACGTGAACAGCCTGAAGGGAATACACACAAAAACCACCTTTCCGCGGGGGGGGGGTGGGTGTTGTTTTTAAACGTTTGGTGGCGCAGGAAGCGGTCGCGGTGGGATTGAAGGGGAGAAAAAGCAGTGCGCATCTATGAAGCAACAGCGGTGGCCAGTGGAGAGCCCTCGCGACAATGTCTGGAGAAAAAACACAGTAGGGGGGTTCGGTTTAAGGGTGAGACATGACTCAGACACGCGACTCCTACAATATATATATATATATATATATATATATATACCATGCAGAATAGGATGTTTCTATGTGTCTTAACATTTAAAGTGAATTCTTTTGTTCGCCTCCCCCGGCTGCTTTTTGAACATTTCACCCCGCCGCTGTAACGTTATCCTGCGGCTGATCGAAGGGGAAACCGTGGCTTGGTTTGGAGCTCCTGTAACTGGAGATGTGCGCAGAGACCTGGGAGCGATGCACGCTGCAGGACAGTTTAATCTTTTTTATCGAGGCTGGTGGTTGATTTGCTCCCTGAAAAACCTTTTTATTCCATTTATTTTTCATGCAAAATCTATTCACCCAGCCGGCAGAGCTGCGAGTGGCATGAAAAATGGTTATTTACTGAAGTGGTCCTCCACCAATCAGTCCTACATGATCGCTTACAGGGTTTCATAAGGTTGCAACCAGGAGGTCCCTCCTCAGGGTTTATGCACACACACACACACACACACACACACGCACACGCGCACGCACACGCGCACGCACACACAGACTCCAGACAAAGTCTTTCCTTTAACAGCTGTCCTGTTGTTGAGCTGTCTCTTGTTTACACACACACATAGTTGTGATTTCTCACAGGTTGTGTGCTGTTCACATCCCTCTGTGCAGGTTGATCAATCTGTTGCCCCCCCCCCCCCCCCCCCCCCCCCCTCCTCCCCTGGGATGCAACCTGCCACACTGTTGTCATCCACCCTCGGCAACTTAATGCTAAATGGGTGTCGTGGGGGTTTTTGCCACTTGAGTTTCTGTTTTATTGAACTTTAAGTACCACATCCAGTACAATACCCCCCCCCCCATCCCCCCATCCCCCCCACCCACCCACAAAAAACCCACTTCTGTGGATGTAGGCTGCTGAAAAGTTGCTGGAATAGAAAGCAGCCACGGGTCCCTGAGGTGAGTGGGTGGTAGTGTGGGTGTTGAGGTGGGGGTGGGTTTGAGCAGTGAGCTGAGGAGATGTGGGAGAAGAGCTGCATGGATAGTGGGGGGGGGGGGGCTGCTCACCAGACACCTTTCTAAATTGGTCTTAATTTCAGTGACTCAGCTGGCATAGCTGGGAGTACCGTGTCAGCCTGCCCTCCCTCTTCTGAGCGCGCTCAGAACTGCCCCGAGGCCACTTTATACATTTAGTGTTGAGGTGAACAGGTGCTCCGGAGACATGGGAGCCGGGCAGCCTCCTCGGCTCGCCCCGGCGCTCCTGCCAGCACCCTCTTCCTCCAGCGAACGGGGGGCTTCCGCCTCCCATGACCCTACCCCCTCCACCTCCCCCACTCCCATCATGCCTGTGGTGGTTAAATAAAGCACTTTGCTCTTTGCTCACCCCAGACTCCCCAGACTCTCTGCTGTTAGCCCAAGGTGGGGGGAAGTTTTCCCTGCCGTCCAGAGAGAGGTCAGAGGTCAATGAGGGGAGCTCTGATGGTCACCTCCCACACGTTTACCATAATACATGTTGGTGTGGCACACAGCATGTGTGCAACCTGTCCTGCTCAAACAGCAACTTCCGTTTCTGTAAAGTGAAGCCAATGCTGAAGTGTCTTAAAACCTGCATTCTCTCTAGTGTACACCAGGGGGCGACTCCTCTGGTTGTATAGAAGTCTATGAGAAAATGACTCTACTTCTCTCTTGATTTATTACCTCAGTAAACATTGTAAACATGAGTTTATGGTCTCAATCTCTAGTTTCAAGTCTTCTTCAATACAGCATGATGTTCATTTAGTAAATGATGGTCCATTTAGAGTCAAACAGACCATAAAGCAGGGGATGCTTTATGATGTACATGGCGTCTCTATGTCACTCCTCCTGAGTCCAAATATGGTCACTTCCGTTCACCGGTTTTTAAAAAGCCAAGATGGCGACGGCCAAATCGCAGAACTCGAGGCTTCAAAACGTCCACGAACCAATAAGTGACCTCACGACGAATACGTCCACTTGTTAAATACAGTCTATGATCCGGCTGGAGTTGAAGGAAAACATGCTTATTTAATAGATAATTAGTTATTTAGTTTAAGTTGATGAGATCTGAGGCTGCTGCAACGATTTGAGTCCAAGAAACACGAGCAGTCAGATGATTAAGACGTTTATTCGGTCTGCCGTTCAATGGTTGCAAGTCACTAAAGGCTAAAATAAGCCGGCTGTAACTCAAAGCTGTGTAATCACCTGTTGTTGGCCGAGAAGGCCGAAACAGTTTTAGCCTAATTAAAGTGCACAGCCTCGTCCCTATAACCTGAAAAAGAGATTAGCTGTATGTAATGAATCAAATGTGAGTTTAATGCATCTGACAGATTAAATTAACAGCCAACATCTGCTGAAAGTCCTGATTCAGAACTATGAAGTTGAGCAGATTCTGATGTTGATCTGAGTCAAAGTTCACGATTTTTAAATTCATTCCTCGATGAACTACAAAAACAGTCCGTTCTCGGTCCTGCATTGGTGTTGCAGAGTGATGCGTCCTGACTCACATACAACCTTTGTCTGAATACATACACCAGCTGCAGAGACAGAACTTTTCATTTTGGCCTTTACAGAATTAATGTTAATTATCTACAGCTGATCTGATCTGACGTCTGTCATCTTAACCAGCTGTACAGGAGAAGCCGGCTTCCTTCATGTGATGAGAGACGAGATACAACTTTTGTTCATCCGGAGGGGAATGGATGTGCAGAACAATAACCAAAAGAGCAAATCCCAAAATATATACAATGCCAAAAATCATGTTTTGTCCGAGATGTGATAGTCTGAGCTTGATGAATCCATTGCAATATGCAGACTGGGAATCTGATCCAGAACTGAGCAGATGCGTAGTGTAAACAATCGCCTAGTTTAGCCATATTTTGGTGAAACTAAAAGTGACCCCCCCCCAAAATGGTAAGATAGTCTGTCATTGCACAGAAACCATGTGCGCACACACGTCAGCGTTAAGCAGTTCAAGCAGGAAGTCGGTCTGCAAAATCGAATGAAACGTTGGATAACTCGTGTTTTCTATCTGTTTGACTTCCCAGTAAGTTGTCGTGTTTGTTGAAATGACGTTCATCAGTGAAATGTTATCATGATAGATGATAAAAAACTACAGAAATATGACCCAGGTTGTTTTTCTAAATGCCCCTCAGCTCACTTTAATGTCTGGCAGTGACTATTGTGTCAGTGAGTGATTATGTGGGACATGCTGCCACGTTGGAGATGTGCCATCAACACGAGTGGCTGTAATGTCATCGCTTCTTCGTCCTGACAACAAAATAATTTCTGTGCTTCCACACAGGAGGTGTTTCAGATTACCCTGTAAACAAGTTGGATAGGTCATCACAGAAGATTAAGTATAATAGTTTATTAAAGGGTCACTTCACCCAAATAACAAATAATCGTACCATGCAGAACATGCCTGTCACGATAAATACTTTTGCTGGATGATATATTGTCCCAGAAATAACTACGATAAATTATAATATTGTCATTTTAAGACTATTTTATGCCACTGATATAATGATAATATAATAGCATAATAATACAAGTGCACCCTTTCAAAGAGCAATGAACTTTTAAGTCTTAAGTCGATAGCGTAAAAAAGATTGAGGTCACGTCCAAATATCGTACGATAGGTCGATCATTTATTCTAAAGAGTTACACTCAGGGAGTTTTAAACTTACTGTATTGTTAGATACCACAAAATAATATATAAAGGACTTTTTTAATTCAGTGTGATTTCCCTCAACAGGATGGTACTATTTTCTCGTTACCCCTCACAGGCGTCTTCTGTACAGTCAAATCACACAGTTTTGTAGTAACGGGACACGAGTCCGTGAGAGAAACTCGGCAAGCTTTCTTTTGCCAGACGAACAACACAAAGAGTGAAACGACACGAGGCTTATCAAGTGGACCGAGAAGCTCACAGCGAGCCGGCCAGGCTGCTCGTGCCCTCGGCGCTCAGCACGCGGCTCACGGAAAACAAAATTAGTGTTCGCTTGTTTCACCTGCTCGCTGTGCAGAAACGCCAGAGAGAATCAGCCCCTCCACCTTCCAACCCAGAGGCCCCCGTGACAGGACGGCGAGGCTCAGGGCTGCCGTCCTGTCAAGCCTCCCCGAGTCGTCCAATCCTCTTGAGTGGCGAACGCTGCCGGGAAATGAGAGGAGCTCGGGCATCGATCTGAAGGTTCGATGAGGATGAATCAATCCCTTTTTGGAATCTCTGCTGCTTTCATTTCCAGGCTTGCTGTGTGATGTAAAAACGTGGTCCGACTAAATCCAGCTCCTTGTTCTGAAAAGAAAATATTAGATTAGAGTAGGTCTACTATTAGAAGACTCAAAACTTCCTTTGTTAAAAAGAAATTCTTGATTAAAAACCTTTTTCAGCACCTGCCTTTTTAACCCTCTGAACCCCAAAAGCCGCCGACGGGACTGAAAAGCAAGTTTTCTCTTAACAATAGCCAAAACTAAACTGTTTATCTTAGCCAGACGCTGTATCTGACATCATCATCAGATCTTCATCTTTCCCAGGGTCCTTGAACACATCAGGTGTGATGAACGCTTCCGTCAGAAAAATAAACCAAAAACGAAGCTTACAATTGTGATTTTTCATCAAAAACATTTTACTCTACATTCTACAACCAGGAGAGGTTGTAAGTAGAGATTGTAAACATGTAAAAACATTGGTAACACTTTAGATCTAAAATGTTGGATTTATAGATTCCATTGTTTTCCCATTTTTGTAATATACATTTTCAAATAACTTCAACTTGCGTTTTTTTTCTTTCTATGATTTATGGCATTGTAACTCCGTTATTCTGCACAAAAGACATGTTTGAGTTCTCTCTCCTTCTCGCCACGATGGTGCTGTTTCCTTCGAGATGCAGGATTTATATATTGCAGTGAAAATCAAAGCCACAGAGAGAAAAGTGTGACTGCTTGGGTCTCAGAGGGTTAAAGGAGAGAGCGTTGGCCTGTTTATTCATATGGATTTATCACCACTGTTCCCGTTGTGTGAGCATGAACTTTTCCCCTCTCACGGTGAAATAAACAACGTCACCGGAGCGTATAAAGGACACGTAGAAGGCAGCAGCTTGATGAAATCTCACGGCGGCCTGTTCAAAGTCACACTCTGTGCGAGGGACCTCTGGACTGACTCCTTGATGAAATGGACTAATCTTGGCCGCGGTTTCGATGTAGGTTTGTAAATCAGGCTTTACGTGACGACCGAACGTCACCAGAAAGAGCAGGTATCGATCCGCCCGATGTGCACCAGAGGCCCAGAGACGCTGTTCGCTTCCTCCGTTCCCGCTTGGTTTTACTAACGTCTTATTGAACAAATAGCCTCCTGAAAAAGCTTCCAGATACTGAGGATGCAGCTGGTCGTGGCTCTCTATTAGTAGATGGCTGCAGCAGTCGCCAACACGGTTCACTGGAAACTCTAATGTCGCCGACCTTCAGTGTTAAATTCTGGCCCCGTTTTATATTCATTTAACTCACCTGGGTTTTACTCAGAATGAGTACAATCCCTTTCAAGGGCCCTGAACACAACAATTAGACGCTGTGCTTTGGAATGTCGACTAACCAGATGTTGCTGTGGTGTTCAGGGTTGGGACCAGGAAATCCAAAATCACGATGTCATGAGAAAAATGTCCTCTTGGTCTGTTGTAGAATTTAACATCTTAAAAACAACAATCTCCTGTCACATTTCTGATGCTTTAAGTTAGTTACTAAACTGTCTCAGGGACTTCTTTTAAAACTTAATTCCTTTACAAAAGCTGTAACTTTATTCCTCAAAAAAAGTACCAATACAAAAAACACAAATATCAAAATGTATAAAACGAAAGTACTCCTCGTGTAGACTGGCCTCTTCAGAGTTTTATGTTACTATATTGTACACTAGACTTTGAATTAATTAACTGCTTATTAACAATATTATTTGATTGTTATTATTGTAACATGCAAGCAGCTTAATGCTGAAGCTGGTCTTAAAGGAGACAACTCACTGATTTATATAACCTAATTTTAGGTGAAAACTACAACTAAATTTAATGTAAACTACAATAATGCACAATTTTTATAAGCTGAATTTATGTTTGTTTTGTTAAATCTTTATCTGCAAATTGTCTTAGTTTAAATTATCACACACTACACACAGAAAATAGATCAAAGACGGATGAAATGAAGTCGTTGCAATGGAATGGATTCATACAACTTAATTCAAATTTGTGAGGCATTTACAGGTAGAGGAGGGTTTTCAGTTTTTTTGCTTTTTAGTAAACCCCCCAAAATCCACAGTGACGTCTTGTTCTATAAACAACATTTACATTTTTACAGCACGGACAATGTGATTCCCAGTCAGAAGAAGTAAGAAAGTAACCGGTGGATTCTTCCCATGAACAGACGTTCTGCTTTTCATAAGTAGACCGCGGGAAAACAAATCTTTTAATTGACACAAGGGGAGGCATGAAGTGTTTCTGGTCAATCCCAATTACAGTCATCTCCACCCATTAGCCTCACGACCGCCACTGACCACGTAGGTGCTTAATGACCTAGCTAAATGTAATTAGGCCCTAATAGCTTCGAGGTAGGACGGGACATCTAGCCTAATTTAATGGGCTGCTCTTAATGAGACCAGGTGGAGACCTGAAGTAAGTGGCGCATTTGTCATATTAGCAACCTTTTTTTTTTCTCTACACAAAGCAGGTGCAATGTTGGACGAGTTGTCAAATCTTTTGTTTCACTTGAATAATAATAATAATAACAGCAGTAGCTCAACAAATCAGTTAATCGCCGTGTACAATGTGTGAGGATTTTATGTGACACTTTGCTGCAGGGTTCTTGGTTGGTTCGTCGGTTGGAGACGGTTCATAGTTGGTTTTGCTGTCCCAACATTTTGGTCCAAATTGAACTCAGTTTGAAGCTATTAAATGGGCTTTGGTTGACATTCATGACCCCCAGAGGATAATCCTTTTAATCTAGAGCCACCAACAGTTCAAAAAAAGACAATTAAGAACTGAACCAACATTGCTTTATTATTCTTGTATGTAAACAAATAGTGTTGAAAAAACATTCCCAACATCTTTAAAATGCATTCGCAGCTAAACAATTAGCTTAGCGATTAGCTTCCATTTATTAGCCTGTTCCTATTAGCAAGCTCCGTACGGCATCGCCAACGTTACCTGCAGTGGACGAGGATGGATGGATGCTCGCTTCAACTAGAAAACTGAGCTTTTAATGCAGATTTGTGTTCTGCTTGTTGGTCAGATGTTGTGATAAACTGCAGCTGTTACCTCCCTTACTTGTGAGGGTTTTATTGCATAGGCCTGTCTGTTCCCCGACCTTATTTCTTCAGCTTTCTTGTATTTGTTCTGTCGTTATGTCAGTTTCTGTGTAAGTACATTGAGAGAAAATGCAAAAACCAGAGTCACACATACTTGGGCAGTAAGGCTGATTGTGATCTCGGGGTTTTCGATACTCACTGTCATGAAAACAGTTTGATGTAAGAAGTATCAAGGGTCCAATACCCAGCTCTATGCATAATATTGTATTGTGCAATTCTGACGTGTTTGTTTTTCCGTCCTGTGTTGCAGAAATGTGAGTTCAACATGGATAACCTGAGCAAGCCAGAGCTGCTCACCCTGCTCAGTATCATGGAGGGAGAGCTGGAGGCCCGCGACCTGGTCATAGAGGCCCTGAGGGTGAGTCCGGACAACACACACACTCCCCGTACTCATTAGCTAAGCCTCTGCCATCTCAGCCATTGGCGGGTTAAGTTTCACCACGACCTGTTTCGGAGCGGGCCGAGACTTGCGATGAGAGGATAAGCTACGATTGTGACCCAGAATGGGCGATGAATGGTCACGAACGCCGCTAAATGAATGCGGTATCACAAGATCTGAGGCAGTGACTCCCCCACCCCCCACCCCACCCCCGAGAAATATGCACTACACTGCTGTGATCACCATGAAAGACTGCCCCACTGTTTCTTTCTTTGCTTTGTAATTACTCGCTGATAAGCAGTCTCTCTCTAATTGCCTTTGTTGAATGGGAGCTGGCTGAGCGACTGGTTAGCACTTCCTGCCAGAAAAAGACCAGTGTGATCAAATCCTGGTGTCCACCCAGCACCACCTGCTTAACTATCAGTAACAAACAGACGGCTGAGGTCGCTGGTTCTGGCTCCTGTTGTTCCTCAGTGACTATTGAAAACCAATTAGGTAGGTGCTGCTTGAGTAAAATGTGAAATTGTTTATATTTGCATACATAGTGGAAATTTGAGCCTGAAATACAAGCAAAGTTCTCAGCGCTGTCTCTAGGTGAACACTGCTAAACTATGTGAATTTTGAGGATGGGGAGTTAGTCTTTCTGCTGATGTTTGGTATGTTTTAAAAATGTAATTTGAAGGTAAAACAGTAGCTGGTCCACAGACAAGAAACCTGGTTTTTGACTCTTTTTACCTTTTAAAAAAAACCCTGAATCAGTGGTTTGAAGAAGGTGATTTGCAGAACGCTGTATGTGCGTCGATGGAAACCAGTGGATAACAGCTCAAAGTCTGCAGGTTGACTACCTGCCGTTATACTGTAACCTGTCCAGCGTGGAGTGTTCTTCACTTCATTTAAAGGAGCTTTATTTAGCATTCTGAACATTAACTTAGCAGCAAACAACTATTATCAATGTAAAGACCTAGTAGAGTAACTGTTTGCACGCTCATCACTGTTGCCGTGGTTTGCGCTGTTAGCATCGTTAGCTAAGAGCCGCTGGCTCGCTGTCGGACATGTTGAGAGCCGTTGAGAGGCAATGGAAATGCATTTCTGAGCGTTTACTGTCCTCGGTGTTGTGTGTGCTTGTATATATAAATCATACTGCCCGCGTGAATGGCAGAACCATGAAGGTTGGGATGAGTTTAAATAGATAATGTAGACAGCCCGTCTCACCCTCTCATTAGAGATCGCTCCTCCCTCCAACGGGGCGGGAACGCCAAGTTATTTCCGATCAAACACTCGTATGCCCCCTTCTATCTATCTTTCTCTCTCTCTCTGCAGTTCTGTATTTAGGTCAGGATCAGCGCCTCACTTTGTCCACGCTCTACTTTTAAGGCTGTCTGCTCAGGCTTTTTAAAAAATAAGCTGTTCATGTGCAACTCATTCTCAGCGTTGGGACTCCTGGGAAGCAAAGAGATGTTTTTTATCAAACAATCAGTTTTGAGGTTTGTAGCAAAATGAGCCTCAATCGCTCTTTTGCACGCTGAACACTATCTACATGTTGCAGGGATCGGAACGGTGACTTTTTCTGTCTGTGTCGCTGTTATTTCGCTGTTACAAAGCTGTAGATATTTTGTTCAGTTTTCCCTGATATTGAGCTTGTTGTGTGGCTTTAAAGTCACCGACCTTGCAGATATTGAACAGCGGCTCCAGACAGTAATTTGAACTTCCTCCTCTTCTCTTTCTATTTAGGTTTATCCATCCTGCTTCCTCTAGCTTTTGCCGTCTCGTTTTCTTTAAATTTAGGACGGTCGGTGGCCCAACGTCACCTCGTCTCTGTCTCTTTGTGGTATTGGTTGTTTTTGTGTTCCACCCTCACTGTCACTTTGCCCATGTTTTCTGCTGTTTTTCTGCCCCCCCTGTGGATGGATATCCTATCCAGGTTTAAATGAAATAAGCCTCCGCTCTGTCGCTAAAAACACAAAGAGCCTGTTTGTTCCGTCGCTGATAAGCCCCATCCGAAAGAAAGGGAGACAGAGGAAGGCAGGGGGAGGAACAGGGAACGAAGAAAGGAGGGAGAAATAAAATAAAGAAATAAAATAAAAAGACTTCAGAAAGACAGCGAGAAGTCCGGCTCGTCGGTTCGAATCAGAGCGATGAAGGGCGGGTGAGATGCAGAGAGGAAGAGAGTAACAGAAATGGAGGCCTGATATCGCCTCTGACAAAGCGGGACAGTGTGACAGAGAGGATTAAGCCAACTCCCTCCAGCCGCTCACTTTCCAGTCCTCTATCCAAACCAACCCCCCCCTCAAAGATTCAGAAGAAAAGCTCCATTTGGCCACAAGCTGCAGGGCTACCAGCACAATCAAAGCACAAATCAAGCTAACCAGCCGTAGTTAGTCAGCACCTTTCAGTGGCACCGTCACACAGAGCCGCACAGAGAACGAACCCCCTCAGCCCCGGCAGTGTTAGTGCAGGTCCTCTTATCTAAATACTACCAATTCCCCGATCGTACCACTTCGCTGCTCCCACACCGAAAAGCTTTCCACGGCTTGGCACGACTACTATTGTTTGTGGCGTTTGGGTATTATTAAGAGGCTTTGGTGCCGCGGATTAATTAGCGTGTGGCTAAAGCTGGCTGAGCTGCCGTATCAGGTTTCATCCTGGAGGAGAAGAAAAGAGGCTGCAGGCAGATTAGCCAAACGTCAGCGACGCCACATGATGGCTCCACAAGTCACCCATTCTTCTTGCATAGAAAATCTCAAGGTCATTAAATCTCCAGGGCTCAACACTAACTTTTAAAACGAGCAGCCAGACTGGCACCAGTTTTAGTCGCTGAAACTGAAAATGCGTCTGCCGCCTTATATTTTGAGTAATTGAGATACTATGCAGACGAATACGTCAGCTTGACATACATGTCGTGTGTGTGATGCATGCTTCGGACTCAAACTTCTGACTGTAACAGCAGTATTTAAATATCACCAATGCAACAGATAATAAAGTGTGTTTATTTCGGGGTGCACGAAGGCAACCAAAGGCCACAAATTGGTTGCCGATCACTCAAAATGTCAGCAACTGTTACTGCCTGAGCTCCTTTTTAACGTCCTTGATATTTCAAAGACCCACACCGGCAAGAAGTAAATGTTTGTAAGCTGCTGGGGGAAAAGAAAGATGTCCGTCAATTATCACAGCAGTGGCAGCTGAGCAGCAGTAGATGATCGCTGATGTGATTTGAGAACAAAATCACAGACCGAACCAAAACCTAAAGCTACTGTAATTAGCTTTTTAACCACGAAGGGCGAGGAGAATCAAAAGTGTAACCCGATGACGCAATACCAAGACAGCGAGCTGATGGAAGCTTAAGAGATACTAAAAGCTGCACAGGGCTGCAGAGTTTGGTGTTAGTTGGCTTTACAACTATTTGATTCTATGGTAATAAGAGAAGATAACACTTAATGCAGGTGTAACATTGCCAGTCGTTAAAATACACATGGCACAAGGCATTCACATGGTTCAACAGTTCCTTCATTTTTTAGAGTCACACTGTTCTCGGAGACATTTGGACAGTTGGTAACTGTTGGGCGGTGACGTCCCTGTGAGCCTCGGCCTCAGTGGGAGAGAAGCATCGTGCAGACGGAGACGTCCAGATCGGACCGTCTGTGCTTTTGTGAGAAATGAGTCGTCGGGGATGATTTCGTTGGCGAGGAGCGATGGGTGCTCGTGGTGGGGGGGGGGGCCAAGGAAACGGATCACTGTGATGCCAACCAGAGAACGTGTAGAGGAAGCTTTACGTTGAGCACATCGTGTACATACTGCGTAGCCAAACTACGTCCCGCTGCCCAGTTTTTTAAATGGCCGCAGTGAATTTTTAAAAAAGTAAATATGGTTGAAACTAATATTTTATGAATTGGCGGTTGAGTCCCGAAAATGTCAGAAACGTTTGAAAGATTTTTTTATTTTTTCACGGAAGTCAAGGGGAGGAAGTGTGTTTGAGTGTGAGTGGTTGTTGCCACACTGTTGCTGTCAAACTGAATCCTTCTCAACTTCCCCACATCTTGGCGTAATGATGCGGAGGACGCATTCTTTTGCTTCCCAGAACGCGTTTTTGATTTGAGGCGACCCGAACTGCAGTATGTCCATGTGATGGAAGTTGCGCTGGTTTTTACCAACTCCTCCTCCTCTTGCATGCGCTTTTTTAGACTATTCGTTGGCGAATCTGGCATCGATTTGTGTTGTTCTGTAATATTGATAAAATAAAATAAAAACAGAGCTATAGACATACCGTATGGCAACTTCATACCTGTGTATTTTCTGTCTTTTATACCTTCCACCTCCACGGTGTTCGTCCTTATCGGAGTATCCGGGTGAAGTGAAGTAAAGCTATCACTGTCAGGGTTGGTGGGACCATAAGTCCTGAATAAACCATGAACAAATGGGTTTTTCTCTGTTACAATGACTGAGGGCTCTTCTTGACATGGATTGGGGGTATCGTCCCCCACAGACGTCCGTGTTTTGGGAATCCAGATGGGCGTTCGGCATTTTCTGCTCGCCAGCAACCGGCCTAACGCGGGCAGCCTTCCTCGGGTGGTGGTGGTGGTGGTGGGTGGGTCATGTGATCTGCCATATGACTGAGACAGCCCATGGAGCCGCTGTCAGCATTTGGTAGGAACATGCTTAGGACAACACAACACGTGGCCCCCCCGAGCCGTCAGGCTTTCTCCAGCGTCATGTTATCTCCGACCATCTGAGCTATTTAAGGCATGCCCTGTTGCTGGGCTTTTCCAGCCCACGCACACACACACACGCACACACACACACACACACACTCGGCAATGTCTGTCTTCTGTATCTCTGCTCATCTCCTTTTTGTTCCCGTAAATCTTTTTCGTCCTCTCTCGGTTGTTTCTCTCTTTCCCTTCTTTGTTTCTGTCTCCTCGTCTTATCTCTTTGGACAGACGACTGTTTGCTGCTCATTACTCACCATTTCTGTCTTTCTCTAAATCTTTTGAGTTTCTCTCTCTCTCTCTCTCTCTCTCTCTCTCTCTCTCTGTCTCTCGCTCTCTCTCTCTTGCTTGCATGCCTCCCTCTCTCTGGGCTCGCACAGCTAATCTGAAATATATTAAAAACACGGTGCTCTCTGAGCCACAAGATAGAGAGGGATGCTGCAGAGAAGCTTTCCTCCCCGACGAGTTCAAATCATGTGCCGGGCAAAAAAAATGTGCGACCCTTTTTTGAATCAAAGAGAAAAAAGAATCTTTTCACTTTATTCAAACCGAACAAAATACTGAGCGATATTATCACCACCCCCCCGCCTGACCCATCCTTTTTTTGGGGGGTGGAGGTTCTGTAGATATTGAAAATGAAATTGAATTGAGAAAAAGCCCTTCAACCAAAAGTCTTTTCTCTGTCAGTGTGTGTGTGTGTGTGTGTGTGTTGGGGTGATTTTCAGGAGAAGCCACTCTTGCCAAGGCATTTCACCAAAGTAAATCTTCACTTTCACACATTTTTTGGAAAGATGATTTGGTTTTTGAAACCCCTTTTACACAAAGAGCGCATATCAATATCTGTAAACGGGCTGATTTATGCATATGTAATGTAAAATATATTTAAATTCAGTTAGAGCATGAAAGACTCTTTGTCTGTGTTTCTTCTCTCCTACACGGTCCAAAATCAGGTCTACACTTCTTTGAGCTAACCCTCTCTCCACACACACACACACACACACACACACTCACAAGCCAATCAGCATCCGGCTCAGATCGCTCGGCTGCCTAGCAACCAGACCCCCCTAACCCGGACCCTCCTTCACAAGCTCCCAGGCTCGTGTTTCACTGACATGACACTTAGGAATGAGGGTAAAAAAACTCAGTCAA
This sequence comes from Pholis gunnellus, assembly GCF_910591455.1. Classification (NCBI taxonomy): domain Eukaryota; kingdom Metazoa; phylum Chordata; class Actinopteri; order Perciformes; family Pholidae; genus Pholis; species Pholis gunnellus. The sequence goes on from NC_136533.1 coordinate 2,895,322, forward strand.
TCTTACTCCCAACCCCCCCCCCCCCCCCCCCCCCCCCCCCCCATTTCAGGGGAAGTGGTACGACCCGTCTCTGGAGAGCCTGTTTCCTATGACGGTCCCCTTTTCTTTGGGACGGGTGTTTTTTGAAGTGCTGTCAGTCAGCGCAGGAGACGGGACGACTCCCATGAGCTGGTGGACTGTCTCACAGTTGAAAGAGCATGTCTGAGTGTGAGTGTGTGTGTGTGTGTGTGTGT